>NC_041404.2:34411968-34731968 GCF_900747795.2 Erpetoichthys calabaricus | reverse complement strand
GAGAGAATAGATGTATCCATCTTGAAAAATCCAACTATTTCCCAAATGTCATCCTAATTATTAACAAATGATATGCTTTTATTTGCAGAAACAGCCTCTAACTAGTAATGATGGAAGCACAATCTGCTGTAGACCACATGTATAGTCTCGGTAAAGAACTAGTCACTATTTAGTCCCAACATTTCCTTTTACCTTTCATGCACATAAAAAGTATATTTGTGTGTAATACCTCAGATTTCTTTAAAGCAATATTATGAGTGTTATCATGCAACAATAAGGTGTATACTTCATCACCATGAAGTCCAATTTTCTGTTAATGCCAAATACCAATTTTAATTTAACTGCTTGGTTGTGGTAGTTTGGAAGTCTAACATTCCACACTATGGAATCAGCAGTTTTAATCACTTTCTTCTTCTCAGTCCTGATAGATATAACCACTGAGTGCCAAGTATCAGTTCTGGGTCTAAATTGGTTACCAGGGTGTTGAGGGACTAAATTTTCATTTCTTAGACTCCAATCTCACTGTTACCCGTTCACCCTGTGACTGAAATGACGCTGTTGATTTTGGCCATGGACTGGATACAGTGAGACCTGGACAGACACGTTTCTTCAAAGTGCATATCTTCCTATAAAATTAGGCTGTAGATTATCTGTGCTGTGATAAACTAAGATTTGTCTCTTTTTAATAGTTTTGTTTTATATATTTAGCACATGGCCTTCCAACTGACCCTCTTCTTTCATCTTACAAGTGTTAATCCCATGTTGTGGCTTAATGTGGCTTTTCACCCAGCCACAAAGTGCTTTTAGGGGAATACCACTCCTAGGTCACGCAGTGAGGCACGGTATCTCTGTTATCTGACACCTGTGAATGAGGTTCTCTTTGATTCAGCTGAGACTATTATGAGGGTCATCAATGGATTGTCCTTTCTCTGTGATTTGGTGAGCAGTTTAGCAATAGGGAAGGCCCTCTGCAGATCAAAATGAGCCAGCTGAGGTGGTTGGGGCCTGTAATTAGAATGACCCCTTTTGGGAGCACTGTACAAAATATGTGTTTGCATTGTATATAAAATATATTTTAAATTTTCATGTTTGTTAAATCTTCATTTAAGTTTCAATTCTGATTTTATTGCTCTGAAATCATTCAGGACAAAGATACCAGCATTAATCGGTACATGCTACTTTCTTCCAAAATGAAAGCGAGTATAAAATATTCATTCAGTATGTTTTCCATTTCCCTTTCATCTTCTACAAACAGATTTTTTGACCTACGCTTGGAGTTCACTAGACTCCTTGTTTTATTTGATCTTCTTCGTCTTTGCATGCTTGTTATAAAGGATTCAATTTCTCTTAATAGTTTCCTAAATTGATCCATTAAACCATTTAGGCCATTGTTGCTAGATTTCAATGCTCTGGCTTTGAGGATAAATGTGTTCTACATTTTGAACAATACATTTCTAAAACATTTCCTACTAATATGTATGTTTAAAGAAATCCTATATTCCATTGCTCTTCTTCTTATTTTAAGCCTAGCTCTTAAAAATATTTCAGTGATTTTTGCTTTATTTCGTTCTTATCCCATCAATTGTCTATCCATCCATCCATTTTCCAACCCGCTGAATCCGAACACAGGGTCACGGGGGTCTGCTGGAGCCAGTCCCAGCCAACACAGGGCACAAGGCAGGAACCAATCCTGGGCAGGGTGCCAACCCACCGCAGGACACACACAAACACACCCACACACCAAGCACACACTAGGGCCAATTTAGAATCGCCAATCCACCTAACCAGCACGTCTTTGGACTGTGGGAGGAAACCGGACAATTGTCTACTATATGTTTATATATGTTTTATTCTTTGTATGTATATATATATATATATGTATATATATGTGTGTGTATATTAGGCCAGGGAAAGTTAACACTTTAATGTTTGCAATTAATGTGGCCTGTTTAACGTGTCTTTGTCGCATCCAAGGCCAGCCATTAAGCAAATGCCTCAGGCAGCGCTTTGGTCAGGGCAGCATTTTCATGTTTTGTTTTTTTTGGACAGAGGTGCAGGAGAGTATCAGGAAAGGGGATGGGTTTATGGCAGTCATGGTGCAATGCTAGAAAAAAGTTGCAAAGGTAAAATTTACTCTCTCTTTTCATGTTTCTGTAAGAAGAGCAAATCAATGTCATATCACATAAGTGCTAAATAAGTTCTTTCATCTTATTTCTACCCATGATTCAAGTTTACAGTATCTTTGTTAATTTATACAAGGAAAACAACATAACCATCCAAGATCTTTTTTTTTTTAGTGTGCCAAGAGCAAAGGTGTAGGTAGAGCAGTGTTTTCCAACTGTTTTTCTGTTTTGGCACACACTTTGTAACCCATAAAATCCCAAGGCACACCAAGATGCTAACAATCACAACAGCATTAAATCTATACATGTGCTCAACTGTCCGAAGGGGTGGGACAATTAAATCAGTGCTCAGCAGTGCATTCGAAGTCAACAGTCGCTTAGATCATTTTTTTTACTTTGACACGTATGTGTCTCATGTGCTACACCAAATTGAGAATTAATATATTGGCTGCGTTCTCTTATTGCCTTCTTTTCAAATTGCCTTTTAGGAAGGCAGTCAAATTTAGATCGTACTTGCTCAAGTAGTATTTTCAAAAAATTCAGGGTTAAGATTGTTGTTTAAGTTTAAACTATGTCATTATTTTTTTTTAAAAACCCTCAATGTTTATTCTACATTACACGTATAATTCAGTGTATATTTTATAATTCCATGTTTAAATGTTAGGTTTCATTAATTACAATTCATTTCAAACATTTATGCAATTAATTAGTTAGTTCTTTTAATTGATTTTCATCCATTTTATATATATATATTGTCACAATAATGAGACATACTCAGATAAAGGTTTGGGGCAGCCACCCATATAATTTGTTCTCCTGGCTGCAAAATTGCATTCTTTTTGAAAACAGCACTGATGTGCTCACAACAGAGTCCAAGACAAGACTGAGGAAATAGGGAAAAGGGGCAGGCTTTTAAAGGGGAAGACAGGAAGTGAGGTCATAAGGATCGGGCTCATGTTCTTTAGCCATTGGTTTGAGCCCGGACGTGACATCACAGGGGCCAGAGGTCTCCTTCCATTGGCTCGGTCCCGGAAGTGACGTCAAGAGAGCCAGATGGAATCTCCCGGGAATGGTCTACAGGAAAGAGAGAAAAAGAGTCAGTGCACTCTGCCACATCCCAGCATGCCTCAGAACTGCCATCACTCAAGCCCTTTAGCTGCCTCCCATGCGCACGTGTGTGACAATATATATATGGAAACAAAGGTTTGTGATACAGTTTGCATATTTGTAGTTAGAGATCCACAAAGGGAGAGAATGAATCACGTATCATAAAGTAGTTTTTTATTCATGAGCTTTCAGCTCCTGCCAAGAGCCATCATCAGAGGATAATGATTAGACATACCTAATTTTGCTATATATTGCCTTTGATTCTTGTAAATGATGGGTTGAAAGGCAAGATAAATGTTGGGTTGATAGGCAAGATATATGTTGGGGTGCCAACCAACCTTTACCTGTTTACTTGAGAAAAAAAATTAAACAGTACTTGATGGCATGAGTACAAACTAATAAGGATACTGTCCATCAAAGCTTCTTTCAGGTCATGATGCTTACTTCTGGGCAGCTGGGCCTTTAAGCTGTGTTAAGACATTATTCATAAGAGTTCACTCCCATTGTAATAAAAAAAAGGGATTTAAAAGAATTAAAGGCACTTTCTTGTCCAACTGTTCACATCAAATGGCTACGCAAAGACATTCATCAGACAGTGCTTAAATAGGAGACGCCGGAGACCCCAGCAATCAATCAACTCCAACATGACCCCACCAACCCAATTGGCACACACTTCCTTATTATCACAAGGTATCAGAAGGTAGAGCACGTATCCTGTCCAGATCAGGCATCAAACTAGTACACAAGCCTACAAACACTCTGCACACAGTCTTTTTTAATGATAAAAGCAAGAAATTGGCAGCAGAGACACAGAACGTGGTTTACAGCATACCATGTGATTCATGCCCAGCTGTATATGTGAAACAAACGTCAAAAACACTCGACACACTTATACAGGAACATCACAATGTGGTCAGAAGAAATGACCCAAGGTCTTTGATTTACACACATACAAGTTTGACTGGACACACATTTAAATGGGAAACGTAAAATTCAAAGCTAATACTAAAAGTGCCAGAGAACTTTCCATTAACAGACTTTTGACCATGAATCCAGTATATACAGGTTTGAAAAGAATAACATGCATGTAATAAATAAGACTTTATGACCAACACCTTCTGAACCCCACCTCATCAAACCTCCACCCCTTCCCCACACCCACCTACCCTCCCCTCCTTATTTAGTGTATGTTGCCTTGGATTCCTGTAAGTCTAATCATTCTATTCTGATGATGATTCCTGATAGGAGTTGAAAGCTTAGGAATATAAAAGTATTTTAAGATACATGATTCATCTCCTCCCTTTGTGGTTTTCCAGCTACATATATATATATATAATATACAGTGGAACCTCGGTTCACGACCATAATTTGTTCCAAAACTCTGATCGTAAACCGATTTGGTCGTGAACCGAAGCAATTTCCCCCATAGGATTGTATGTACAGTAAATACAATTAATCTGTTCTAGACCATACAAACTGTATCCATCCATCCATTATCCAACCCGCTGATTCCAAACACAGGGTCACGGGGGTCTGCTGGAGCTAATCCCAGCCAACACAGGGCACAAGGCAGGAACAAATCCCAGGCAGGGTGCCAACCCACCGCAGGACACACACAAACACACCCACACACCAAGCACACACTAGGGCTAATTTAGAATCACCAATCCACCTAACCTGCATGTCTTTGGACTGTGGGAGGAAGCCGGAGTGCCCGGAGGAAACCCACGCAGACACAGGGAGAACATGCAAACTCCACGGAGGTACGAACTGTATGTAAATATATATAAATAAATATAAATAGAATGCACAGCGTAATAGTAAACTAAATGTAAAAACATTGAATAATACTGAGAAAACCTTGAACAACAGAGAAAACTAACACTGCAATAGTTCGCGCTATAACGCTACCAACCGCTGGCTAAAAACACTTTTTTTAATGAGTTATAAGCACAGGGAAAAACATGAACTTTTGAAAAAATCCGTAATTTAATAAACCACCAAGAAAAGTAACATTGCAACAATTCACGCTACGAACCGATCGCTGTAAACAGAAGTGAAAACAAAATCAAGCCCAGTGCATTCTTTAACTGCCTTTCTACCTTATGCGTCCAGCTCTCTCTCTCTCTCGCGCTGCCTGTGTGTGTGTCTCTCTCTCTCTCGTGTGTGTGTCGCGCTCTCTCGCTCTCTCTCTCTCTTGCTCGCTGCACAGGAAATGCACAGGGAAAGACTGAACATGTACAAACTGAAAGGGAAACTGGCTTGTTCATATACCGAGTGTGTGGTCGTGAACCGAGGCAAAAGTTTGGCGAACTTTTTGGTTGTAAACCGATTTGTACGTGACGTTCGTGAACCAAGGTTCCACTGTATATATATATATGTATATATATATTGTGATACAAACACAGACCAGACATCATAAAAAGGTTTGGGACAGCCATCTGTATAATATCCCTGGCTGCAAAAGATTTTTAAATTGACAGAAATGTTCGCAATACTGAGTCCAAAACAGAACTGATTTTCTTGGTGGTAAGATGGTGGCTTTAAAAGCCCATATAGGAAGTGACGTCATCGAGGGGGCTGGACCCAGAAGTGACATCATTGAGGGCCCCTGACCCGGAAGTGACGTCTTCTGAGGTACCTGAACCTGGCAGGATTTCTTGGGAACGGTCTGCAGGGAACTGAGAAAGACAGTAAATGCATCCCGCCGCCTCCTGGTCGAATGTGGTATTAACCATTACTTAAGCCCTTCAGTTGCCTCCTACTCGCATGTGTGTGACAATATATATATATGCACAGTGTATACGGTATAGATGTGTATGACATTTAATACAGATATTAATAAATGATTAAAAGCTGAATACTGTACATCTATTGAATTAATTAACTGCCACAGGTATAATAATGCTTCTCACACCAAACAGGTCTGACACAGTTTGCATTAAAATCATGTTATTGTACCGAGTCCCTAGTGTACAGAATGTTCATCTCATTCTGTGTTGTTGCAGCATGAAGCATAAAATAAATTCTACAGTTAATGTCCGTATACTGAAAGATACATATATATATATATATATATATATATATATATATATATATATATATATATATATATTATATATAATGTACAGTATATCTTTATCTAACAATTTCAAGTTTTAATGGTAAGTAAGAAAGAAAGGTGGCATATAAAATATGTATTTAATCGTAATGTCATCCATATGGTTTAGATAAAGAAATCAGTCTTTTAAGTCCTAAAATAAATGTGCTGTGCTACGGTCGCCTACCTACACGAATTTGTTCAGCTGTAAATTATTTTATACTATTATTTCAAGGCGATCTGTAGACCTGTGGATAGTGCCTTTTTCAGGATCATTCCATAAATATAAAATAACTGAAAACAATCTAAGGAAAAACAAAATTATTCTGCCTATCCAGATCCTTCTGAAAATATATCTTTTAATTATTTACAGCCACATTGGCTTGACCCCATGTCTTAAGGAAAGGAAAATGCCTTCAGCTACTGTATGACAAGGAAAAGAAATCTGAGCTGTAACTTCTTTTCATAGACTATTGCCTTTCTTTCCTGTTAGCATGAATCCAAAGCTGAAATTCAGCATTACCTCATGAGGAACATGTTGTGGCTGGGAGCGATAATGACAGGGTTTCCAGAGAGCCAAGAAAAGTTTGGGACGCCACCTGTGTCATCACTTTTATTGTCTGCAGGCAACGAAGATGAACACCAAAATAATACTCTACGGCGTGTATCCTATAAGGAAGCTTCGATAAAGAGGCAATAAGGCAGTCGTTCCTAGCGAAGCTCCATCCAGCGGTTAACTCTAACGAGTGAAAGACACCTCCTTCCAGGATGTCCAGGGTTTTATGGCAGCAGGACCAGAAGGAATGGGGTATAATGCCTTTGGTGGGCAGCTTCTCTGTGCTGAGGGGGAAGAAGGAGGAGACAAAGTTAGCAGCAGCACCCTCTCTTATCTCAGTAGGTTACCACATACCCCCACTCAGCCTGCAAGGAAGTCCTTCAATGCGCATGCGCAACAAAATTAATGCAATATTTGGTAAATAATTCATCAGCAATGAGGCCCATTAGAATTGTGGCACCCTATTATCATTTAATGGGTATTTATTTTGATTTGGGATAATCCCCTTTACATCTATTTACAAGACTTTTGTATATTCTGGGCACCATTTTCTGAAATTGTTAGTCAAAGCTATGCATTTAATAGTATTTAAATTTTGGAATGCTTCCAGGGTCTATTTTACCAGTAGTAAGTGGAAAGAAGGTCTTTTTAATGTTCGTCATTGCAGACTTAAAGATGAGATCCTGGCATACACAGGCTTACCACATTATTCCTTACATTCAATTTAGGAAGCGAAGAAGATTGGAATAACTCATCCTGAGTTCAAAGGAGACATGAACATCTTCCTTCATTTCGATGATAAATGCTCTGTCTGCCAGTACATTTAAATAGTATGCAAATTAAAAGCTGCTTACGGGAGCTGTAAAGGCTTACATAGAAGACACAAAGTAGAAGACAGAAAAGTGCTGCCTGCTTCCTATCTATCTACTGTATTGCTATAATATAATGCCTCACTGGCATTGGGACTACCAAGTCAATAGGGTTCTTTTTCTTGATTTTCTTGCTTTGAAGTAATTCTGGTGTGTTTTCAGACCATAGTGTGTCTATCTATCTATCATATAGTGTCTTTCATTTCTATCTATCTATCTATCTATCTATCTATCTATCTATCTATCTATCTATCTATCTATCTATCTATCTATCTATCTATCTATCTATCTATCTATCTATCTATCTATCTATCTATCTATCTATCTATCTATCTATCTATCTATCTATCTATCTATCTATCTATCTATCTATCTAGTCTTAAGAGTGCTTCCAGACAAGACTGCTAAATAAAAAAAATAAAATATTTATTAATAAGGTTCCTGTTCTGGTAAGAAAAAAACTGCAAACTGATGATCATCTTACAAAGTGCTTATTGTATTGTTAATAAAGAATATACTCGGGCTACAATTCTTAACTAGTACAGTTATAGTTTCATTCTTTGTCTAGTTTACTTCAGGATAGATAGTCCTAGTGATATGCAATAATTCACAAAACTAATAATCCATACTATACTGATCGCTTTATAATCTGTTGAGGTTAAAGAGTGTAATGAACATTGCCAATAAAGACACTTGTTTCTGTAAACTGATAAAAAGGCATTTTCTTTAGATTTTTCTGGCTTATAGTTTATCTGCTCTGTATATTATTATTATTATTATTCACTTTTTATAAATCCACTTAATCCAAATCAGTGTTTATTTGTGCAGCAGGCACCAGACAAGAATTAACACTGGATGAAATGAAATGTTATTCTAACAAAGGACATATAACCACACTTTCTTATTCCAGGAGAATTTAGAGGCACCATTTTACATCCCAGTCTGTGGTTAGAAACTTCATTGCCTAGAGAAAACCATGTGAACTTGAGAAGATTTGTCTGGCTTAGTGCCCCTGATCACTGTGTTGTCATCCTGTTTGACACTTTTGCTTCAGACATTTTTAGTAAATCAAAGTGCCACCACAACACACCCAGGAAAAAATGTATTCTGACATTGTTGCTAAATGTTTGGAAACATTGCTGGGTTTGCTCAAGCTGTCTGTTGCTTTTTTTTTGTTAACTGCCATAGGCCATTCATTTTGAAGAGGTGGGTCACCTTATTCTTTCCTCATCCCCCTGACTGAGTTTGTGGTGTGAGAGCACGAAGAACAGCAGGAGAGATGAAATTTTTGACTTGGGATTTTTTTCTACAATTCTTATATGCCCTCTGTTGTGTTGTAGTTGTACGTACTTATATTGTCAATCTTGTCATTGTGAACACAACAAACCTGTTATTGTTGGCCATATCTTCTATTATGTCATTTGCATTTTTGAGAGAGAGTGTATGTGTGTATATATATATATATATATATATATATATATGTATATATATATATATATATGTATATATGTATATAATTTCAGGAAAACTAGTTTCTTTCAGGAAAGGATTTTAAAGGTACACAGGGGAAGAATTTTGTGATTTCCATGTACCGGAATGATAATCCCTGACTGAATCCAGCCCAGCCCCTTCAACCACCAAGCACACATTTCAAACCTACTGGAACCAGCACTGGCTCTCACTGGAAGACCAGAATGCACACAAGGAACTTCATCAACTTTCTTTTTTTAACCTTGCTATCCCTACAATTTCCTGTATGCTTATTAATTGCCTTGCAAAAAAGAATTGGGATAACCAATGAAAGCAGAGACACAAAGAGATGTAGTGCACAGTGATGAGAGAGAGTGGGCGAAGGCTAAGGAAAAGGTATATGTTGAAGCCGTATGAGAAGCTGGATACAAAGGAAGGAGAAAAGCACTTATACCAATTGACCAGAGGGACTGATCAGAGAAGGACATGCTGCAGGTCAGGGTGATAAAGGATTAAGATGGAAATTTGCTGACATGCGGGGAGAGTGTGTTGAAAAGGTGGAAGGAGTACTTTCAAGAACGTATGAATATAGAAAATTAGAGAGAGTGTAGGTTGTTTGAAGTGGAGATAGTAAATCACAAAGTACCGGGGATCAGCAAGGATGAAATGAGAGAAGCTGTGAGGAGGAGGAAAAGTGGAAAAGCAGTTGTCCCAGACGATATATGTACCAGTGGAGGCATGAAGATGTTTAGGTGAGATGTTAGTAGAGTTTCCAACTAGATTGTTCAACAAAATCTTGAAGGCATGAAGATACCTGAGGAGTGGAGAAGAAGTATATTAGTACCAATTTTCAAGAATAAGTGAGATGTGCAGAGCTGCAGTAACTACACTGGTGTAAAGTTGATCAGCCACACCATGAAGATATGGGAAAGAATGGTGAATGCTAGGCTGAGCGGAGAAGTGGTGATCTGTGAGCAACAATATGGTTTCATGCCAGGAAAGAGTACTACAGATACAATGTTTGCTTTAAGAATGTTGATGGACAAGTACAGAGAAGGTGAGAAAGAGTTGCATTGCATGTTTGTTAACTTAGGAAAAGCATAGGACCGGGTGCTAAGAGAGGAGCTATGGTACTGAATGAGAAAGTTTCGAGTAGCAGCAAAGTGTGTGAGGATTGTGCAGGATATTTATAAGGACAGTGTGAATGGGGTGAGGTGTGAGGTAGGAACGACAGCCTGGTTCCATGTGAGAGTGAGAGTGGGATTACATCCTGTTTGCAATGGTGATGGAATAAGGTTGACAAATGAGGTCAGACAGGAGTCTCCATGGACTATGATGTTCACAGATGACATTATGATCTGTAGTGAGGGTAGACAGCAGGTTGAGATGAACCTGGAGAGGTGGAGGTACACACTGGAGAGAAGGGGATTGAAAGTCATGTGTATGAATCAGTGGGAAAGTGATGGAAGGGTGCAACTGCAAGGAAAAGAGCAGTGAAGGTAGATGAATTTAAATACTTGGGTTCAACCAGCCAAAACAATAGAGAGTGCAGCAGAGAGATGAAGAAGGGAGTGCAGGCAGGGTGCACTAGGTGGAGAAGAGTGTCATGAGTTATATGTGATAGAAGAGTACCTGCAAGAGTGAAAGGGAAGGTTCATAAACCGGTAGTGAGACCAGCCATGCTGTATGATTTGGAGACGGTGGCACTGAAGAAAAGACAGAAGACAGAGCTGGAACTGACAGAGCTGAAGATGCTATGATTTTTGCTCAGAGTAACAAGGGTAGACAGGATAAGGAATGACTATATTAGAGGGGCAACACAGGTATAAAAGTTTGGTGACCAAGTGAGAGAAGCTAGATTGAGATGGTTTGGGGAGGAAACATCAGGAAAAGAATGTTGAGAATGGAATCAAGAGGAAAAGAGAAAAGCAAAGAGAACATTTATGGATGTGGTGAGGGAGGACATGAAGGCAGTCGATGTGGCAGAAAATGATGTAAAAGACAGGGATAGATGGAGACAGATGACCCGCTGTGGCAACCCTTAAATGAGAGCAGCAAAAAGAAGAAAAAGATATCATTTATTATCAAAAGCGTCTCCAAATTACTTGCACACATCAATTAATTACTTATTTTTAACAAATAAAGCACAGATAGAATAAATGACCTGGCCAAGGTCACAAAGTGAGTCAGTGGTGAGTACTGAAATAGCAACCCTGTGGTTAATATATTTTAATGTTTGTTGTTTTAAGTTCAGTATTTACTGATCTTTGCTTTATTTTCAGTATTTCTTAGATGTTTACTGCTTTATTACAGGTCACGTTGATATGTAGACTGTGTCACTTTTGTTCTTTTACTTTAGTTTGCACATTTTGTTACTTCCTTCTTAAACTGCTACAGTTCTATATGGTTGATTCCTGTGTTTTATAGAAAGTCTACAGAATCCTATTGTCTGATTTAGCAAGTGAGCACAAGTGCACTGGGACAAGTAATCAGAACATCTGCTTTGTCAGCCTCTGTCATGACAAAGGATGGATGCCACTTGCAGAAAATGTGTAATTGAATTGCACGTTTCCTGTGGTATACATCCACAGGATGCGGTGAAAGGTTGCAATAGAAAACTCAACAAGTGGAATAATTTGGGCCAGGCTTTAGTGGATATTTTAGAGAATTTGTTGCCAAATATAACTGAGCTCAATGCCAGTAAGGACAACAGGCACTTGGCCAGCCAGCAGATTAATAAGATCAGTCTGAGCAATCAAAGTCTACCAGGCTGGTGGAAATGCACTTGGCAAATCTCCATATAAATCTGAGACTTGAGCCGGTGCTGTTAAAATGTGAGCTTGGAGAGAAGGGCAGTGGGCAGCAATTGGCTTTCATTGCTCTCCTGCAGCTCTCCTTACCTCCATTATCACCACTGGAATCCTTCTTTTTAATCACATAATATTTTTTCTTTATTTGAAACAATGCTTTAACTGTATTTTTATAATTTGTTTTGAAACTACATATTAATTTATTCTTTGGACATGTTTTTACAGGAATTGAAAAAAGATGCGTATCCTTAAAAAAAAAAAAAAATATATATATATATATATACAGTATATTTATTTTTTATTTAAAAAAAGCTGTATTACCTGGCTTTGCCCAGGAAATTTTGTAAAGCAGTGGTCATAAATTATTGTCAGTCATTTTCTAACCCACTTCTTCCTGAACAGGGCTGTGGGGGCTGTTGTAGCCTATCCCAGCTAGCATAAGGCGCAAGGAACAAACCCTACACAGGGTGCCAATCCATCAGTTAATTGTGTATATCATAAGTACTATGTAGCAGCTATGTGCTTTTCTGTACACAATATTTGTCATTTTTTTTATTTATCTAAGGACTAATATTATTGGCAGGCAGTGTGGTCTAGTGGCTGAGGCTTTGGATCTAGGACTTCAGATCCTGTGGTTGGGAGTTCAATTACTGCTGCTGACACTGTATGACCCCAAGCATGTCACCTCACTTGGCTGTACTTCAATAAGAAAACCAAAAGAAATGTAACCAACAGTATCTCATATGTCATACATTGGCTGGGATAAAAGCATCAGTTAAATAATGAGTAATAATAAAATTATTAGGTGACTGGAGCTGCTTACTCCTGAACATTGTCCATGAGTAAAATCTCCTGTGTTAGATCCATTCCTGCTTTTCGTAGTAACTGACTGACCTTGGTTTTTGTTGATGCTCATTGCAAAGCACAATTTTACAGGAAAATGACTTCTTTTGAATTGAAACAGATAATCAGTAGGGATAATGAAAAATATGAGTATATACTGTATTATTATCATTATTAAATGTTTATGATTTTCTTTTGTTTTCGTTCTCCAATCAAGCATTTCTTTTTGTGTTTTTCATCAGTTGTATTTAATCTCCTTTTAAAGTCAGCAGATGCAAATGTAAAGAATGTGGAGAGAGTTGTGGAGGGTGGAGAGTTGCAGGTATCAGGGTCTTAGCCCCCTCTGTGATTGTCATGCACAGTCTTATATGAATATAAAATTGCTGGGGTACTCTCTTTATGCACATTCATGTAATGGCATAACATTGATCAGTGGGTATATTGTATACAATGCATAAAAAAGATCAGGGGCATATAATCAAGGGGCTAAGTGCAATAGATCGGAGGTTAAGTCTTTGAAGTCCCTACACCTCTCCTGACTCCATAATGTTAATAAATATCAATTATAAATTGTCTTCACAAATAACAAACACAGGTCAACTAATTTTCTTTTTTCTATAATGTCACCAAATTTTAATAAAATCAGTCAAAGTGTTTTGGAGATTTTGGAGAATTTAGTTTTTTGATTGTGAAGGAGGGGATTTAACCCCTAGATACTGATATATTGAAATGTCAGTTCTTAGTGGGTACTTACTGCCCTAGATGCAAATTCCAGCCAAAATTTCAGTGTTTTAATTAAATGGGAAATAGTGTTTTTGTAAATGAGAGAGTGAGTCATTATGTCAGTCTGTCAGTCACCTTTACAGTATGGATATATATATATATATAAACTAGCTATCCCCCATGGCTCCGCTTACTTAGTAGTGAAACTTGACAAACTTTAAAAACCAATAAAAAAAAAAAAGTAAAAAGAAATGAAATTCTGGCCAAGTTAAATGTATGTACTCTCCAACATCAAACGCTGCCACTGTATCTGATTGTGTTCAGCTCCGATGGGAGAGCATCCCCTGTGTGGCGAGAAAAGCATGTGGCTGTGATATCTCCGCCAATCAGAATATACCAACTAAAACACACGTAGCTCTGATCTCTCTCTCAAAAAGTCAAATGTTACTCCTTAACAATCTCTAGATGATAATGTCTTTTGAACAAACAGGTATCGCTAGCTAAGCAGAGGCAAGGTACACTCCAACATGTGGCGAGAGGTAGACGGACTCGAGCAGAGGCTGGCACGTGAGGGAGGAGGGCCCCGCCCCCATCCCCTTTGGCCTGCAACCTCTTTGATTTGCGCAAACAAATCGGTACAACAAGCGAACTATGATATTTTGTGAGATGTCGCAAAATCATCCGGAACGTTCAAGCAAATTATAGAAAAACACCCGATCTAAATCCGTTAAGTAGTTTTCTCATGAACAGACAGACAGACAGATGTTGGATTTTACATATATATCTTTAAAAACCATTAAAAAAAAGTAAAAAGAAATTAAATTCTGGCCAAGATGAAGGTATATACGCTCCAACGTCAAACATTGCCACTGTATCTGATCGTGTTCAGCTTTGACGGGAGAGCATCCCCCACATGGGGAGAAAAGAACGTGGGCGTGATATTTCTGGTGATCAGCAGCTACCATCTAAAACACACATAGCTCTTAGCTCTTATCTCTCTCTCTCTCTCTCAAAAACGTCAAACATTACTCCTTAACAATCTATAGATGATATGTCTGTTGAACAGACAGACAGACAGACGTTGGATTTTACATATATATATATATATATATATATATATATATATATATATACAATATGTATATGTATATATCCATCCATTTTCCAACCAGCTGAATCCGAACACAAGGTCACGGGGGTCTGCTGGAGCCAATCCCAGCCAACACAGGGCACAAGGCAGGAACCAATCCCGGGCAGGGTGCCAACCCACTGCAATATGTATATATGTATATATAAATTGTCTGATCCAAAGCAAATAATATAGATGTTGTGTAATATACTGTGTTATTAGACCAGTTTTTCCAAACCAAGTTAAGGCAGAGCTTATGCTCTGAGCATCAGGTTCAAGGCAGTGGTGAGGAAGAGCTGAGATGTCAGTCCAACAGAAGACACACCTGCACAGCATCTGCACCTTAGCGTCACTGGCCACTCTAATGTGCAGATGCTGTGTCACAAGGAGGACATGGCGACTCCACAAGGGCTATAATCAAACTGGAAAATCAATCCTCGGTCTGAAAGGTTTGAGACAGCAGCACTAATCACTTTGTAATACACAAGTAAAATTCAATCAATTTATTTAAATTTTTTTTTAACAGTAGGCCCAGTGCAAAATAAATTGTAGATTTTTGGTCAGATAAGCTTCCTTTATTTGTAGCAAAACTGCTTACACCTAAAGCAAGCTTTCTTGAATTGTAGCTGCCAGACTAATAGAATTTGCTCATCTTGTACAGACAGAGTATCATTAATACAAGACAATCTGTGGAGGACAATCTGTGAAAAAACACAAAATCCCAAGAATCAAGGTTAGCTAGGGCACCACATTGATTCTTGGGATTTTGATTTGGCATGTCTTTTCTGTATCTGCATGAGTTTTCTGCCTGCATTTGTTTTCTTCCCATACGCCCAAAATTGTGTTGAATGGGATTTGTGATGGACTAGCTGTCTTCTGCCTTGTGGCTGGTGCTGCTGACACAGGCTGCATTCCTCCCCACACACAACCCTGAATTGGATTACAGTATGTGAGTTTGAAAGTGTGGTGTTATGTATGCTTTAATACAGCTGTGTGCTTATATAATTTATCTTATATTTTTTGTTGATTGCTCATTCACCTAGGATCATTGATATTCCACTTAATAACACAAAGAAAACTATGAAGAGTTGTGTGTCCTGGCTGGGATAACCCTGTATAATTGCAAAGATTTAAAATTGGTAGACAATGAAAAAGATTTTATGGAAAGTGCACTGCAATATCAGAGCTCTGTCTTTCAGTGCTTCTGTACTGTACCATTTTATTGAATTTATTAAAAGCACATAACATTTCATACAAGCAAGTCACACTTGACAAAACTAAGTTCAAATCAACCCCACCCATGGGAAAGAGCGCAAGGCCAACAGCCAAAGTAAAATGTTAAGAGTAGGAAAAAAAAAGGGAAAGAAAATCCTTTTCCCCAATTTAAATGCTTATTCTAAAATGTTATTGATTAGGTCCTGTCAGGTTTTAAAAAAGTTTTGTACAGATCCTCTAAGTGAGAATTAGACTGTGTTCCAATTTCAAATAGTACAGTAATCCCTCCTCCATCGTGGGGGTTGCGTTCCAGAGCCACCCGCGAAATAAGAAAATCCGCGAAGTAGAAACCATATGTTTATATGGTTATTTTTATATTGTCATGTTTGGGTCACAGATTTGCGCAGAAACACAGGAGGTTGTAGAGAGACAGGAACGTTATTCAAACACTGCAAACAAACATTTGTCTCTTTTTCAAAAGTTTAAACTGTGCTCCATGACAAGACAGAGATGACAGTTCTGTCTCACAATTAAAAGAATGCGAACATATCTTCCTCTTCAAAGGAGTGCGTGTCAGGAGCACAGAATGTCACATAGATAGAGAAAACAATCTCTAGCAAACAAATCAATAGGGCTGTTTGGCTTTTAAGTATGCGAAGCACCGCGGCACAAAGCTGTTGAAGGCGGCAGCTCACACCCCCTCCGTCAGGAGCAGACAAAGAGAGAGAGAGAGAGAGAGAGAGAGAGAGAGACAGAGTTTGTTTTTCAAGCACAAATCAATACGTGCCCTTCGAGCTTTTAAGTATGCGAAGCACTGTGCAGCATGTTGTTTCAGGAAGCAGCTGCACAAAAGATAGCAACGTGAAGATAATCTTTCAGCATTTTTAGACGAGCATCCGTATCGTCTAGGTGTGCGAACAGCCCCCCTGCTCAATCCCCATACGTCAGGATCAGAGAAAGTCAGCGCAAGAGAGAGAGAGAAGAGTAAGCAATCTAGCTTCTCAGCCATCTGCCAATAGCGTCCCTTGTATGAAATCAACTGGGCAAACCAACTGAGGAAGCATGTACCAGAAATTAAAAGACCCATTGTCCGCAGAAATCCGCAAACCAGCAAAAAATCCGCGATACATATTTAAATATGCTTACATATAAAATCCGCGATGGAGTGAAGCCGCGAAAGGCGAAGCGCGATATAGCGAGGGATCACTGTATATAGTATCAGTTACCCACTGACTTAAAAATGGTGAGTTAGGATTCTTCCAATTGAGTAAGATAAGTCTACGTGCCAATAGTGAAGTAAAAGCAATCACAGTTTGTTTGTCCTTCTCCACTTTAAACCCATCTTGGAGTCCACCAAACACAGCTGTTAGTGGATTAGGAGGGATTGGGAAACCAAGGCTGTCTGATAGGCATTTAAAAATTTTGATCCAGCATGATGTTAATTTGGTGCAGGCCCAATGAGGTTGGAGCTCGATTGCAATGTTCGCAAGTTGGATCTTGCCCTGGAAATGTTTCGGACAATTTTAAATGAAACAGATATGCTTGATAAAAGATTGTAGGCTGAATAATTGTATGCTTTGCACATATGGAGCTCAAGTGAATTCTGTGCATGGCTGCCTTCCACTCCTTTTCTGAAATGTTAAGTAAGAGATCCTTTTCCCACTGCGCTCTGGGATCTTTAAAAGGAAGGGACTTTAAAATGTTTTTATATATTACAGAAATGCTGTCTGAGACCTTAAAACTGATTAATATTTCTTCCGGAATAGAAGTAGGTGGGAGGTGAGGAAAATTGGGCAGATTTTGTTTAGCAAAGTTTCTAATTTGGAGGTAGTGAAAGAATTGTGTTGATGGAAAGTTAAATTTGGAGGTTAATTGTTTGTAGGATGTAAAGACGTTATCTATGTACAAATCTCTAAGTGATTTTATCCCATACATTTTCCAAACGTTAATCACTGCGTACGTTTGAGAGGGTGGAAAAGGTGGTTGTCATGCAGAGGTGCCACAGATAAAAGCTTCTCTGTCTTGAAGTGCTTCCAACATTGGTTTCATATTCTAGTATATTGGCAATAAATTTTAGTTGCTGTGGTACAAAGCAAGGAATATAAACAAGTTCTGCAGGATTTTATTTCTATTGCTGCTGTGGTTGACATGCCAATAATCCGGTCATACAGTGTAGGGCAGAAAAGGTGGAGCTTGGTGACACCAGAGAGGATGTCTGCCTGCTGTTGGGATTTTCTCTTTTGAGAGAAGAGGAAAGGATCAAAGAGTTAATCATGATGTAGCCTGTTCTGCAGTCCCCCTAGTGTCTTGTTAAAGCGGTCCCCTTAAGACACTCACGAAACCCCATGTGTTTGGCACTTGGCACATTTTCTTTATTCCCTTGCGGATGTTTTACCAAGCCACATTAGACAGTTTTCTCTGGTCATTGTAAAGTTGTGGATATTATGGGTATTGAAGAGCCTCAGTATACCACAATTACATAATTTTTGGTATTTGCTGCATTCTATGGCCGAGGACACAGAGAGGCAACACGAAATTTAAAAAATAAACAGGTAATTTCTGTATTTTTACAGAAATGACAGTATCTGTTAGGATGTTGCTCTATCCATCAGTCCATCTGTTTTTAAACCCATTTAATTATGGCTGTGGTTTTAAGAATTTATTGGGTGCCACACACATACAAACACCTTTATTCACTCATGCATGGACTAACTTGGTGTTTCCAGTACATCTAGTATGTATTTAAACTGCAGAGCAGAGAAAATGTGCAATCAGCACCTAAGTGGTGGTCCAGCTCAAGATTCAAAATGACTATTCTGAAGCTACATGGCTGCAACAGAAACCTCTGTGCCAACATGCAAACACATGAATCAGCTGATGCATTCAAATTAACAACGCTGAAATATTTGACACACTGAATCTTAATGGTATACCATCTCTTGGTTGCAGACAAATGTTTACCTGTAAAGGCTCTGGCCATACTGGAGGGCAATTGGTTTTATATAATGGATGGATGGGCAGAGAAACAAAAATAAGATTCCGACCTGCTGCAAGGCTAATTCAAAGAAATGAAAGAAAATCTATAAAGTAAATGAACACAGGATACATTCCTGAAACAAAAATTCCATTACCGAGTACCAGAAATCCAGTTTGAGAAAATTAGGATTATAGATTGCGATCAGGCTGAAAGAACTGAAGTGTGTCCTCCTCAGAAATAATGTCAATGCATTAGGCAGTAGCGAGCAGGTCTGGTGCTCTGGCCGTAATCTTTACCAGTGATTGTGAAAAATGGATTTCCATGAGTGGGTGAGTCTCTGGATCATTTAGAACTCAAATGAGCTCACTGTTCCATTGCTCCCCTCCTCTTTCTGTTTCTAATAATATTGTCATCAGAGCTGAACATTAATTTCCTTTCAACAAGATGGTAATTTGCTCTGCGCTGGGTGGTGTGGCCCTCGGCAGATACGGAGAAAAATATTGAAGATTACTCTGCACAGGAATTTATCTGAAAATAATGCATGGCCCATCCTTGAATTAATACGATAGTTTAGTTTTTGGAATTAATAACAGTTTGCTGTCAGTGATAGTTACAATTGTATACCTAGTTTGAAAACTTCTCTCTCAGAATCTGAGGTTCTTTGAGCTCTAAAGTAAAACCGATTTCCATATTGCAAAGGATAGAAGATTAAAGTTGTGGATATTGTTGTTTCCTATAGAAATTGTTCATAGCAGTCCTCTCACCCATTTTGGTAGAGGGGTTGGTCCCCTTGGGAAATGTCACTGTTTTGATCATGTGACCATCTTTGTTACACTAGCTGTGCTGCCCGTCTAAGACAAATAAATGATATACACTTTTACATAAGTTCACGGTGACACACTTTTTGTTTTATATAAAACTTCAGACTATGACATAGAAAAAGTATTTTGCTGCTGTTTACCCAGCATAGAAATTAAATCTGAAGTTGCTCAGGCGTATTGTATGATTTCTCTAATTTTATCTCGCATGAAGCACTTTATAACTGTAGCTCCAATGACGCACAAGTAAGCTAAATGCAGATTCACATTCAAAACGTATTCGTTCTTTGCCAGTGAGCAGATTTGCAAACTCAAATTTTACTTTCTAAACTTTTATTTTAATGAAACCAATACCTGTGTAATGTGAACACAGCAGGCTTGTCTGCTCATGGTGCAGCATAATGAAAATCTGAAGCTAAACTGCCAGTTTAATAAAAATTCTGTAGCAATAAGTGGCAGTTTTTTTTCTTTCTTGTTACAAACGTGTCATGTTAAGTACTCACTCGTACAATAAATACATTTCCGATGTATTAGTGGATGCTATTGGAGAAATATTAAGATGAAACAATGAAATAAAATTCTGTTTAAAAATGCTATCTAAACTTTCTAGTAATCAGACGGCTGTCCACTCGCACGCAGTGTTCACAGCATGAATCTTGAAAAGAGCCAAGTAGTGGTCATCAATTTTGTGGCAGCACACTGCTGAGTTTTCTGTGTGTGAGAAACACTTGCATCTGTTAGTACATCTTTGGTGAGTGTGAGGACCACAAGGCAAAAATGACATTAGATTTGGTGGCACTCACCTGTGCGTGGCACAGTGTTTTCTTAACCATGCATCATGGCGGACATGTGTCCAAAATGTTGAATTTCAAGGAGGGACTGGTTATGTTAGTGCTAGAATGATGAATGAATGATGACCTAACCCTAAATATGATGGAACAGGTCATCAAAATGCAAAGAAGACATGGAAAAAAACATTTGAAATGCACCCGCTCATCATGTAGTTTCCCTGCACTAATGAGAATATTACACTCGTCCTTTTGGTCAATAGCTCTGTCACGCCACCTTCTCCTTTTCTTTCTGTTAAAGTCAGTAATAGCAGGCACGGTATCTGCAGAGTCTCACATCCTTTGCTATGACATTATTAGCTTGCAACATGGACCAAACACTGTCACTTATTGAGTAGGAGACTATCAATACCACGATCAACGAGCCGTAACAAGTATAAATGTGCTTTGGTTGCTCACCACGCTCCCGCTTTATGCATTGCTGTCTGCATGCAGGCTTCACACTCTTTTGAGTATAAATCGGGTCTAATGCTCTGGTGTGGAGATTACCACCAAATGAGGCTACGGTTTAGTTGATAAATTCTGGACTGTTGAGTGAACAGAGAGGTACATCATTCTACAAACATCCATAACCAAAACTTCCTATGTCTCTTAATTTAGTTCATGTAAGCATGGCCACATGATCACACTTCTGATAAATATGCTGATATCTGTTTATCAGAAAATGCTACACACAAGGCAGGAACCAGGCCTATTTTGGACACCAGTCAATTGAAGAGCACAAATAGTTATTTAGCCTCACCATTCAGTTAAACTTGCATGTCGTTGTATGGCTGCTGACTTGTCACAAAAAGTGGGGTGCAAATAAATCATATGTTATAACGTAAATGGTAACATTTGGCCGCATTCAATAGCCTACTATCCACATCTGGAGTACTGCGTGCAGTTCTGGTCACCATTCTACAAGAAAGACATAGATAAACTTGAAGCTGTGCAAAGAAGAGCAACCAAGTGCATCTAAGGACTTAACTACATGTTGTATTATGATAGACTCAGAGAATTATGCCTCTTTAGTCTCAAGTAGACGATGCTGTGTGGGACCCTAATCCAGGTCTTCAAATTTCACAAAGGCATCGCTAAAGTTGATCGAGCTGAATTCTTTAGACTGAATAGTGAATGCCATGCTTGAAGACAACAGTGGGAAGAACATTTAAGACTGAAGCCAGGAGGCACTTCTTTGCGTAGAGAGTTGTGGGAATCCGGAACAAACTACCAACACATGGAATTGAAGCAGAAACCCAGACAACGTTTAGGAAGAATCTGGATGAGATATTGGGAGAGCTTAGCTGTTAGCTAAACAAACAGGCTTGATGGACTGAATGGTCTCCTCTCATTTATCACATTTCTTTTGTTCAGGGGTTGATCATTTTTATTAAAAAACTAAGCAGTAGAGGACCTAGGTGTTGCCTTGATTTGAGAAAAGCATTAAAAATTCTAAAGTATTTCAGGGGCCTGGATTTGAATGCTTGACAGAGAGGAGGTTTTGAATACTGGTTGAGGGAAATTGTAGGTCAATTTGGTGATTTGTTTTTTATATTTTAAATTTATTTAATTCGGTTTGGAATAACAACAAGATTGATGCACATTTTTTGCTTTAAAGTTATGGCGCTTCATCATTTGTGAAATTATATCAGAAAAAATAATAATTCTCCTCCAACTGGAAGGCACAGGTAACACAGATGCAGCAAAATAAAACTAAATAGTCAACATGACAAAAGGATTGTGACTCCAGGCTTTGACTTTAATTCAAGGTATAAGCAGCTGCCAGATGGGCTGAAACTAAAACTTGTTTCAAAACTTAACAAACATTATCCATTTTGGACTTAATTGTTGGCACTCCTCTCATTCACCTTTGGCTCGCTAAAAAGTTCTTTATAGTCAGTTACTCATCTGAAAGATCTTAGGACATTTTACTTCGATTAGAGGGTGCTATTGCATGCTTGGCATACATAAGCATGAACATAGTAAACAGGAATGATGGGTCACTTATTAAAGATGATCGTTATTCTTCAATGTCACTGAATTTTGTGATTATATTGGGCTAATCAGTTTTTTTCAGGGACTTATATTAAGTTTATACAGTGCCTTCAGAATGTTACATCCTTATGTTAAAATCATTTCAATTCATGTTTTCCCCTCATCCAAACAATACTTAATAATCCAGAATGACAATGCTAAAATCATTAAAATAAAAAAACTGAAATATCCCATTGACATATGTATTCAGAAAATGTACTTAGTACATTGTTAGGGCACCTTTGGCAGTGATTATAGCCTGCAGTCTTCTTGGGTATGACAGGACAAGCGTCACCCACCTGGATTTGGGGATTTTCTGCCTTTTTTCAATGCAGATCCTCTTAAGCTCTGTCAAGTTGGATGGAGACTGTCAGTGGACAGCTATTTTTAGGTCAATCCAGAGTCCAGACTTTGGTTGGACCACTCAAGAACATTCATGGTGTTGACGCTACACCACTCCTGTTTTGTCGTTGCTTTATGCTTAGGGTCATTGTCCCATTGGAAGGTAAAGTTTCAGCACAGTATGAGGTCCAGAGCACCCTGAAGCAGGTATTTTATTGTAATACTGTATCTCAGCTTTACCTCATCCCTGTCCTGTCTTTAAGTTCTCTGGAATTTGAAAAACAACTCCACATCTTGATACGGTCTCTACCATGCTTCACTGCTGTGAGGGTATTTCACAGATGATGAGAGGTTCTTGGTTTCCTCCAGATGTAACGCTTCAAATTGAGAGCAAACAGTCCAATCTTGCTTTCATTGGACCAGAGAATCTTGTTTCTGCTCGTTAAGAGTGCTTTAGGTGCCTTTTTGCAAACTCTACTCAGGCTTTCATGAGTTGTCAGGCCACACTGCCATTAAGCCCCGATTAGTGGAATGTTGCAGTGATGTTTCTATCCATACAGGTTCTCTGGAGCTCAGCCAGAGAGACCATCGGATTCTTTTTACAATGGCTTTACTCCCCTGATTGTTAAGTTTGGCTGGGCCATCAGTTCTAGGAAGAGTCCCGGTTGTTCCAAACTTTTTCCATTTAAGAATTATTGAGATGATTGTGCTCTTGGGAAACTTCAGTGCTGCAGAATTTTTTTGTAGCCTTCCCCAGATCTGTGCCTCAACACAATTCCATCTTTAAGTTCTGCAGACAATTCCTCTAAGCTCAAGGCTTGGATTTTACACTGATACATACCGTCAACTGTAGGACCTTCTATAGACAGGTGTGTACCTTTCCAAATCATGTACAATCATCTAAATTGTCCATAGGTGAACCCCAAAAGAGATGAGGGAACCTCTTTTTGATGATCAATAGAATGGGATGCACCTGAGCCAAATGTAAAGTGTCTGAGCAAAGGGTCTGAATACATGTTGTGAAAAAAAACACAAAGAACATATATAAAGATTTGGAGAGTCCACCCCAAATACTGTGGTAACTGCAAAGCAAAGTAGTAATTCAAGACTAAATAAGAACATTAGTTTCTGGTTATAGAGAGAAGAGGCAGGAAGGGGTGGGATCACAGCAGGAAGTGAGGTCTCATAGGAGGGCGTGTTGAAGCGGAAGTAGGTGGAGTCTTAGGAAGGCTTTCCTTCTGCTGGTCTGTGGAAGAAGGAGAAAAGGTATTAGCACCATTTAACAGCCCTAGTCTCTGTTTCTTACTCCCAGTTAAGCCTCCCAAGCATGTGTGTGTGTGACAATGTGTATATGTGACATTTTAGTTTTGTAGGATTTGTAACATTTCCTAAAATATTGTTTCCATTTTGTTATTCTGGTGTATTTAGTGTTGTTTGATGAAGGAAAACAGTCATTTTAATAGCTTAGTATAAGGCTGCAACATAAGAAAATGTGTAAAAAGTGAAGGGGTCTCAATACTTTCTGAAGGCACTGTATGTTTATGTAGTTAAGATTATGATTGTGGTCTCACTGTAGTATTCCTGTGAGGCTGACTCAAACCCTTCTGGTATGAACTTTTCAACTCAATCTTAGCATTGATTCTTTTCTGTTAGCATCAGTCTAGGATTGTCTCTGTAGATGTTGTCAGTGTGTCCTTCGAAAAAAAATCCCAGAGCATGGAGAGAATATACAACTCCATGCTGACAAAGGATGACAAACCAAGGATTCTGCAGCAGTGTTTAACATCACACTAGGATAGATAGATAGATAGATAGATAGATAGATAGATAGATAGATAGATAGATAGATAGATAGATAGATAGATAGATAGATAGATAGATAGATAGATAGATAGTGTTGTATACAGTATCCCCATCAAACGATCTCCGTTCATCCACTTACGCTAACGCTAACACTCTCAACTTTATTTTTTAAAGAAGTTCTTCAAATAAATAAATTGTATTGTTACAGCCATGGGTTTTCCCCCTAGATAGATAGATAGATAGATAGATAGATAGATAGATAGATAGATAGATAGATAGATAGATAGATAGATAGATAGATAGATAGATAGATAGATAGATAGATAGATAGTGTGGAAACCAGGGATGCTCCAGCTGCCCCAACCCCAACACAGACAGGCATTGACACAATTTCCAACACAACACACATTTATTTCCACTCGGGAAGTGCGTCTCCCTCACTCCACTCAACAGCACAGTACACCATGCACCAAATATATCATCCCTTCTTTCTCCTCTCCTCTCCTCTCCTCTCCTCTGGCAAGCTTCGTCCTCTTCCACCCAAAGGATGGAGTGAGGCGTTTCCTTTTAAGCAGGCCGAGGGAGTGTTCCTGGAGTGTCATTAATCAGACCTGGAATCACTCCCAGGTGTTCTGAAAGCCCAAAGTAGGGTTCTGCAGCTCCCCCTGGCAGCCCCGACAGAACCCAACAGGGCTGTGCCAAACTCCAACTCCCAGCATGTACCTGCGGGAATCCATAGTGCCACAGCCGCCCAGGAGGGCTGCCCTCTAGCTTCCCGGAGGAGGTAGTGCCTTGCAAATGCTCTCTCCCCCTTTTCTTCCATTCAGCTGGCATCCCGGCTGGGTAATGGCCGTAGCTGCTTGTCACAATAGATAGATGGAACTTTATTTGTCTCAAGGGTAAATTTGGCTTTTTACAAAAGCTCTTTAAATAAATAAGTTCATGAATAGGTAAAGAAATAATTAATTAAATACTGTAAATAGACACACATATAATGGTCTAAGCATACACCAGAATGACTAAAACCCAAGATAATTAAAAAGAAAGAGCATGCTGCTCATAAAGATGTTATTCTGCTCAACATTACTGGTTTCTAACAAGTGAGAATAACAATACCTTTAAGGTCAGCAGTGATGTTTTATTTGTTTATTAATTTTTAAAGCTGAAACTTTTAACAACACTGGGAAGAATGACTAATATTAACTGAAGGATACATTCGGGTCCAGCAATCAAGTGTCCCCTTTCTGTTTTAATTAGTTTCAATGTTTAAAAACATACATTTCAACACAATTTGCTTCCTTTCTGTGTCAACTTTCTCAGTAAGAACAATTAGGAAAGCTCCTCATCAGGATAGTAAAGGCGACATCTGCTAAACCTGATGTACGAGAGAGCCGGCTGATTAAAATTGTTGGGTTTTCTACACAATAACATAGGAATGCACCATCAACAAAAAAGGTGACAGCTCCTAATTCAATGACACCCTCAGTGGCAAAGTCAACAAAATAATAGCAAACTACTGATGGGGTCAGTTATTAACAATGCTATCTCACAAGTCCAACAGACAAGGTTCAAATCCTGGGTGTTGTCACTTTTGCCCATATCCCAAAGATGTGTCTGTTAGGTTAATTGTGGATTTTAGACTGACAAGATGTGAATGTGTATGTGCACTATGTTGAAATGGCTCCCTGCCACGAATATATCTGTAAATAGCATTTTAAGTAGAATTTTATATTTACTTCCTATCAGAAGGCAATGTTAATTAAGGCTGATTTGGTGACAAACTTGACTGTTGAGTCTGAAGAGTACATCTGCATTTGGAAGTGATGGTGACAGCAGAAACATCGCCCAGTCTCTATAGTGATGACCTCACCTGTTGTAGGGACTCAGACTACTTAGTTCTGATTTAGCAACTAATAAGTGAAAATTTCACTCACAGGGTGGCACCATGGTCAGTAGTGCTGCCTCAAACCAGGTTTGATTTCTACATATCCACTGTGCGCATTTGGGTTTTTTTCAGTATACCAGTCTCATCATCACAAAACCAGCAAGTGCAAGTGTGTGATGGCTTAGTGAGATCAATTAGAGCAATTCTGATGTGCACCTTAGTAAATGGCGTGGAATGTTTGTTGGGAAATTTAAAAAGCAGTGCATTTTAATGCTATAAATGTTTATGATGCACCATCTGTTGGAATGAAAATGCAATGCATTACAAAATAATACATTCTAGTAGATGGTGCACTACAAATTTTAATGCTGAATACACAAAATTGATTACGTGAACTTCAACCCATCTTAGATAGGTGATAGTTAGTTTTATATTAAGATAATTCATGCCCTAATTAATTAAAATATACTTGAGTGCTGGACTGTGAAAACACTTGTCACCTGAGAATGTAAGACAGAGAAGAATCATTGAATTTCCACAAGTTACAGTCTTGTCAGGACCATCTTCTCCCCATGTCACCTCTGTTTGCCTGTCTACTTTATGCACTCTTTTTCCCTTGTTTCAGTAGTCTCTCATCTTTTCCACACACTTTTCCTGTCACAATCCGTGAATCTTCCCTGTCTTTATGTACATGATATACGTATTATCTCAATACTTCACACTTCCATACATTACCGTACAAATGACTTTCAATTTTTTTCGCATGACTTACTATGCAGCACCTGATGTCCTGTATGATCACATGGGATTGAGATGTTGATAAAACAAGACCTAGTTATAAGGGCTAAAGAAATGTCCAGTAGGCGAAAGGTTACGTCCTGGTCTGCTAGTTATTTTGTAGCCGTTATTACATTGATTAAGAGTTAAGACTTGCATTAGTTGTATTCACCGTTCTCTGAAGTAGAAATTCACAAAGCTCTTTTTCAGAGTGGACAGGAGCCACCTATACCATTTAGTTTCAACTGTCCATTATGCAAACATCTCCATGATTTTCTTCTTAATTTTTATTATGCACATATAGTACAATCAGTACTTCTACTTAGTGCATGTTTATATAAAATTAGCATAAAATTATGATATTTTGTAGGATTTTTCTTTAAACATTGCTAATGGAATAAATTGCCTTGTTCTTAATAATGAGCCTAGACAGGCTTGCTGATTTGCGAGTGCAGCAAACCTATAGATCATGCTACAGCTTAAAATCGTGTCTCATTGCTCCGGATGCCCAAAGTCATTAATCTTAACATGAAAGTCTCACTAAACAGAGCAACAACGGACATATTTCCATTCAATTCGCTTTTACATTATTGAAGTAATAATGAATATTTGAATAGCGCACTTTGCTCATCATTGCTAAACTCAGCACATTATCTACATCACAATAAATTATTTTCCTTTTAGTTCTTTCAGGTGAAGTATTTAAAGAGAGACATTTGTAGCTATTCGATGTATGTATTATCAGTCCAAGGCCAACATGGATGAGCCTTAAAAGAAGAAGATGTGCTGTGCTGAAGTGAGACATGTCGCTGTTGGAGGGATGTCACTAATGAAAATTGCTGAGATGTGAGAGTAGACATTTATGTTTGGGCCAGTTGTCACTACTATTTTTTATAATTTCTTTTAGTGCACATATTTTTGTAAAGAACATTGGACCTGTGGCCACTTCCTCATAGCTCCAGAGATTTGGGGCTGATGCTGTGGAAGGTTGCTATCTGTCTTGAGGTCCTGTATCCACTGGACATCACTGCATGTCTCATTTTTAGACTCTGAATTAGCCTGGTCTATATATGTGTTGGTGTGCATGTGTGTGTGTGTGTGTATGTGTGACATCCCGTCCAATGCTAATTCCTGCCTTTTCTCTGATTCTTCAATTGCCTGCTTCAGCTCTCCACGATTCAAGTAACTGAAAAAGTAAGTTTGGTAATTGAATGAAAAAATTTTCCATAAAAACTTTCATGTTTTCACTTTCCCGACACACTTCTTTTATAGAGTCACAGAAACCCATAATGCATCCCAGCTGCATAACACATCCCTTAGTAAAGGATCAATAATCAAAAATAATATATTAATAATCACTGGCCTTGAAATAGTCTAAAACAATACCCCACATGTTTATGTTTGAAATGTTTCATTTATAACCTTCTTAGAGGACTAGGACCACCGTAAAAGAGTCACATGCCAAAAGTAGGATCGTATTCATGATAAGCAACTTGAAAATAGTATAAAACGACACTCCACAGGCCTATATTACCGATGCCCATTTTTTCAAAATTTTGTGAAAAAGAATAACTTTGACCTCTCGTACACCATTAGGAGGGAATGAACCTCTGGGGTCAGTTGATGTGGCATGCACACCTTCTGATAAGTTTTGTTAAGACACCTATTGGTTTACTCTTTATCATAAGTTTGTACTTTCCTGCACAAAATATGATCCAATAAAGGTTTCAAATTAGGGCTTTTCGGGTTTAGTGGGCTAAAAATAAGGGGGAACCCCATAAAGCTTGATTTTTGCATAACACAACATTAGGACGATTTAAACAGTACATCATATGATGGACGTTCAAAAAGTTTCCGCACTTTTATATTTTCGTAGGAAACGATGAAGGCAGGAGTAGTAATCGGTCATATCTGAGAGTGTCATGTGACTAGTTCTGTCTGGCAAACTGGCTGCCCTTGAAGTTTAGTATAAGAGTTTGTGGTGAAGATGGCTGCAAAACTTATAAATTGCACCCAAGAGGAACAGCGTTCTGTCATATGCTCTTTGTGGGCAGAAGGTGTGCTGGGAGCACAAATTCATCTCCTCATGTGTGCTCAGTATGGGGATAAAGTTCTCTCTCGTAGGGTCGTCTATGAGTGGATCGAAATGTGCGAAAATGGCCGTACTAGTGTGACGGATGCAGAGCGCTCTAGACATCCAGCTACAGCCACGACCATGAGGTATGAAGAAAGAACCTTAGAACTGATTCGCGAAAACAGAAGAATAACAGTTGAAGATGTTGCAGGAGAGTTGAATGTGAGTGTTGGATCTGCATATGCCCTAATTCATGACAGCCTTAAGTTCAGTAAAGTGTGTGCCAGGTGGGTGCCTAAGCAACTGACAGAGGAGCATAAGCTCTATCACGTAGACGTTTGTTCCCGACACTTCATGTGATGATGATGTGAAAGCAGCAGTGCATCAATGGCTACACGCTCAACCAAAAACATGGAGTTTTCTCTTACCAGTGGTTTCGAAATGTTTTTCAATAATTCTTATGAACACAAAGTGATGTCTGCCTACACCAGGTAAACTCATAGACGCTGAGTCACCATTTCACCAGCCTGTTTTTGTGCTATGGGCAAAAAAGACTTGGACATGAAGAGCAGCGCTCAGAAACCGAGCTGAATGTGTGTAAACATGTTATTTTGAAAAGCATATTCCACCTGTGTGGAGTGGACTGTAACAGTGTTAACCTCATTGATCCGGCATACATGGTTCAAATCTAATGTCTAGTTATTGTCTGCACGGGGTATGCACGTTCTCCCTGTGTCTCCATGGGTTTTACTCCCATAAATCCAAAGATGTGCTAGACTGGTTAACTGGAAATTCCAAACTGGCCTAGTGTGGGTGTATACATGAGAGGGCTTTGTTATGGACTGGCACCTTGTGCCTATTTCTGCAGCGATAGGCTCTGACCTCCTGTGACCTTAAATTTGCATTAAGCAAGCTTTAGATTGTTATGTTGCATCCAGTCCTTTAAGGGAATTCAAGCACACAGATAGTTAAAAATGTGTACTTCATATAGTTCGAATTAGAAAGCAACACTTCTATTAGTATGATGTGAACCTCGCAGTGATTTACGCATTAATATTTTACAAATTTTTATAAAACATAACATTATAATTCTCAAACCCACTTAATCTAGTTTTGGTTAATGGGGGGTTACAGTGAATCACAGCCATGGAGAGGTCACCATTTCATTATAGGATCAAGTTACACACACACAGAGCCCATTTCTCTTCATGTGAGATGCATGCAGACAATGTTCTGGACATGGCCTTAAGGTATAATGTATCTTAGGAGTGTAGCATTTCAGCGGTCACATTTATCTGTAGTACACCCAGAAATTAAAGTTACGTTTCATTTTAAGTTTATAAGATGAAACAGACTTCCATTAGGGAACATGTTATTGCATACAGTATGTAGCTCATACAAAATACATAACAGCAGATTAGCTGAGATGGAGACCAGAGCAGGTTACCATCTAAAGCACTATACTAATGTGAAAGGCCATAGACCTCAATGACATTAATTAGGTTTGATAATGTATGGATGGATGCATGACTATGAAATTAATAACTTACCTGGATAAGCACCTAAGATATTTTCAGCATAGAACCACAGTTATTGAACAGTACCAGTCCATTGCTGATCTGACTTAGATATTCCCTGTTGGAGAAATTACTTTCTGTGGTTAACATACCATGCCAATAATGGCTGTTTCCACCACTTTGATTAATGGCTTCCTCTAGGATGAAAATGAATAACCCACATTTCATTTTTAGTCATGAATCAAGAGGAAATGTCCTCTTTGTCACCTCAGACTCAACAGAAAAAGACTAAGCTGAGTGAAAAGACCTCCAGAAAAAAAAGGAGAGAACATACAAGCTGGAGCAGAGAGGAGACATGTTTGTTACAGTTCAAGAAGACTGTGCTGAAGAATTCAAATATTTATTCAGTTCGTTACCTAATGGTTCTGACAGAGAAGTCATACTTCTGTCAGAAAGAAAGAAAGAAAGAAAGAAAGAAAGAAAGAAAGAAAGAAAGAAAGAAAGAAAGAAAGAAAGAAAGAAAGAAAGAAAGAAAGAAAGAAAGAAAGAAAGAAAGAAAGAAAGAGAAAGAAAGAAACACTTTAGAACAGGGGCGACCTAGGTCTATTTATTAATCAGTTAATGTTGTGTAAAATGGTTTTAAGATATCTTTGTATGGTTGTCATAAAACTTATAAAGCACTTCTAGGAACACTCCAGAATGGCATCTACCAATAGCACATTTATGAAGGGTTATCACATTAATGTTTAGCTTGAACCTGAAAGGGGTATTGTCAATGTTGTCAATGTTACAATTCACCATGAATGAGCTCCTATTGCTATGGGTAATTTACACTTTAATATTTAATAATTAGTATGGGGTATAAAGCCATAGCATTGGTGTTTTTCTGACCCAAGGATTTTGATGGTAACATTTATTTTGCCCTAGAAGGTCTCTGTAAAAACTTCAAAATCTACCACTGTATATTTTCACCATTTTGTTTTGTTATGGGAGCCGTCATTTTTCATGTTCACATCTGTTCACATCAGATAGGACTGACTTTTTGAATTGAAGGTCTGTCTGTCCTCATTCATTGGTCAAAAGATCTCTCTTCAATTGAAAATGTCAGTTCCATAACACTTGCACTTCCTGTTGGTAATGAGCGCTCATTTTTCCGGGAAGCATTTATTTAACAAAAATGCAAAATGCATGTGGTTTTGCATGTTAAACGGAAAGAAGTGGATGATTGACATGTGGATTATACATGAGTAATGTGAGAGTTTTTTTTGGACATCTTTATATATAATACGCTATCATGGCTGTTTGTTTGTCTGTCCAGGATTTTAAATCACCTGTAGCTCGCAAACCGTTTAACCTATTGACCTGAAATTTGATACACATATACTACATGACCTCTACAATCTGACCTCCAAAGTTATTCCTCTTTTTATGTTTATTTTATTATATTGTAGAATTAACTCTCGGCAGTGGCCAGCAGGGCAGCCATGCGGTGCATGTGTATGGGTGCCATTCTCATCCCTACCACCTTCGCCGTCACTTCCCCTACCTCTTCATATCTTAAATCATTCTTGAGGCAGATTGAAGACTTAAATGCAAGCTTAAGTGAAAAATTAAAGAAAATGTACTAAGTAATTGTAACACAAACACTGACAATCAGTTTTAATGCGAAAAGATGCCGATTGAAGAAGAGAAGAAGTGGGCCGCTAGTGTGGAGAAAAGAAGATCTGCTCAGGAAGCAGCAAGCACATCAACCTTTGAGCAAACAAATGCTAAACGTACAGAGAAAGAGGATGAAAACTAGGAATACTCAGGTCAAGTGTATTCTGCAGTGCGTCGTTACTGGTGTTTCATATTACTTGTACAGCATTGTTCACCATAGGCATATATTACATCATAAAGAATTTTATTTTCATTTTCCATGAAAACACAAGATCCGTAAATACACATCACTACAAATCACATGTGGTAAGTAACATAAAAAATAATACTATTTTTGTTGAAGTGTTCATTTTATTTTTGTTTGAAATATTAATTGTAAAGTTTTTTCAAAATATATAAGAATTTGAATTCTCTCACACTGCCAGGGGATACGTGGCATGTTCATTTAATGTGTATGTTTTATCTTCTTTTATTTTGCTGTTTAAAATGCAGTTTTAAAAGGGCTGACCAAGAAGGGTGCCACATATAAAAATAACATCCATATACAGCCTGCATTTCAGCAATGGCAGATGTCTCTTTCCTTTACCTAGTCAGGCTAGGAAATTTTTCCAAAATACATTAAAATTGTGAAGGGGTCCCTTCCAGAGTAATGATAGAAAAAATGAAGTTCTGCAAGCAAGCATAGAATGAAGAATAAGAAAAAAGAAGCAAAGAATCAGAATTTCAAGGCCATATGAAAAGCTTGCATTAACAGATCATTTAAATTCTGTACTCTGATAAGTAGCGAGCGGCTCTCTACTCGAGTTTCATTCTAAAAAGGTTGTTGTACACATTGTACCGGCCAGAGCAGTTCTAAGAAGGAGGAAGGCATTTTACTTAATATATTTTGGTAAGTAAATTTTCTGTCTCCCATAGCATATTTCAAATTTTATCCACCCACGATTTCTCAGGTGTTTATTTCTAGCAATCTCCTGCTTTATCATGACATTTAAAAATTCTGTAAACACACTTAAGTTCGAGTTTATTGTCATGTGTAAATTGCACAATTGGCTATTTATTTTCCAGTAGCTTAATTTAGTGTCATCTGAACTGGAAAAGCCAATCCTGGACAGGGTGGACAAAATTACACACTAACACTCAGCCAATCTAGTGCTACCAATTAGCATGTCTGTCTTTAGAGTATGGGCCGAAAATTGGAATATCTAGAAAAAAAGCACACACACAAGCACAAGGAGAACATGCAGTCTTCATAGACGCAGCAGCTAGCCCAGGATTTGAACATCATGAGTACTAACTGCTGTGTGTGTTATTTGTTCTCTTTTCAGGTTTTACTATGCAATGCTCATTAAACTAACTTGCCCCTTACGTCTCTAAAAGAAACTCCTAATATGTGTTGTATTCTTTGGAAGAATCAATGATTTCAATATCAAAAGAAATATGCAAAGAAGAATCAGTATGCAGTATTGGCAAAAGAACTGAAATACACCATCAAGGTTTTGTGGGGTCAGTATAGCCAAGTGCTAAAATAATTGGCAGGATTATAGAAGAGGAGAAGTGGAAAGGGCCCAAGTGTTCATCATGCATTTAATTATGCGGACATACTGGCCTTTCACTCCACAGGATCCACAGGTTTATATTGTAAAACCCAAGCACATTTCACCTGCAGAGCCAATGCATACATTTCTTCTTTATCAAGGTTGATCCGACACTAAATGCCGGCCCATCACAGACAGCTCCCACCACTGTCTCGTCAACACGTAAGTAACCTTACACCATTGCCCAACCAGCGCTGACAGTTTGAGTCACTGCGTCATTGCTGTGTCATTTCCAGCTCTGACTCGTTATGTGACCTTGATTAGGTATCTTAACATACCGATCTAACAACTGGTAAGGTATCATTCCAACTGGCTATAAGTCCAAAGCTAGGATTTCTGACAAAGCTGAACTCATTTCAGTTCAGAACTTTCTTATGGCAGGCTAGTTCAAGTTCAAGTTCAAGCACTTTATTGTCATTGTGTAACACAACGAAATTACTTTTTGTGACAGCCCCGAGGTACATTTAAAGAAAAGTTAAATAATTCCAAATATGTCATATTGCTCAAAGTACAGCAGCATAAATTGTTATTGCACCTGTTAATGAATAGTACATTACATATTCTACAGTATATTGTAATACATTAGTATATTGCACATTACCATTATAGCTTATTGCACATGTTCAATTTAAAAATGGTTCTTCGACTGAGGAGATTCAGAGTTGAGAAAGTTTGTGGCAGATGGGAAAAAGCTATATTTTAGTCTGTTTGTGCGTACACGGATTGACCTAAAGCGTCTGAATTTCCAGGGTGAGTTTTGTCCTTGAGAATGTTTTTGGCCCTTCTCACACAGCGAGTCTTATACAAGAGTTCGAGTGATGGCAGTTCGGTCCCTATAATGGCCTCTGCTGTTTTTACGACCCACTGCAGGGCTTCTTTAGCAGCCTTGGTGCAGCTGTTGTACCAGACCATCATGCAGTTAGTTAAAATGCTCTCTATAGTGCATCTATAGAAATTAACCAGCAGTTTCTGGGGGAGGTCAGCTACAGCCGATTCAGCAGGCCGCAATGTAAGAGCCATCCTTGGACTAAGCACCACAGTGGAGACAGAAATACAAGGGGGAGTCAAGCTAAAGTTAGAAAATGGAACAAACCATAACGAAACTGGCAATGTCATTTCTCAATGGAGTCTCCACCCTTCTCAATGCACTTGTGCAACCTGCCTGGAAGTACCTGGATTCCAGCAGAATAAAAGGTTTTGTCTTATTCTCACAACCACTCGTGCTCCTGAGTTATTGTCAAATACTACATGCCAAGGGGTACTACAGTCACTAATGCGAGTTACTGTGACTTGCTGGAGACCAATGTGAAGCCTGTTATTTGATCCAAGCGGTGGGGACTGCTGTCTCAAGGAGTCCTTTTGCTGCAAGACAATGACACACTGCTAAGAACACCAAGGCTTGTCTGGAGAAACTGAAGTTTGAGGTATTGTCACATCCTTCTTATTCACCAGATTTAGCACCGTGTGATTTCCACCTATTTGGACCGCTAAAAAAACATCTGGGTGGTTGTCAATTCAAGACAGATGATGATGTGAAGAAAGGTGTGCACAACTTGTTGCAAGGACGAGACAAAACCTTTTATTCTGCTGGAATCCAGGCACTTCCAGGCAGGTGGAGCAAGTGCATTGAGAAGGGTGGAGACTACATTGAGAAACAACATTACCAGTTTTGTTAGGGTTTCTTCTATTTTCGGATAACTCCCATTTTGCAACTTTAGCTTGACTAGCCCTCATATAAAAAGTATTATAATGTAAGGCATGGATGGACTGGCTCAATCGGGATTGATGGTATTTCCTTATCCGGCTGGGAGTCCATCTTAATGGATAGACAGCAATGATGAATGGGAATCTACCCTGGAGTGGTTACCATTCATTTTCCTGCCTCTTAGGGCTATGTGCTCACTCAGGATGCTGAGCAGCAGCATCCCTCTGGCACAGCTCCCATCTGGACACCCACTGGGGTGCATAGGATTTGTAGTTCTGATAGGCAAGCCCTGTTGGGGTCCAAGGGTGCTTCTTGTTGGATTGTTTGAGTGGAGGCTTCTTGATTATGAAGAAAAGAGCCTGATGAAAGGTACTGTTTAATAAAGAAGCTATTTGAACCTGCAGTGCTCCAGGAAAGGCAATGCCCTCAATATGGTCTCTCCCCAGGTCCTTCCACTATAGATGCATCCCAGCCAGGCAAGAGCCCTGGCCGTTCACCATACCTGGTAGGAACAGAAGTCCAGCATGATGATTTGACAAAATGACTTTGAAGAAACGCCTTGGTGAATTCCAATCGAAGATTGTTCGCGTTGTTGTACTCACAACTTTTTTATGGTGTTTAATGTGTTTCTCCTGGAGCTTCAAATTACTGTCTGTTTTGTGAGCTGAGAAAAATTGTTTAGATTTGCAGAATATTATGTAAAATAAGGAGAACTAAATAAGCCCTCTCATTTCTGCCTCCACCACTTAGTGAAGACAAACATGGCATTGCCATATGCTCAGTCCATTGAATGGAGTTGACAATGAGGACATTTTGGTCATTTAATTTTAGAGCAACACTGGGTTAAAACTCTGTGCGTTTCAAGGTAAAAGTGGTAGTGTTTTGTCAGGTACCGCAATACTCACAACCAAAAGATATTTTATTAAATGCACAAACACATGAATCACCATCCTTCTCTGCCTAGTTAATTTTAGTTTTATGTTGATGAATTAAAAGTGGCTTTGCATTTCATGGGTTAATTAACTAGCAGGAGAGATAACAGTTAATAAGAATGAAATTAAATTCCAGAATACTTCATCATCCATACATCCATTTCCCTACTAGAGCCACACTTTCTTGTCAGCACTTGGTACAAAGCAGGAGCGAACCCTGTTCAGAACTCTGACCATTCACAGCAGGACCCTTTTACTTTCTACCGAAAATATTCTGTTTATTTGATTCAGACGACAGTTTAAATATATTTACTCATCCCCTGCTTTCACAACCAAATGACTCAATCTTTGTTTAAATTGGCACACTGTATACTATGCTGCTCATGACTATTAATCTAAATGCCATCTGCAGTAATTAATTGACTGGCTGAGATGATGAGGGCTTCATAAATAGATAATTTTTTGGTACACAGTCACAGAAGAAAAAAAAAACTTAGTTTTTGGCTATGAAATACTTAATTCCTGAATAATTAATTTGGTCATATATTCTTAAACATTTAGCTCCAAACATTGAGATGTATTTTAAAATCTAATGCCTTTTGGTCCTGATATGCTCTTGACCATGGATGATGTTTCCATATCTGACCAGATCTTAATTCTGCGGCAAGCGCGATCTATTAATGCAGATCTTTCCTTCATTTGTTGAATCATGAGGCAAAACTTCAGAGGGATCAAACTGGTTTGTTTTGGCAGAGAAGTATGTAAGATTTGTGCAGAATATGTACGAGGGAAGTGTAACAGTGGTGAGGTCTGCGGTAGGAGTGACAGATGCATTCAACATGGAGGTGGGATTACATCAGGGATCGGCTCTGAGCCCTTTCTTATTTGCAATGGTGATGGACAGGTTGACAGATGAGATTAGACAGGAGTCAGGAGTGGACTATGATGTTTTCTGATGACATTGTGATCTGTAACGATAGTAGGGAGCAGGTTGAGGAGACCCTGGAGAGGTGGAGATATGCTCTAGAGAGGAGAGGAATGAAGGTCAATAGGAACAAGACAGAATACATGTGTGCAAATGAGAGGGAGGTCAGTGGAATGGCGAGGATGAAGAGAGTAGAGTTGGCGAAGGTGGAGGAGTTTAAATACTTGGGATCAACCGTACAGAGTAACAGGGATTGTGGAAGAGAAGTGAAGAAGAGAGTGCAGGCAGGGTGGAATGGGTGGAGAAGAGTGTCAGGAGTGATTTGTGACAGACGGGTATCAGCAGGAGCAAAAGGGAAGATCTACAGGAAGGTAGTGAGACCAGCTATGTTATATGGGTTGGAGACGGTGACACTGACCAGAAAACAGGAGACAGAGCTGGAGGTGGCAGAATTAAAGATGTTAAGGTTTGCATTGGGTGTGACGAGGATGGACAGGATTAGAAATGAGTACATTAGAGTTGGACAGTTTGGAGACGAAGTCAGTGAGGCGAGATTGCGTTGGTTTGGGCATGTGCAGAGGAGAGATGCTGGGTATATTGGGAAATGGATGCTAAGGACAGAGCTGCCAGGCATGAGGAACAGAGGAGGTTTATGGATGTGGAGAGAGATGACATGCAGGTGATGGGTGTAACAGAGCAAGATGAAGAGGACAGGAGGATATGGAACAAGATGATCCGCTATGGCAACCCCTAACGGGAGCAGCCGAAGGAAGAAGAAATCGATCTGTTTTGGCGAATTGCCCCTGCATTTGTTAGTGTCATTGACCTCAAACAGGATAGCAGTAATTATTTTAAAACATCTGTTAAAGTGCTTCTCTGAAAGGCTGTGAAGACAACTCTTTAAAGAGGTCATGTTTCTTGTGACTCTGTACTCATTTGTTGGCACCAAACCTGAACGGTTCCTCTGAGGTATGGTTAACTATGTGCAGGACACTTTAATAAAAAAGGTCTGGCAAAACGTGCAACCAGTCAAACCAGTTAAGTCAATAATTGAAGGATGAATGGAAATATTTGAAACATTTTTAGTTGTTTCAGTTCTTCTGCAGTGCATTTCATTCAAGTGTTGTGCTTCTCTCATCTTCTCATCCTGGTTTCAAACATCCTATTGCACTGTAAACGTACTGTGAGAGTGACACATTTTGGCAGCCAATCAACATGGAGTCTCTTTTTTCTTGCTCCAGTCTCTCATGGCACTCGAAAGAGAAGGCGCTGAATAGACATTTGTTCTAGTTCCAAAATTCAACAAGCCTCTTCTCTGTTAGCACAGACCGTTTGTTTCTTGGGGTCACCATTGCTCATCTCTGTTCTTCTTTTTCTTGAAGATTGCTTGATTCTCTTGTTTGTGGGCATTGCATTCTACTTCTGAGTAGGTACTTATCGGTCTAACACAGGATAGCCTGCCATTAATAACATTGTGACAAAATCAAACATGTCTGGACTTTTTGTGACTACTCACAGAGCACTATGACTGAGTCAATGGGGATGACACGGACACATGCCACCATTGTTCATGACTTGCTAAGGATTTGTAAATGAAGGCCAGGACTGAAAATTGCAGCATGTTGTGTAGAGTAATTCAGCCAATCCAATCAACTATAGGCCAGTAAGCTTAATGTGCATCACTGGTAAACATATTGAAGGAGCTATTAAGCAAAAGATTGAGTGACACATGGAAAGAATTGAAGATTTATTGAACAGTCAGCATGGGTTCAGAAGAGGGAGGTTGTGTTTTACTAAAATGCTGGAATTTTATGAAGAAGCGACAAAAGGATATCTTTAAAGTGGAGCATATGATATTATTTATTCTGACTTTCAGAAAGCATTTGATAAGTTGTCACATGAGAGGTCAGGCATCAAAGTTAAAGAAGTTGGAGTTGAGGGTGATGTGAGAAGGTGAGTGCAAAACTGGCTAAACACTGGAAAAAGAGGGTTATGGTGTGAGGAACCTTCTCAGAATTGGCTAACATTAAGAGTGGTGTCCAGCAGGGGTCAGTGCTGGGTCTGCTGCTATGTTTAATAAAATGATATGGATAGGAATATAAATAAAAAGCTAGTTAAGTTTGTAGATGACACCAAACTAACTGAATTGGCAAATAATTAAGAAACCATTGAATCATTACAGAGGGACTTGGACAGCATACAGGCTTGGACAGATCTGTGCCCGATGAAATTGAATGTAGGTAAATGTAAAGAATTACATGTAGGAAGTAAAATGTGAAGCTTGAATGGACAATGGGAGGTCTGAAAATCTAAAGTACACCTTAGGAGAAGGAGTCATAGTGGAATTGTGTGTGTCAACTTCCAGACAGTGTTCAGAAACCATTAGAAGGGCTAACAGAATGTCAGGTTATATAGCACCCTGATGTGTAGAGTACAAGTCCAAGGAGGTTCTGCTCAAGCTTTGTAACGCAGGGGTGAGGCCTCATCTTGAGTACTTGGTTCAGTTTTGGTCTCTAGGCTTCAAAAAAGACATAGCAATGCTAGAAAAAGTCCAATCAAGAGCATCTAGGCTGATTCATGGGCAACAAGGGATGAATTATGAAGAAAGATTAAAAGAGCTGAGCCTTTTTAGTTTAAGCAAATGAAGATTAAGAGGAGACATGACTGTTTAAAATTACGAAGGGAATTAGTATAGTGGATCAAGACTGCTACTTTAACATGAGTTTATCAAGAACATCGGGAATACTTGTTACGGGTAAACTTTGCACAAACATTATGAAGTTGTTTTTTACATGGAGAACCACAGACACATGAAATAAGTTACCAAGTGGTGTGCTCAACCCAACCGTTAATAACAGACACATTGGCACAGGGACAATATTTTGTTATAATTTTATGTAGGGAAAACAGTGGAAGAAATCTCAGGAAAGGTAATTTGAAGAGAGACCCCTTTCCAGGTAGGTTGGGCATGCAGTATCAAAAAATGGGGTAAATACAATTTTGCAAGAGTTCAAAAATGGGTCTGTTAAGACCCATTGACGCATTTATTGTGTAGTTTTGGGCTTTACAAGAAATAAATTGTTATTTTTGTTGGAGCAGCGGCACTGTATCGGTACTTGGTGGTGAGTCTAAAGACAAAACTCTCAGTTTACTGCTCGGTGTATATCCATATCCTCACCTACGGTCATGAGCTGTGGGTAATGCCTGAAAGAATGAGATCATGAGTACAAGCGACAGAAATGAGGTTTCTTCTTAGGGTGGCTGGGCTAACTCTCCATACTGTAGGTCGAGAAGCTCAGAGATTCGTTAGAGCCTCAGGGTAGAGTTGCTGGTCCTCCAGATCGATTGATCGATAGATAGATAGATAGATAGATAGATAGATAGATAGATAGATAGATAGATAGATAGATAGATAGATAGATAGATAGATAGATAGATAGATAGATAGATAGATAGATAGATAGATAGATAGATAGATAGATAGATAGATAGATATACTTTATTAATCCCAAGGGGAAATTCACACACTCCAGCATCACCCCACTGATACAAAAAACAATATTAAATTAAAGATTGATAATAATACAGGTAAAAAAACAGACAATAACTTTATATAATGTTAACGTTTACCCCCCCCGGGTGGAATTGAAGAATCGCATAGTTTGGGGGAGGAACGATTTTCTCAGTCTGTCAGTGGAGCAGGACAGTGACAGCAGTCTGTCGCTGAAGCTGCTCCTTGTCTAGAGATGACACCGTTTAGGTTTGGACATGTTGTAAGGATGTCCCCCTGGGCGGCTCCCTCTAGAGTTGCTCTTGGGTCATCCCACTAGATGGAGACTCTGTGGCAGACCCTGTGGCTGGCTTGGGAATGCCTGGGAATTGTACAGGGAAAGTTAAATCTGTAGCCAGGAACAGGGAAGTCGAGGTTGACCAGCTTGGACTGTGGCCACCGTGACCCTCACCATGAAAAAGCAGCTTCAGAAAATAAGATGAGATGAGATTAGATGAGATGTTGCTATTGGTACAAATAAATTTCAAATTAGATATTTATAGTCCTCTCTATATATTGTGAAAGATCCAACCGGACACAAACAGACACTGAGGCTAACGATGTCCAAAACCACACACGTTTATTTTACAACACAGCACAAACACAGTGCACAAACCAGCACAATACTCAGTCCTTCTTTCCTTTTGCCGCCTCCACTCCTCTCCTGCAAGCTCTGTCCACTGCCACCCGACTCCGGCTCCCTGAGTGGAGTGAGGCAGCCTCTTTTGTACAGCACCCGGAAGTGCTGCAGGTGCTCCCCAATTAACATCTGGCAGCACTTCCGGGCGTGGCGGAAGTGCTGCATGCCCAGACTCCGGAGCTGCCCTCTTGTGTTCCGGGGAAGACACTGCCCCTCTCCCGGTCGTCTATCACAATATCTATCTGGAATAGTGTATAGTGGAAGCCTGGGTTATTTAAGTAAATTTCATTTGCGATTTTATTTTATATACATAAGAGTATAACTCTGTAGCATAAGCACCCAATAAGAGCTGGATGCACTTTCTATCTTTTTAGTACCCTTTTTCTGTTTAATTATGGTATTATTTTAACCAAACATACAGATGCTTCTAAATGGGCCTGAACATCTGATGGATTGGGATCTCACAGAGGGCTTGTGTTAGAGTGTAATTCCATTGTGCCTCTATTAAGTAGTTCAGTAAATAAGAGCATAAGGAACATAAAATTGAGAGGAGTCTCTTTGTCCCATACAGCCCCATTAACCTGTTCTGATTAATCCCCGTCTAATTCAATTGATGTGTTTATAATAGAAGCCACTGACCTGGTGCTTAAGACTGATAGAATGTACCTGAAGCCAAACCCAATTAGAATTTTCATCTTTACAGAAGGTATGCATTTCATCTTGCTGTTTGAAAAGTGACATTTTTCAGACAGTATCATTTTTTTTATTTGTCTCTTGATACCAAGTGAATCTAGAATCATTAGAAATCCTATTTGAATGCTGCCATTATACGCTTATTGTACAGAATAATGAAGTTGCCTCATCTGCAAATAGAAAAATGAAAAATTGCAGGGATGTGCCAGTACAGTAGTATTTTTACTCTATGCTATGCAGCTGGTAACATTGAATTTTAATATTATTAAAATTAAAACATGTTCATTTATATCCTGCTTTAAGAACAAGCGTTTTTCCGAATTTCACTTTTCAAGAATGGCAAACATAAATCCACTCAAGTGCCACTTTTGCCTTAAGTGTACAGACGTCTGTTGTCAATAGTCACCGCGTCATTTCTCACGTATCCCAGTATGCAGCGTTTGACTCTTTTCTGAGCTCAAAGTGGAAGGCCAGGAGAAGTCTAACAGCACAACATTTTACTTCAGTAAAGTGTATAGAAGTGGATTTTCACTATATTCGTTTAGCACTCATCACAGCGCAGAACAAAAATGAAGCAGAAACACAAAATGTCAGAATCAGCCAGCATTTATGTACAGTGGATTCAGACTAATGTAGACCTTAGTTACACTAGAAATGTAACAGGTGACACAGGGTTTACATTCAAGTTTGTTGGAGGAATCTATTTTTTTAGTATTCAAACAGGGGCAGTTTCTATGTTTTTGTGCTATACCAGGTTTATGACGTCAGAGGCTGAGTTTAACGCTGATTAGTTGAAAATGGATGAGTGTCCTGAAACAACAACAGTGGGGAAAAAAAGAAACCTGATGATAGCTGATCATCCAAATAAATAAATGTAAGCTGCAGCCTTGAGATCGCATGATCTGGTTTAATAATGGATCCCATAACAACTGAAGTCCATTAAGCGTGTTCAACAATGAATACAGTTAGGTTCATAAATATTTGGACAGAGACAACTTTTTTCTAATTTTGGTTCTGTACATTACCACAATGTATTTTAAATGAAACAACTCAGATGCAGTTGAAGTGCAGACTTTCAGCTTTAATTCAGTGGGGTGAACAAAACGATTACATAAAAATGTGAGGCAACTAAAGCATTATTTTAACACAATCCCTTCATTTCAGGGGCTCAAAAGTAATTGGACAAATTAAATAACTGGAAATAAAATGTTCATTTCTAATACTTGGTTGAAAACCCTTTGCTGGCAATGACAGCCTGAAGTCTTGAACTCATGGACATCACCAGATGCTGGGTTTCCTCCTTTTTAATGCTCTGCCAGGCCTTTACTACAGCGGCTTTCAGTTGCTGTTTGTTTGTGGACCTTTCTGTCTGAAGTTTAGTCTTCAACAAGTGAAATGCCTGCTCAATTGGGTTAAGATCAGGTGACTGACTTGGCAATTCAAGAAGTTTCCACTTCTTTGCTTTAATAAACTCCCTGCTTGCTTTGGCTGAATGTTTTGGGTCATTGTCCATCGGTATCATGAAACGCCACCCAATCAATTTGACTGCATTTAGCTGGATTTGAGGAGACAGTATGTCTCTGAACACCTCAGAATTCATTCAGCTGCTTCTGTCCTGTGTCACATCATCAATAAACACTAGTGTCCCAGTGCCACTGGCAGCCATGCACACCCAAGCCATCACACTGCCTCCACTGTGTTTTACAGATGATGTGGTATGCTTTGGATAATGAGCTGTTACAAGCCTTCTCCATACTTTTTTCTTGCCATCATTCTGGTAGAGGTTGATCTTGGTTTCATCTGTCCAAAGAATGTTTTTCCAGAACTATGCTGGCTTTTTTAGATGTTCTTTAGCAAAGTCCAATCTAGCCTTTCTATTCTTGAGGCTTATGAGTGGCTTGTACCTTGCAGTGCACCCTCTGTATTTACTTTCATGCAGTCTTCTCTTTATGGTAGACTTGGATATCGATACGCCTACCCCCTGGAGAGTGTTGTTCACTTGGTTGGCTGTTGTGAAGGGGTTTTTCTTCACCATGGAAATGATTCTGCGATCATCCACCATTGTTGTCTTCCGTGGATGTCCAGGTCTTTTTGTGTTGCTGAGTTCACCAGTGCTTGCTTTCTTTCTCAGGATGTACCAAACTGTAGATTTTGCCACTCGTAATATTGTAGCAATTTCTCAGATGGGTTTATTCTGTTTTCGCAGCTTAAGGATGGCTTCTTTCACCTGCATGGAGAGCTCCTTTGACCACATGTTGTCTGTTCACAGCAAAATCTTCCACATGCAAGCACCACACCTCAAATCAACTCCAGGCCTTTTATCTGCTTAATTGATAATGATATAATGACGGACTTGCACACACCTGCCCATGAAATAGCCTTTGAGTCAATTGTCCAATTACTTTTGAGCCCCTGAAATGAAGGGATTGTTTTCAAAAAATGTTTTAGTTGCCTCACATTTTTATGCAATTGTTTTGTTCACCCCACTGAATTAAAGCTGAAAGTCTGCACTTCAACTGCATCTGAGTTGTTTCATTTAAAATTCATTGTGGTAATGTACAGAACCAAAACTAGAAAAAAGTTGTCTCTGTCCAAATATTTATGGACCTAACTGTAGATATCTATCTATCTATCTATCTATCTATCTATCTATCTATCTATCTATCTATCTATCTATCTATCTATCTATCTATCTATCTATCTATCTATCTAAGATTTGCAAAGCTAAATTGAGATCTGAATGACAGCTTTAAAAATGTCTCAATGTCTGCCCTTCTGGTAATCAGCAGGTGTTGCCACTTCTAACATTTTCACCTTGGTGGTCTTCTGTCTTTTATCAGAAGACCAGGCATCCTTGCCCTTTGCTGCATTCTTCTACCAAAGATTCAGCCCACCACAATCCAACCCCTTGTACTTCTATACTGGCATACTCAGGACTTCTGCCAGTGTGGCTCTCCCTCTGCTGTGGGTCTTAGCCCTCACCTGTGCCATTCTGCCAGTGCCATTGCTTATGGTAAGCTCTTGCCAGCCTGGCATCACATCAAATCACATTTTTAAGACACCTCTGTAGTAAAAGGAGAAAAGAAAAAATTCTTTTATTGATAGAAAATTAAATTCTACCTTCGTACAGGTGAGTCTGACCTCCTGGATTTGCCCGTTACCTGAAACTCTAACAATGCCTATAAACCCACAGTTTCTGATTCGCTTTCATAGTCCACCCAAGCAAAGTGTTTTAGGCCTTTTAATCTATAGCCATTCACATTTGATATTTGAAATTTTGAATCGCTTTTGTGGCAGACCACTCAGTGAAATATTCATCTGTAATCAAACCCACGTTATAGACCATAACGGCAGCAACGTGTAAAAGGCAGGAATCGACACTTTTATTAAAGATGACTTGGATACAGCTGGTTACAAAACATTTTAAAGGCAGGTGAAGTGACTTGCTTTGCATCCAGTAACTTTGTGGATTGAGGCCCAGCACAGTGCATATAAACTGAATTTGCCCCGTGGGAAGCTTTCACATTTTATTGTTACACAACTTTGAATCACAGTGGATTTAATTTGTCCTTTTTGACACTGAGCAATAGAGAAAGACTCTTTAATGTCAAAGTGAAAACAGAGCTTTGCAAAGTGGTCTAAATCATAGGTTCCCAACTTTTTTTGGGTCAGAGCCCACTTTTTCAAAGAGTGATTTGATAGCACCCCCCCTTGGGTGAACTATACTATACTATATATTGGAAAACTAGCACAGATTTTTTTAGAAGATATTAACAATATTAGTGTATTGCTCAAAGTATGATTAACAAAATATATTTTATTAAAAAAATGAATATAATGTAATTAGTGAGAGGGCTGAGCTTGATGTGATGACACTAATTTTTTGATGTTTGGTGCCATTTTTGTCATTAGCAATCTTAAATTGCTGCATTCCACTACTGACAATCTGTTTCTTTTCTTTGTTAATAGATTGTAGACTTTGCTAAATCCTCTTTTGGCTAAATATGATGATGGGAGACTTGTAGATTGTCTAATTTGTGTTGCCATCATGGAAAAGTAATGTTTCTTCCCAATGAAGAGGCCTATCTGCAAGATTTATTGTTTGGTGAAAGTGAGATCCACATACGCAAGCAGCAGAGCGCAGGCCGGGGGGTTGGCGAGTGAAGCGAACAAGGGCCAAAGCCCCCTAGTTTTAATAAGTAGGTCCACGTAAGTTTTCCTTTGAATAGGTACTGTAGATAGCACACTGTAATTTTAGGTTTACACTTGCTCTGAAGGAATTCTGAAAAACTTCTCACGTATTTATAGTATAGTAATGTTCAATGAACCTACCAAAACATGCATAGATTCGGTCCTCTGCACGTGCGTTAATCTTGTAAGGACTTGCGTGATCTGAGAATGCATGACTTGTGCAAATTTGTAAATATAATGTACCAATACCTACTATTTAATAAGGACAGGTCTTAATGGACATTTAGAATAATTGGTTGAAACATGAGTTCGATGATTTTTAGTATTAATCAAACTTTTCAGCATGTTCTTGCGAGTATTGCCCAAGGAGCGGCGGCTGGTCCTCAACACCCCCTTAATATGTCTTGGACCAGAAATGCCCCCTTAGATTTCTTCAGCACCCAGCGGTGGGCGGTACCACCCCCGTTGGGACCCTTAGATCTAAATTAATCACAAATATAAGACCCAAAAATAAATGATTGCATCAGTAATATGACACACCTAAAACATCACTTTAGAAGTCACTTTAGCAGTCACAGAATTAGTTCAGTGACAATCACTGGTCTGTGGTTTCAGTTGATTTTAGAAAAAATGCACCTAATCTGGAAGGACCAGCCTGTGGCGAGTGAGCCTACACTACACGATGAAGACAAAAAGAACACTCCAAGTCAAGTCAGGAGATGGAGGCAAGGAAATATACAAGTCACCGAATATCTCTTGGAGTTCAGTTAAATCAGTCATGAAAAAATGTAAAGAGAATGGCACAGAAGTAAATCTGCCTAGATCCTTAAAAAGTGGGTGATCATGCAAGAAGACAAGTGAGGGAGGCCACCATGAGACCTCTGAGAAATCTAAGGCTTCTCCAGCCACAGCTTTATGGGATAGTGGAAAAAAAAGCTACTATTAAAAAAAACGCACAAAACAACTCAGTTAGTCGGGATTTTTTAAATGCACCTTTGGCAGCCATGACAGCTTTGCGTCTGTGTGCACAGGTCTCTCTCTGCCAGCTTAGCATATCTGGGCACTGACATTTTTCAACTTTCTTCTTAACCAAACTGCTCGAGTTCTGTCAGGTTGCATGGAGATCATGTGTAAATGGCCTTTTTCAAAACTTTTAATTGAATCGAGAGCTGGCCTCTGATTTGGTCACTCCAGGACATTAACATTGCTGTTTTTATGCCATTCCTGTGTAGCTTTGGCTTTATGATTGTGGCTGCTATCTTGCTGGCACCTTCACCCACCTTGCAGACTGCATCAGGTTTTCCAGCAGGACTTTGCTTATTTTGCTGCATTCATTTTACCCAAACAAGTCTTCCAAAGTATACTACGGTGAAGCATCTCCACAGCATGATGCTGCCACCACCATGCTGCATGTTGGGAATGGTGTGTTTTTAGTAATGCGCAGTGTTCAAACATGGCGTATAGTCTGATGACCAGAAAGCTCAGTTTTGGTCTTATTGGTACATAGAACATTTTTCCAATTGACTTCACAGTCTCCATGTGCCTTCTGGTAGACTTGAGCTGAGATGTCACCTACATTCTTTTTAACTGTGGCTTTCTCTGGTGAAGCACCCGGGTAACAATTGTTGTCTACACTGTAGGTTTTTGTTCCAACCCAATTGCTTAATAAGAAGCACTAATTGCTCTAGAAACACTTCTGCTTCATTTTAGTTATCTCCCTTGTTAAGATTTTGAACCCTTATTGCTTATTTAAGTCTTAAACAGCTGCATTCTTGGTTTGTAATTGCTCCTTATTAGCAATAAGATGCAAATGACAAAAGAAACCAGCAGTTATCCATTTTGCTTGTTACCCTTTACACCTGTGTGTATTTATCAGGTACTATTTGGTTTAATTAAATACTTGGAAGGAAAGAGAAGAGAAAAAAGTGAAGGATTGAGAATTACTCATCCATTTTAGACTTCAAAGTATTTGGATGATATCTTTAGAATGGAAAAAAAAATCTAGGATATGAGAATGACTTGACATAGCAGAGTTAAAGCGCTAACAAGCCATGAAATGTAATTATTGGCAAGGATTGTTTTCTAATTAAACAACTGGGTTGGAACAAAAACCCGCGGCCACTGCGGCCCTCCAGGAATGGCTTTGCACACCCCTGGTCTACAGTCTCTTCAATCTGAGTCACTGTAGCTTGTGACTCCTTCAGAATTCTCAAAGGTCTCTTGATGACCTCACTCGCTAGTCTCCATATGTACAAGCAATCAGTTTTTGTGGACAGTCTGCTTTAGGCAGATTTATAGCTGTGCTGTACTCTTTTCATTTTTTAGTGACTGATTTACCAGGTCTCCAGGGGATATTTAGTGACATGGATATATTCTCGACTCCATCCCCTTACTTGTGCTTTTCACAGAATTGCTTGGAGTGTGCTTTTTGTTTTCATTGTGTAGGTTAGGCCACCAGTTACGTTACTACAAGGTGGACCTTCCAGATTAAATGCATGTGTACTACAATTAATGTGATCTCCATTGAACTAATTCTGTGACTTCTAAAACCAACCGACCACTTCAGTGATGACTTAGTGGTGAATATCTATCCATCCATCCATTATCCACACACCAAGCACAGACTAGGGACAATTTAGGACAATTTAGGATATACCTAACCTGCATGTCTTTGGAATGTGAGAGGAGACCAGAGCACCCGGAGGAAACCCACACAGACATGGGGAGAACATGCAAACTCCACACAGGGAGGACCCGGGAAGTGAAAATATTTATACAATCATTCATTTTTTGCTTTTGTATTCAAAATTAATTTGGACCGCTTTGCAGAGATCTTTTTTCACTTTGACATTAACTCTTTGAGGGCTGCATATTTTTTCCAGAAAACAGGTTTCTGAAAAGCAATGGTCCATCCATCCATCCATTGTCCAACCCGCTGAATCCGAACACAGGGTCACGGGGGTCTGCCGGAGCCAATCCCAGCCAACACAGGGCACAAGGCAGGAAACAATCCTGGGCAGGGTGCCAACCCACCGCAGGAAAAGCAATGGTTTCACACAGAAATCAACATAAAATGTCTGTTGCTGCATGCTGTGGCTACCAGTTTGCCAAGCATATGCGGCAGGCTTGCTACCAGGCTATCTTTGCGTGGCTGGGACAAAGTCATAGTGCATTGCAATCTGGTTTCTACCTCTTATTGTAGAGTGACAGTCCTCCCTGGCGAACATTGGCAGTACAACAATTAGCTGGGGACCAATCAGCTGAAGCTGGAACATCACATTTGTTTTCAATCACTTGTATCAAAATCTGAGTCCAACAAGTCCTATTCCAGTTCAGAGATAATAGGCAAAAAGTCATCCATGGAGTGTTTTGCCTTACGCAATCGCTTTGATCTCTCACCAGATGTCAGTGCCATTTTTGCTGTTGTTTGCGCCTTGCTACTCACACGAACACAGGAAATGTCGGTCAAACCTATGAATCTAACTTTTCTTCTAGCAACGAGAGTCCAAGTAAAACATAACGGTTGGTTTTGTCACAGTTTACAGTCAATTACCATCCTTAACGCCTCCTTTTGACAAAAGTCGACATCAGCCCTGAAAGAGTTAAAGAGTCTTTCTCTGGTGATCGGTGTCAAAAAAGCCAAATTAAATCTACTATGATTCAATGTTGTATGATGATAATAAAATGTGAAAACATTAAAAGGGCTGAATACATTTATAAGCACTGTAAGTATTTGTGTGTAATGGCACAGTGATTCTACAGTAACTACTGACTTGTAATTCCAAGCGTGTTTTCTCTCTGAGGACTCTTGCTTTCTGTCCAAATCCTAAAGATGTGTGGTTTTTTTAATTTGCCTGTCTGGAGTGAGGATAGTGATCTAAGGCAGCAATCAGAAGGATTCCGGTTTGAATCCCATAAACGCTATAAGTGACTTTACTCTGATGGGCCCTAGAGCAAGGCCCTTAACCTGCAATTGCTCTGTCCTGGGTATGACGTTAATCTGCACCCAGCCCTGCAGGCAGGTTCTCCAAATTACAGGGATAACTTGGGGGTTGGTGACAGGATTGGCCCTCCAGCCACCATAAAAAAACCTCAAACTGTTCCAGTGTGGTGCTGAGGTGTCACCCGCTGCACGCAGGTCCCAATCCAAGTGGTCTGTTGTGTGGTGGTGCGGCAACGTGCTATCAGCTCATGCTGCCAACCCCTCACTCTCTCTGTCATGAGTGAATGTGCTGTAGATGAGTGAACATGAGCCTGAAAATGAATTAAGGATTTTAGTTAAATGGGTGGAGTCTGCTGTACTCAAAGATTAATTGTGTCTGTAAATTGATCATGTTGGTCTGTGCGTCAGAGCGCAATGCTGCCTCACGTAAGACTGGCACCTGTCCTAAATGTAGTGCTGATGGTGAACACTGTGAGTCCTTTAATCAGCTATCTACACTATGTATTGTTATATTCCACAATATAATCTTTCCTATAATCTTTCCTTCCTGTTGTAGCACTACGACATACAAAGTGTTCTGTCTGTCTGTCTGTCTGTCTGTCTGTCTGTCTGTCTGTCTGTCTGTCTGTTCTAATACAGCATCTTTCACATCTTGCCATCTATTCTGCTTTGTTTTCTCCTTTTGAATATAGTGTTGGTATAATTTGGCACCCACAATCCTGTATTGGAATGAGCAGACTCTAAAAATTAATTATTGACCGATTTCAACGGGAGTTGCACAGCACAGAGTGTGTTCATCTAGAATACCTGGATGCCAGTTCATTTTCCAGGATGCAGTGGTATCTATAATAATTTGAAATTATTTAAACAATTCTATACTGTTTTTGCTTCTGGGAAATTTTGGGTGGCCCACAATAAAAGATGTTCCTGATAGATTGTCTCGATGTATGCTCAATAATCCAAGTAAGGAAATTCTAGAAAGTTGATTCAGTTCATCTGGACATAGTTATTTTCCAGGGAGATACGTTACATCACTCATCCAAGTGACTTCCTCAGTCTCAGTTGACTGCAGGTTTCTCCAACCTTATAAACAGTACCTTTGCATAATGACCGAAACTAGCACCATTGACTAACAATGGGCCGTGTGATCAATGATATGCAAATTGTCCATTGATCAATGGCCATGAGTACCATTCACAAAGAGTTGTGGAATGGCTGCAATCACAGCATTGTAAGATTGTTCAGTATTTAAGGTTTGACTCTCACCATCCAGTAGAGCACAAAATAGGTGTCATCAGGACTCTACAACACAGAGCAAACACCATACCCACAGACACAGCGGCCAGGGAAACAGAAGAACATCATATCAAAAAGGCCCTGAGAAAATGTGGTTATCCCAGCTGGACTTTTGTCAAAGCAAGGAAGACATCTAAAGAATGCTCTAAACAATCCAGGAGAGAGGAAGGACAACCGCTGCCTGAGTGAAAACCTTTGGTGATCCCTTATGTGTCAGGAGTATCAGAACAGCTGAGACGAATTTTTTCAAAACACCAGGTCTCGGTGGCTTTCAAACCCCAAAACACGCTACGGCAAAAATTGGTCCACCCCAAGGACCGGGTGACCCGGCACAGACAGAGTAATATAGTTTACGCAGTTAAGTGCCAAGAGGATTGCCATGAATTATACATCGGGGAAACCAAACAATCACTGGCAAAGCGGATGGCACAGCACAGAAGAGCTACCTCGTCAGGCCAGGACTCCGCCGTCTATTTACACCTACAGGACAGTGGTCACTCTTTCAGTGATGAAGATGTGCACATCCTGGACAGGGAGGAACGCTGGTTTGCGCGAGGAGTCAAGGAGGCCATTTATGTGAAAAAGGAACGACCATCTCTGAACCGAGAAGGGGGCCTAAGGGTACATCTTTCACCAACATTCAATGCTGTGATTGCAGCCATTCCCTAACTCTCTGTGAATGGTACTCATGGCTATTGATCTATGGACAATTTGCATATCATTGATCACACGGCCCATTGTTTGTCAATGGTGTTAGTTTCGGTCATTATGCAAAGGTACTGTTTATAAGGTTGGGGAAACCTGCAGTCAACTGAGACTGAGGAAGTCACTTGGATGAGTGATGTAACGTATCTCCCTGGAAAAGAACTATGTCCAGATGAACTGAATCAGCTTTCTAGAATTTCCTGATAGATTCTCACTCTGGCTGAGTTCTACACTTTCTTTTTTGCTTCAGTTTGGTGAATTTAATTTGCATTTTCCTGCACCTCCAACACTATCACAGTATCATCTACAAATATTATTACTGTAAATGATACAGTATTCTAATTTTCCATATACTGTATATCATGCCTCCTGCTGTGACCATTAAGCCTTAATTACAAGCTTGTGGATGTTGGCAGTCTTGCCATAAGAGCTTTTTAATCCCCCATTTGAAGCCTCACAGGAGCTCATTTTGCCTGACATCTTTTCTTTTATTTCTTTACTTTAAAAGCGTTACATTTTTATGGGGCAGTATTTATAAAGGCCACTTCATGATGAAAGAAAAAACTTTGGCATAGCTTTAAATATATTTATTCAAACATCTTGTAATACTCTAAGATCTTACATATTTTTCAAACGTTGGGTGGCCTGGGCTGCCGGTTTGACTTTGGGCTCTTTAGTCTTTCCACATGGAGACTACGTATTCTCTTCATGCACTTTCATATTCCATGACCCTGAAGTGACAACTAAATTAGGGTTCCCTGACAGTCGTGTGACAGTACAGAGCCCTTGTCATATTATAAATCCAAACCCTGGCTTCTCCCCAAGGAAATCATTTGTAATTGATGTCATGTTTTTGCTTCTCTAGCATTAGCAATTATTAGACAGAATTGGGATAGACAAGAGTTCACTTTTAGGTGACCTCCCCAAAATGACATTTTTAAAAAATGGCTAACTCCATAAGGGACAAAAGCCATCAGTTGTGAAGCAGTGATTATGGGTGATCCCCAGATTGTTCAGTTTTCTAATAAATCATTTTTTAAGTGTATAATGCACTGAATATTTATCCTTTTCCCTAATCTGCTTATCCAATTTATGGCTGTCCTAGCAATATGGACATAAAATCATTGTAACTGTCAAACAATAAGAGCAATTTATGTGTATATACATCAATACATAGTTTAGGACACTCAACAGTAAAACAATAAATCAAAATATAATCCACCTTAATAATAAGACAAGTATCTGCATAAGTGTCTGTGTATCTCTGTGTCCATCTAGTTTCTGTCTCTTTTATATGCTATTTGGTATGGGATTCCTAAAAGTGGTGATAATGTTTCTGATGCACCATCTGTTGGAAAGAAAAATGCAATGCATTTTATTACTTCATTACAAAATACATTCCTATAGCTGGTGAACTACAAATGTTAATGATAAATATGTCTAACAGACACTGACTGTTGGGCGGACAGAAATCAGCTTATCCACCTTAATAAAAAGGACTAGTGTTTTGTGTGTGTGTTTGTGTATCTTTGTGTCCTTCAGGTTCCTAGGGTTAAGAAAAGAAAAATTAAAAATAGGCAAAACGTAGAAGAAATGTAAAAAAAATTAAATAATGATAATAAAAATACCAAATAATGATCAAAAGAAGAAAAGTGGTCTTATCGGCCTATGCTGTTTTTTGATGTTAAATGCTGACAGGAGTACATGGTAGCAACTCTCTTGGACCTGTTCAGGCCATTTGAATGAGGTTTATAGTTTTAATGCTTAAAACTGATAACTTTGAATGGTGATTAGTGAAAATAACAATAAATAGAGGTGCATGTTGGGAAACCAAAGCCATGACATAACCAGGCTAGAGTTGCCAAACCAGGCCAAGTGACCACCATCACTTTTTTCTAGCACAACACTTTGACTATAAGTGTGGTCAGTTTGACAAGTGACACCAAGAGGAAGCGGCCAAAATAGGCCAGAGACTTAAAGGCCACCATGAGGGAAAGGGAATATTATGCCAGACAACCAAAAGGACAACCCAACTATCAAAAAAAAAAAAGAGATCTACATTACTTACTTAGATTTTAACCCATTTTAGAAGGTTAGCCAAGGTAGTTTAAAATAAATTTCTTAATCCAATCTAGGGTGTCATTGGACCAGTCCTGATCCAGGAGATTTGTCTTTAAGGATTCTGGAGAAAAAACAGAACATCTGTGGGAAAGCTTACAAAAATATGAGATAGCATGCAAGTTGTACACTCACAACAACCAGGATTTGGACCCTAGATGATGGATCTGTGAGGCACCACAGCACCACCCATGAATCAAAACACAGAACATACAATAGATCACAAAACGCTCCTTACTGTGAATTCTGGAGAAAAATGTTATAAACCCAGTGAGCTCAGTCATCTTTCTTAAAAACAGTGTTTTAAAAAATAATAAACCACCTGGCTGTTCAGCTTAGACCACCAGTACATGAACTAGATGGTCTGGGCAAGTGTCCAGCAGAGCAACAGAGGTGTGAAATGAAGAAGTATGTCCAGCTCTCAGGTTACGCTGGTGACAGAGAGAAGAATGAACATTAAAGTAAAGTCAATAGAAATAAGAGCTCTAGTTTAAATGATGAGGTGGGCAAATAAATGCTATATTTACTGCTCCAACGGCACGTATCCCAGGCAAAATGAAAAAAAAAAAAATTGTAGTTTGATTTGAGGGGTACATTAGCTGACCATAATGAGAATATTATGAGTAATGCCCCAGAATATGTAATATTAGTTCCGCTGAGCCACGTGGCTAATTTTGTATGCTGGCTGAATGCACACACAATTAGGCACATGGCCAGCAAAACAAACCCCCCATCTTCCTGCTCCTTGAGACAGAAAACATATGAGGCGCTATGAAATAATAATAATAATAATAACTCAAGATTTATTACAAGGTGCTTCTATCTTCTTGATGGATGAAAAAAGTGTGAAGCATCAGCACAGATGCTTCATAAGCAAAAAAGATATGCCAGCTGTGTGGACGCCATGCCACGTGCTTAATGCCAGCAGATCTGCAACTTCAAAAAATAAATGCGGTGCAGCATGGCCAACTCTGTGAGCCCGATGAGATATATATATATATATATATATATATATATATATATATATATATATATATATATATATTGTAAGTACCCGCTATATAGCACCTGACCCGACATAGATTGGACACGGGAGGCATGTGTGAAATACAAAGACTTTTATTTATCTTCAGCTGGAGGGCACGTCTTCCCCATAATCTCCCCAGCCACAACACAGTCCCAAGCACTAGTAATCACGAGTACAGTACAAGCACTTTCTTCTCCTTGGCCCCACCACTCCTCCCTAGCAACCTTGTCCTCCTCTACTCGACTCTGGCCCCTGAGTGGTGGTCGCTGGCTCCTTTTATAGGTCACCTGGAAGTACTCCAGGTGTTTGATCACCGAGTTTCGGCGGCACTTCTAGGTGTGAAGAATCTGTTGCCCACACGGGCTCAAGAGTCCCAAACACAGCACCCCCTGGCGGTACCTGCGGGACCCAACAGGGCTGGCCCCAACTCCAATTCCCAGGGAGCCCTGTGGGAAACCCAGGCACTACTCCAGCCCAGGGGGGTGGCTATCTAGCATCCAGGGGGAGGTATTGCACTGTCCAGGGCTGCTCCCCATGAATATAGTGTGCAGGGGCGTCCCGCCACAATATATATATATATATATATATATATATATATTTTTTTTTTTTTTACATATTGCTTGTTAGTTGCCATTTGTTATATTTAGTTTGTAGTTATTGTTCTGCTTTGTCTTTTGTTGTTTGAGGCACAGTGGCAGAGTGGTTAGTACTGCTGCCTCACAGCTCAGGTCACATTTTTGGCCAAAATAATTAGCCCGGCTTAGTTGGCAGATACTTCCCTAGCCCTCAGGGACACTTAAAGGATCATTGTACTACTATAATCCTCTCTATACTGGTTCAGTTCCTCCATGCCCATTAACATTTGGCTGTGTTAGGTGAAGTAGCCAAACATTTCTGTGATTTTGTTGAACTCATCGCTATTCTTTATTAATGTAAATCCTTTGCTACTGCCCATTTCTAAATGCAGAATAACAGAAAAAAGACCAGCTAATAAATGAGAGGTAAAAATGACTCACTGATGGCGATGCTGCTTTATTGGATTCTCACTGTAGATATATAGATAGATATATATGTAGACATATGTAGATTATATATGTATACAATTGTACATGCTTAAGGAGGGGGCATAGTATCGTAGCGGGAGCAGGTCTTGGGTGAGATGTGGCATGGGCGTGTCCGCTGTTAAGTGCACATGTGCGGGGTTGACCGTGACAGTAATTGATGCCGGGAGCTGCTAATCGCCACACTTGTGATACATCTTCATTATACAAAGGAGAAGCGTGAGTGCGTGGGGGGAAAAAAAAAGGAGAGAGAGAAGGAAACAAAAAAGAACAATGAGAGAGAGGTAGAGAGGGAGAGAAGGCAGCATGGTCAGGGGTCCCGTGTTGGAGCGAGGGATCGGCACTCGAGGGACGGTTTGTACCCATTGATTGTGTGAGGAATGATTACAATCAAGGTGATGTACTCTCCTGGAATCCTAGTGACGACTGCGTGTGTGAGGAGGAGGGCGAGAGAACATCTGACCCCGAGAGGTTTGGCAGACGCCGACAGAGGCAGCCAAGACGCGGGTCGGCAGTGAGAGGACTGCGGCTGCTGAAGTCTCCGCCAGTTGAATGAGCCATGGGTGAGCTGGGGTGACATGGAAGGACTTGTGCTTGGCTCATTTGTCCTAATGACTGCTGCTGGTTTTTATTCTCGTTTTTAGCCTGGTTTTAAACACTTGGATTTTCCTTCTTTTTATTGCTTATTTATTTATTGATCATTGAGACCTGCTCTACTTATTTGAACATTTTTTTTTTTGTTAATAAAAGTATGGGACACTTTTTACACCATCCCTTTTCTCTAAGTGTGATTTGTCCTCATCTGCCAGCTCATTAGGTTACGTTATATATGGGTGTCGGGTTCAAGAGGCTCTCAAAACTGGAAGAAGGAGCATGGAGCAGGATCCGCACTGTCACACAGATGAAGTGGCATGGTTCAAATCCAAATGGCTGCAAATCCCAATGTGGCCACTGCCTGTGCCTGTATGGATCTTAGGTTAATTAGTGTTCCCAGCCTGGCCTAGAGTTAAATGGTGTGTGTTTGTGCCCTGTGAGAGCTTCAGTAGATTCTCATGCAGTGTTGTCCAGTTTGGCTTGGAGGCTAATGGTCAGTGCAGTGGCTTCACAAGTCCTTCCTTGTCTGTGTGGTTTTTCCTCCCTGTACGTCTACTCATTTTCCTCCCACTGATTAGTGATGTTCTTGTTAGCAAGCAACATTTATTTTACATACAGTAACACTTTTCAAAAGTGAACACCATTCCAAGGCACTATACATGTTAAGATACCTGGAGCCTTTGGCGCACAGGCAGATTAAGTAACTAGTTCACAATTACAGAGGCAGGACCTGAACCAGCTGCCCTACTGGAGTCACCATTACCGATGACCTAAAGTGGGCACAGCACTTCACAGCTATAGTCAACAAAACTCACCAATGGCTTTACTTCTTCAGATGTCGGAGCAAAGACCAGCTTTCTCCATCCATGCTTGTGAACATCTTCAGGTGCACAGTGGTGTTTGCATCCAGTAGCTACATGACAGCCTGATACGGCGCACATTCAGCTTAGGATCACAAAACCCTGCAGAAGGTGGTGTAGTCGGTGGGCTTTGGATATTACTGGCATACAGTCACCTTCTCTTCAGGACATGTTCAACAGATATTGCAGTAGAAAGCCAAATTGTATTGTTATCCTGCACAGTCAAGTTTCTTTGTCCTCGATACAGAAACATTAACACTTACGTACTGTGGTGGATGGCCAGGACCCCACCATGCAGAGAGGACCAGGGGAGCAAGCGTGGGCAGAACAGTACCTCCCCCAGGACACAAGATTGCAGCCCCCATGGGTTGCAGTGGTGCCTTGGACTCCCACAGGGCTTCATGGGAGATGGAGTCATGTACATCCCTGTTGGGATCCAGGGTTGCCACCAGGGGTTGCTGCAGTTATTCCTGAGCATGTGTGGGTGGTTCATCTGCCACAACTGGAAGTGGGGCAACGAGCGCCTGGGGCACTTCCAGGTGACTTATATAAAGGGCCAGCAGAGACTACTCAGTGAGCCAGAGTCAGGTGGTAGTTGGAAGAAGCTTGCCAAGGAGGAGTGGAGGAAAGAAAGAAAAGGAAAGAGAAATCTTGTGCTTGTGCTTGGGACTGTGTCTTGTACTTGTGAGAACTGGGAGGGCGTTGCCCACGAGTAAAGAAAAAAAAAAAAAGAAATACAATTTGTGTGTTTTCTAAATGTGCCTCCTGCGTCTGTCTGTGTTGGGTTGGGTGGCTGGCACGCCCCCTAGTGGTTCTGTCACAGTACATCACTAGGCACCTTTAAATTCAGAGACGCTTTGTGTCCTATATAGCAGCCATTCATTAGAACATTAAAACATTAGAACAGTTTTGACGAGAACAGGCCTAGTTTGTCCGTCCTATTCTAATTTCTCCAAAACAACATTGAGCAACGTTTTAAATGTACCTAAAGTCCAACTCTCTACCACACTACTAGTTATGAAGGAAAAAGTGAGTCCAGAAAATAGAAAGACAAGTTGATAGTATTTTGGACAAAAATACGGTACAAACTAAAAGGCAAAATCAAACAAATATTAAAAAAAGAAAAATGAGGCATTCATTACCCAAGGCTAATAAAATGAAGGTATCTTCTGCTGAACGAAAAGACCGATTGTGGAGGCCTATTTACTGAATTTCACTCTTATTGTTCCTATTGTAAAGTAGAGACTGTGACAGTCTGGCAAGAATCCCAATGACTGTCAACCAGTCATCCTTGAGCAAAGCACTCATGGCGCACCATTAATACCTACATCTCCCAACCGAAGGGGAATGAGGGAGCTTATACGAGGGATGCGAATAAATTCTTATTGAGCATACTTTATAGGAGACGGCTAACTCCAGACCTGCCAGTTCTTTAAATTCTTAAGTCTCAAATGATTCCATAAACTGCTTTAAAAGAAGAATCAAGATATAGTTTTTAATTTGCGTTGTTTTCAGTCCAGGTTAAGACAATATCATATCGGTTCAGTCTCACCATCAGTTGTAATAAAACCAAAGATGTGACACAGCAGTCTTAGCCAGGATGACTCGTGTAAAATAGCTGCCTTGATCTAATGTATGGCCCCGGAATGGAAAAGCATGTAAAAAGGCCAAGGGATGCGGCCGGCTTTTTTATAAAGTGCTAGTTTGATTGGCACTGCCATTGATTGAGCTGCCAGTCTGGCTCAATGTGTAATGTAATTAAGTCTGCAAGTTTAAAAGATAAACGTTTAAAACTTACTCCAGGTCTTTGTAGCAGATATCGACGTAGTGCTGCCTCAAATGAAGTAGTCTGACAACTTCTTACTTTTAGATAAATTCATCTGGGTGCTGTAAAACCTGACCCTTTTTCCCAATAAGTGTACAGAGATGGGCATGTTCAAATTCTACGACTTAACATTACTTCCAGCTAACAAATAATACAGTAATTTAAGTTGTTGTTGGACATTGCATGGTATTTTTTTTAATACTAAATCATGCTCATTTAATTCCAGAAGCACTGCCAGGCTTTTCCCTGGTCTTAATCTAAATGTATTACTATAGTAAAAAGAAACATATCAAAGATTCTAATAAAATTACAGGCTTGTTCTTATTCATTTCTGGATAATTAATTTTTAAAATACAGCCAATATATTTTTTATTGAATAATTTAATTTGAGGTGCTCATATTTGAAAATGTGCTCCACGGTGACAGTGGTAATTTGCATTTTGATGGAGAGAGAAAGTTTCTATTGAGCGCCGACGTTTCTTAAAGAATTTTGGTATTATCTGAGGATTTACAGTTAGAAAAACTGGGCTACAGCTTTGTAACTGTGAATTTACAGAAGGTATTCAGACTTCTTCACTTTTTCTTCACTGTTTATTGTGTTGTAGATTGAATTTTAAATATATAAATATGGCATTTTCCCAGCAATCTGCACACAATAATGCATAATAACCACATGAAAACAGACAGGTTTGTAAATTTAATAAAAATCAAAAACTGAAACCTCTCATTCATATAAGTGCTAGCTGTGATACCCGTCTAAGATGGGTTAAAAATCTAAGTAACCAACATAAACCTCAGCATTAACATTTGTAGCGTACTGTCTATTGGAGTGTCTTTGGTGATGCATGCAGTAATTAAAAACATTGCATTTGTGATTCCAACAGATGGCATATCACAAACATCTTTATATATAATACGCTATCACCATGGCTGTCCGTTTGTTTGTCCAGGATTTTAAATCACCTGTAGCTCACAAACCATTTGACCTGTTGACCTGAAGACTAACCTACAAGGTTATTCCTCTTTTTATTTTTATTTTATTTTATTGTAGAATCAGCTGTCGGCAGCAGCCAGCAGGGCAGCCATGCGGCATATGCGTACGGGTGCCGTTCTCATCCCTACCACCTTCACCATCACTTCCCCTACCTCTTCATATCTTAAATCATTCTTGAGGCACATTGAAAACTGAAGTGCCAGCTTAAGTGAAAAATTAAGAAAAACGTACTAAGTAATTGTAACACAAACACTGACTTAATCAGTTTTAATGCGAAAAGATGCCGATTGAAGAAGAGAAGAAGTGGGCCGCTAGTCTGGAGAAAAGAAGAGCTGCTCAGGAAGCAGCAAGCGCATCAACCTCTGAGCAAACGAATGCTAAACGTACAGAGAAAGAGGATGACAACTAGGAATACTCAGGTCAAGTGTATTCACTACACGTTATTGTGAAGTGTGCAGTTACTGGTTTCTAATAATACAATGTACAACTTCAAATGTTTGTAATATGCCATCTGTTGGAACAACAGAGACATTATAATGTGGACAGACACACGGTTACACAGAAACTTGTCCTTTTATTAAGGGAGACTTAGACCCCTAATTCAATTACTTCTAGAAGTCCCTTTGCATCAATTACTGCTTGGAGGCTTCTTGGTTAAGTCTCCAAAAACTTTACACATTCTTTCTGGCAGATCCTCTACAGACCCATTAGATTGAATGGAAATTGTTTGTAAACCGACATCTCTTGGTTTCTCCACAGATGTTCTATGGGGTTTAAGTCTGGGCTTTGGTTGGGACACTCAAAGCCACTGCAGCGTTATCTTGTGCTTCGGGTTATTGTCATTCTGAAAGGTGAACTCTCACCCCAGTCTAAAATAATGTGCACTCTAGAGCAGGTTTTCTTCAAGGATCTCTCTGCATTTGACTACATTCATCGTTCCACCACTGTGCTTCACTCTAGCAATGGTTTAAGGCAGGAGATGAGCAGTGCCTGGTCTTCTCCAGACATAGTGCTTAGAGTTCTGCCCAAAGTGTTCAATTTTTATTTAATCAGACCAGGGAATTTTTCCTAACGCTCTCCAAGTCCTTTAAATGCTGTCATATGCATTTTACTCAAGAGTAGCTTCTGTTTAGCCACTCTCCCATAAATGCCTGATTGATGGAGTGCAGTTGAGATGATTGTCCTTCCCACAAGCTCTCCCATCACAGCAGAGGACTTCTGCAGCTCTATCAGAGTGATCATTGGGTTCTTGGTCACCACCCTGACTAAGGCCCTTCTTGCCCAGTTGCTCAGTTAAGCTAGGTGGCCAACTCTGTGAAGAGTTGCGGTGACTCCAAAATCCATCCATTCCACAATTATTGAGGGGACTGCCCCTGGGGTCACTCACAGCTTTACAAATAGTTTTAATACCTTTGCCAGGATTTGTGCCTCACCAGAGCTTGATCGTGGAGCTGTACGTAGATTTCCTTGGACTTCATGTACAATCGATTTGCCACAGGTGGACTCCAATCAGATTCTAGACACATATCAAGGATAATTAGGCAAACTGGAGGCACCTCACCACAATCTGAAGTGCCACAACGAAGGGTCTGAATACTTCTATGAATGACAGATTTCAGATTTGAGTTTTAATAAATTTACAAACCTCTCTGAAAAGATCTTTTCACTTTGTCATTATGGCTTATTAAGTGTAGATTGATGGGCCACAATAGCAAATCTATCCATTTAAAATGTAATCTACAACACAGTACAGTGTGCAGAAACTGAAGTGCTCTGAAAACTTTAGATTCCACTGTATATACTTGACTAACCATGCCCAGCGGTTCCATCCACGTATTAGTGAAAAAGGACAGTGAGGAGGGCCCCACCTGGCTCCCCACTCCTGACGTCATGCTTCCCCCTCCCCTCAGCCTGCAGCCTCTGTCTCAGATTAGCGTGAATATATCGCTCCTGCAAGTGAACTATGATTCTTAGCTCTATGAGAGAAGTCGAAAAATCAATGAATATTCAAGCAAATTATAGAAAAAAACCCGATCTAAATCCGTTAAATAGTTATCTTGTTCACTAGCTAAGCGGAGGTAAGGTGCACACCCCGAGGCTGGTGCATGAATGAAGAGAGCCCTGCCCACCTCCCCTCAGCCCGCTGCGTGTCTCTCGGATTCGCGTAAATAAATCGTTACCGCAAGTGAACTATGATACATAGTGCAATGAGAGATGTCACAAAATTCAACCGGAATGTTCAAGCAAATTATAGAAAAAACACCTGATCTAAATCCGTTAAGCAGTTCTCTCCTGAAAAGCGGACAGACAGACATACAGACAGACATTGGATTTTATATATAGAGAGATATTGTGAAGAGCTGGAATTACTCTTCAGCTATCCCCAATCCAAATATGATGGAGGAGACCAAGATATATATTACCAGAACAGGATCTTATCATAAGGAAACAAATGAGAAGAAAGTATAAAAGAAAGAAAAACACTATGGAGAACTAATGCCAACCTACACATATGGTTGTTATGTCGTATATCTTTTCCACTTCACTTAAAGTCCAAAAGCCCACCCTGTTACCTACACCACACCTCAGTCTGTCTCCCTCCTGCCAATTGAGCTCCTCCTGATGCCTTTCCTGCTTTTTCCAAGCTTAACTATTTTGTGGACAGAAAAGACTCATATAGTTACTATTGGAACCACTGCTGGACCCTACACATTGTGTAGAAGGCCAGAGCTTGTATGTTAAGGCTCCCTCTGGTGGCTCCAGGTGTCCTTGCACTTTGTTGGCCTGTCTGTCATAGAGAGAGAGAGAGAGAGAGAAATAGATGAATCTCATATTATCTGTCCTCCTCACTAGCTCTGAAGGGCCTGTCCACCATGTAAAGTTACCCTTTGCTGCCCTCTAAAATGTTAGTGGTATGTTGTATGTGTTTGTTTATATGTCTGCCAGTTGACTGAACCGGTTTAATCCAGCTACAGGAGAGCTGTAGGATTTGGTCCAAGAGAAAAGCAGCCTGGAGTGGAGCGTCACTATACTGCAGGACACACACGATCACGGTGGAGCCATTTAGTGTAGCCAGTTAACTATAAAGCCAAGTGTTTGAAAGGAAGGAGGAGAACTTGACAGGACCTATAAAAAGTATTGACCATCTGGGATGTTTTCTCTTTTTATTGTTAAACAACATTGACTCACAGTGGAATTAGTTTGGCTAGTTTTTTGACACTGATCAACAGAAATATCAAAGTGCAAAAAGATCTCTGCATAGTGCTCTAAATTAATTGCAAATTTAAAGTGCAAAACAATTGCATTTTCCCCCTTCAAGTCAGTATTAAGTAAAAGCACCTTTGCCAGCCATGGCAGGCTTGAGTGAACTGCATGGGTCCCTGTCAGCTTTGCACATCTTGACACTGTCATTTTTTTGCATTCTTTTTTTGCTGAACTGTTCAAGCTCACCCAGGTTGCATGGAGATTGTGAGTGAACAGCCTTTGTCAAGTCCAGCCACACATTCTCAGTTGCACTGAAATCCACACTCTGACTCAGCCACTGCAGGACATTAACATGGTTGTTTTGAAGCCATTCCTGTGTAGCTTTGGCTTTATACTTGGGGTTGTTGTCTTGCTGGAAAAGAAATCTTATCCCATGGTGCAGGTTTCTTACAGACTACATCAGGCTGCAGGAGTTCTCTTATTTTGTTGCATTCATTTTACCCTCACAGGCCTTCCAGGGCCTGCTGCAGAAAAGCATCCCCAAGGCCTGATGCTGGAGCCACAAAGCTTCACGATGGGGATGATGTGTTTTATGTGAAGTGTTCAAACACAGCATTTTCTCTGAGGGCTAAAATGCTTTGTTTTGGTCTCGTCAGAATACAGAAACTTCTTCCAGCCGAGTTCAAAGTCTCCAAGGTCTCTTTCGGCAAACTCTAGCCAAGACTTCATGTGCATTTTTTCTTTTTGCTACTCTCCTATAAAGCTGTGACTAGAGAAGCACCTGGACAGCAGTTGTTGTCTGTAGTCTCTCCGATGTCAGCGACTGTACCTTGTAACTCCTTTAGAGTTCTTATGGTTTTTCTCGGTGGCTTCCCTCACTATTTTTCTTCTTGTGCAGTCATTCAGTTTTTGTTGTTGACCTTCTCTAGGCAGATTTACAGCTATGCCATATTCTTGATTTATTAAAGATTAATTTAACTGGGTTCAAAGGGATACTCAGTGCTCAGTGATGGATCTAATTCTTTCCTGCACCAGTTATACTTTTAGGGGTGTCATATTAAAGGGGGTGATTTCTTTTGTAATTAATTCTTTTGTGTTTTATATTTGTTATTAATTCTGACCACTTTGCAGAGATCTCCTTTCACTTTGATGTTAAAGAGTCTTTTTACGTTGATCAGTGTCAAAAGAGCCCAAATTAAATCCACTGTGATTCAATGTTGTATAACAATAAAATGTGAAAACTTCCAAGTGGTAAATACTTTTATAGGCACTGTACACAGGAACAAGGATAATGTGAAAATCACTCACTGACACCAACTGGGCTGGAAATCAAACCCACGTCCACAGAGCGCACATATACATGCACACACGATATATTTAAAGGTACGTGCAAGTAAGTGTTTGTTTTTACGTAAAGACGTCTACGGCCTCTTTTGTCAATATGACATTTATCAGAATGGGTTGTTCAGAATTTGTAAAAACCAATAAGTGAGATTTCACTAAAATTTAAAAAAATATTAACTCGCCTTTCCAAGTAACTGCTCTTTTCAATTTTGCTGGTACATCTTTGACACTGCTGTATGCTTTCTGTCAGTACTTTTGCAAATAAAGTAACAGCACAATTAAACATGATCAAAGAACTGCTCCTGTGTTACATTGTTAGTGTGTTACATATACTGTATAGTAGTGCCTTCTGTAGAAAGCCATTATGGTAAAGATAATAAAGAGTTAGAACGCAACTATTGTTATCCATGGGGAAAAAACACTGACAACTTAATAAATGGTTGGTCAATTAATATTTATCTGGTATAGTGGCTTTCACAATGAACTTCATCCCTGATAACCCTGATAAACGTAGTTTTTTGTGATTTAAAAGTTCAAGTTCACAATTGAGCATTCATCATCATTACTATCATCAGTATTAGGAGGGGCAGCAGGTTATATTTGGAAAAAGTGTATGAAAATCTGATTTCAGTGCTTACAAAGGGTACTAGATGGTTAGCTGGTCTGGAATTTTGGACCCATGGATAATAGTGCTGCCTCAAACATCCGCCTTCCTGTGTTTGAATCCTCCCCCCGGTCATTATCTACTGTATGTGGAGCTTGCATGATACCCAGACAGTACATTTTCCAGTCACATTCGCAAAGACAGTGGTGGTTAATTAGTGTCTCTAAACTGTCCCTGTGGGAATGTTTGTGTGTGTGTTTCTGTGTGTGTGTATACAGGCTCAAATCCAGGGGATCATTTGACTGGGCTAGGCACCCCCGCCACCCCAAACAAAGCTGTTAGCTACACTGTCACTTGCTGGATTTTGGAGAATTGAGCATAACATTTCCCTCTGGTACTTCAATTGCTCCCTTTTTCCATTTTTGTCTGGAACCTGGACAGTGTATGTATGGCATATATAACTACATAAATCTGTTGATTTACAGATGTACTGTATGTACTTTAAATAATTCATATATAGATATAGATTATGATGTGTATGTATGTATATATGTCTATATATATATATATATATATATATATAGTGGTGGCTGGCCAGCTGCTCAACCTGGCTGGGACGCCCAAAGAAGAGAGGGATGGGGGAAGGCAGGTCCTGTGGGACAAGTTCCCTGCAGCATAGCTGTGCCCCGGGTTCCCGCAGGGCACTATGGGATTTGGAGATCAGCTTCTCACCCCTGCTGGATACCATTATTTCCGCCAGGAGACGCTGCCAGGGGACCTGGGGACTCGTATCTTTTCCATAGCCCAGAATAGCCCAGAAGTACTATTGAGTTACGGGGACAGAAGCCCTGAAGTACTCCCGGGCTGAAGAAGAAAGCAAGTTCTCCATCTGACCTGGAAGTGTTGGCAAGTCACGTGAGCGGAAGAGGAGAAGCACTTCTGGGTCAAGGACAATATAAAGGACTGATAGAGACCCAGCAAGCGAGCTGGAGTTGGGAGGTAGAGGACAGAGCTTGTTGGGAGGTCAGGAGGAAAGATTTGTGCATTATTGTGATTATTATTATTATTATTGGTATTGTAGATAGATAGATAGATAGATAGATAGATAGAAGGATACAGATTGTGTTTGTATAATGTGTGTTTTGTGCTGTGCTGCAATGGATTGGAGACTTGAATGGGATTAATTTGGTTCGAGTATGTTCTATGTCTTGCCCATACCAGTTAATCTTTGATTTAATTATTACAATAATGTTTCTGTGAATGTTTGCAGTGCTTTGAACTTTTTGAAGGAAGTGCACCATATAAAAAATTGCTTTGAATACAGGGAAGAACTGCATTTTGTCATGTGAATAATGTTTGATCTCGCACCCCTTATGCTTTATCGATCCCACTTTAAGGCTTTGCCATCAGTCTCTGATTGATGTTGGATTGATTTGTTTTTCCAATGTATACAGTTGGTTTTGAGATTATTCATTTAAAGAAATACCAATTTTATCCAGTGGTTTTGTTTATTTTCTAATTAAGCACGTGCATTTTTATTTCTGTACCTTCAAATTAGATTAGTTTAGGTAATTAGATTGGACAGAAGGTCCAGAGCACACCAATACGGCAATATGATAAGTAACAGAAAAATAGAGACAATAGGCATAATATTTACCATTAATAATATTTTTCAGAATTGTATTTGGTTTTTGTTTAAGGCACATACTAAATGCAGTTGGATGACTGGATTCTTTTTTTAATTTTTTGTGGACTTTACTAAAGTGATTGTGGTCTTCTGGGTGTCTTTCTATTTGTTTTCACACCCAAGGAATCAATTTCTGCAGTTTGTTTTTTTACTCAAAGGCTTTATTAAAAATGTTATTATTTTTTAGTTTATCGTTTAATGCCATTGTGTGTGGGCAATGGGTGCTGCAACTTTGGGGATGTTTCATCGTTTCTTACCCAGGCAACGTTTTCCATAATTCACCTGGATACAACAACAATGGCATCATCGACACAATTATTTATTGATTACTCTTTTTACTTCTGATGTATCCAAGATTGGATAAAAACCTCTAACCTTTTTAGTGATCATGCCTTTGATTTTAACTCTTTTTGCTTTGATGAAAGGCAGGACTGCCTTTTGTTTAACAAACTGACTATGCCTTCTCTTTGGGTCTTTTTCAAAAATCTCTCTGTCTCGTTCAGGCATTACAAATGATATATTTTGGTATACAGAGTGCTTTACAATCCAATGTCCCACCATCAGAGCGTTACTATATTGCAAATTCCCTTTTACAAATAATTGTTGGTAACTCTTTAGTTTAAGTACTGCACAAAAGCATCTACTACTCATTTACGCTTATGTAACAAGACCTTCTTTTGGTGTTTGTAATACTTATAAAACATCGGCAGATGGGTTGTTCATCTCTGTGATGTGTGACAACTTGACACGATGATAAAATTACTTGTTAATATGAAGGGTTTGCAGGTCTTACACTAGATTTGTAATTTCAAGAGGAACATGTCTCAGTTAAGCCACCTCAGAGTACTCCAAAGTGAAGTTTTGTTAATAGGTCACAGTGCAGAGATGAATAAACACTTTATAGATGCTTTTTCAAGTGTTATGAAGATTAAAAGAAGCATTTGTGAAGGTTTTGATACATAAGACTAAATGAGTAATAGATGCCTTTTTGCATTACCTAAAGTGTTACCTTATTCTTTTGTCTTGTCACTCCTTTGCAATTAGCCTTCCTAATACACGAGACAGTGACATGAAATACATTGCATCTGGGATTGCCATTGCTGCTAATTGTTGTGACAATTCTTCTACTCAAAGCACAAAAAGCACATGTAGGCTTTCAAATAAGCCAGTCAGTCCAGGACTTCTCTAAATCGTCTGTAAAATAGGCCTGTCTCCAGCCATGCCAGGCCCCAAACTCACCAGGCAGGCTCAAAATGAGACTAAGGCTCGTAAATAATGAAGGTGTTAAAATGTTCACAAAAATGGAGAAGAAGGAAATGGTGACATATCTTATCCAGCACCTCTGACACAAAACCGATGCAATCCCTATTGTTGTGCTTGTTGGATCAAGTATGCCAAGGTGCAAGACACAGGATTGGGCAGGTCCAATGTAGGCAAACCTTAATGGCCGAGTATTACAATATAAGGAAGGTTTGACATCACAGTTCACTAATAATGAGTGGCAGGTCTCATACATTAACAGTCTGCTTCCCACACTTACCTCTGCGACTCTTTGGGGTCTCACATGAACCTCAGTCACAAAGGCTCACTTCTCCTGCTCCTTGAAATCAAAGCGGGTAGGTGACATGATGTTCACGTTTGTAAAATGTTAACAACAAAAGCAACTAAAATTATGTAGAAATGCATGAAAGATGGCTCAGTGACACTTTATGCCACAGTGACTAAACGTGTGCTCATTACTCTAACAAGAAAAAATGACACAGTGATTAATTATCTATCACGTTTGGATGCGGCCAACAATTTCAGCTTGTGACTTTAGCACTGATTTTAAATCTCCGTCAGGTACCTCTTTGTATATAATTATGTTTTAGAAATTTGAACTACAATTAGCCACAGACCCTCAACATCCAGCAACAACTAAAAGAAGCACATGAATGTTTTCATCATTTGAGTTGGAATCTGCTTTCTATGAAAGGAATTTCAGAAACGATATTCTAAAATGGCATTAAAAGTGTATTTTATGTATGCTACTTATGCCTGTAATTATATTCAATTATCAGTGTTATTTTTGAATATGACTCACTGTTACAAAAATACAGAATAAACTAAATTTGATGGAGTGCCTGGAAAATTTTAAAATGCTCCAACTTTCAAACCAGCTAACCCAGTCTCGAAACGCACCTGAAAGTTATGCCAGGCAGACATTTTCTTACTTGTTTCCATATTCTCTGCTTTGATCTTGACATTCACGTGGTGAAGCTAGAAGTTCCTGCTGGGGGTGTTAAATTAACGTACCTCATATGTTCACTGTGAGTGTGAGTGTGGTCTACTGTGGTCCACTATTCTTCTTCCATCCAAGGACTGGGTGAGACTGAGTGGGATTGGCTTCTGAGATTGAGAGTTTTCATACTGGTGTGGCTATAAGCAGCTACTGCTCTCCTTATGGCAAATTTTTACAATCTTTGCTTTACAAGTTAAAAAAGTGATATGAATGTTGCCTTTATATAATTAATTCAGCTATTTTTTAACAGACTATTTAAAAATCTATTCAGGAATTTTATTGTATTTCTTTTATGAAAATTGAAATTGTTTTATCAATCCTGTTCCAACATTTTGCACAAAACTTATAGTTCAGGCATTGATATCAATGTAATAATATTATTCCAAGTTCCAGAAATAGACTAAAGCCCTTGTGACACAGGAGAGGGAGGTAGGTGATCAGCTGCTGAAATATGTATGTCATGATAAAATACCTGGTCATATATATTTCATGCATGTACCAATATTTATGCAAGAGACAGCGTAAGAATCTGCCTGCACTTCCAGGGCTGATAGTGTTGCCAGGGTACAATCTGTCAGTTTCACAAATCACTCGGAGTTGCTGACAGGGCCACTGAGAAGGGATTGCTGCACGTTCATGCTGTCATCTGTCACTCTCTGAGAGGTCTCCTGGCTTTAATCAGTATGGGTGGGCATCAGAAGTGCCAGAATACTTACACTTTTACTTAATGTTTCTTAAGTGAGTATTCAGCAAAATAGATAAAGTTATGCTATAGATAGATAGATAGATAGATAGATAGATAGATAGATAGATAGATAGATAGATAGATAGATAGATAGATAGATAGATAGATAGATAGATAGATAGATAGATAGATAGATAGAAATGAAAGACATTATATGATAGATAGATAAACACACTATGGTCTGAAAACACACCAGAATTACTTCAAAGCAAGAAAAAGAACCCTATTGACTTGGTAGTCCCAATGCCAGTGAGGCATTATGCAGGCATATTACTGTTAGAATAAAGGAGCCCCCTTCTAGAGTTTCTTGACACACTTCTGCTGAGTAATTCATTGGCTGAAAGGTCTCTGTGTTAGTGTACCAGAGTAAGGATGTGCAGATTTGTTCATAATGGTACTCTGTTTTAATTTTCTTCTTTGCTACGACCTCCATGGGTTCTAGAGTGTGTCCCATAACTGGGCTTGCCCTTTTAATTACCTCGGTGGGCCTCTCTTGAACTGATGTTACCAGCTGAGAACACCACAGCATAGAAAATCGCGCTGGCAATCACAGAGCTGTAGAAGATGTGAAGGAAATCACTTCCCACATTTAAGGAACATAGTCTCCTAAAGAAAAATAATCTGTTCCACCCTTTCTTATATAGTTCAGTGTTCTGAGACCAGTCCAAACTGTCATTACTGTAGACCCCAGCCAGTACTTGTGAACCACCTCTACATCCACTGCTTGAATGGTGACCAGACAAAAAGGCTCTTTGGTGCAGTGAAAGTCAATCACTAGTTCCTTGGTTTTGCTGATGTTAAATTGCACCAGGAAACAAAGTTCTCCACTTGACTCTTTATCATTACGTACACTCCATAAGTGCAGAATCATCTGAGAATTTCTGTAAGTGACACAACCTGCTGTTATATTTAATAGTCTGAGGTGTACAGAGTGAGGAGAAAAGAAGACGGGATTGTTCCTTGTGGTGCTCCAGTGTTCTGTACCAGAATAGGCTCATCCACCTGCATATTTCTGAGTTTACCCCTTAATAGGGATGACTGGATGGCATTGAAGGCACTGGACAAATTGAAAAACATAATCGTTACAGTGCTGCCATCTTTGTCCATCTGAGAATAAGCCTTGTGGAGCAGACAGATAATTGCATCCTCCATTCCAATCTTTGTCCAATAGGCAGACTGCTGTGGCTCCAGGTTGTCTTTCTGATTTTGCTTGATTTTATAACGTAGCTACATGTATTTAAAATGTTTCAAACAAAGTGTACATTCAATACATAGATATTCAACCAATTGTTCTGTACAACTCTTTTATCACATTATTAATATTATTATTAAGGATTTACACAACAGATGAATGCTAGGGAATTAAGGTCAGTGACGCAGAGAGGACTTACCATACCATACCATACCATATTTATTTGTTAAGCGCTTAAAAACACAGCATTACAACTGACTGAAGCGCTGTACATAAGACAAGTGAGACTAAGAGCAAAAAGTTAAAAACAAACATTAAGAGCGAATTAAAACAGAGAATACTAAAAACAGGTCAGGGGACCCAATAAAATAAAGAAATAGCGAAAAGTAAGTGGAAAATGAAAGACTTATTTTTATTGTTCTTGCTCTTAAATAAAGATGATAAAGCTGATTAAAATCATTTTGTTTTTAATATGTATATATCTTATGACACACAAATTAATAATATATGTATAAGGACACGATAGTTAGTGCTGATGTCTCACAGATTCTTGGATCTAGTTTCAATCCCGAGCACTGCCTTTGTCTGTGTCGAGTTTGCTCATTTTCCTTGCCTTGTCTGCACCAGTCACCTCCAGACTTTACATTCATTCTGATTAACTAAAGATGTGCATGTCAGGGCAATTGGTGAATCTTATTTAGCATTGATTGAGTGTCCAAAAATGGACTTGTTTCCATTGGGGGTGCTTACAATCTTCAATCCAGCAGTGAAAAAATCTGTTTCTGAAAACAGTTGGGTGCTGCATGGTGAATGAGCTGTGTAACATCACCCTCACGTGTTCTGAGTCGGGCAGCGCAGTGGGTGGTAAAGCAGGTGGTATTGTCTCCTTCCTTGGAGTTTACTCAGGCTCATGTGTAAATATGCAGTTAGGCAGACTGTCAATATTATACACGTGTGTGTGTGTGTGTGTGTGTGTGTGTATATGATTGCCTCAGTTCCAGGGTTTGGACCCTGCCTTACACTGTATAGCCAAATGTCTCTGGACACCTGACCATCACAACTATTGGAGCTTGTTTGACATCCCATTCCAAAACCATTGACATTAATATGGGGTTGTCCCAACCTCCTTCCCCTTTGCAGCTATAACAACCTGCACTTTTCTGAGAAGACTTTACACAAGATTTTGGAGTGTATCTCAGTAATGAGAAGTCAAGCAAAATGAAACCTTGTATTGGCTAACTAAGGAGATTACAATATATGAATATATGAGGAAGGGGCCTGAGTTGCCCCGAAAGTTTGCATATTGTAATCTTTTTAGTTAGCCAATAAAAGGTGCCATTTTGCTTGACTTCTCATTACATCCATAATGGCTAACACAATACAACACCTGAGTGTATCTCAGGGAATTTGTGCCCATTCAGACGAAAGAGTATTTGTGAGATCAGTTACTGATGTTGGATGAGAAGACCGGGCTCATAATCGTCATTCCAGTTCATTCCAAATGGGTGCAGCCGAGCTGATGACGTGACTCTGTGCCTGCCACTCAAGCTCCTGCATGTCTTCATTGAGCTACCTTTGTGCATGGGGACATTGTCATTCTGAAACAGAAAAGGGTTCTTCCAAAACTGATGCTACAAAGTTGGAAAGACATAATTGTCTACAATATCTTTGTAAGCAGTAGCTGTAAACAGCCCCAGCCCATCACCTCTCTTCTGCCAAACTTTACAGTAGGCCCTATGCAGTCCAGAAGGTAGCGTTCTCATGGCATTTGCCCAAACCAGATTTGTCCATAAAACTGCCAGATAATGAACCATGATTCATCACTCCAGAGAACATGTTTCCACTGCTCCAGAGTCCAGTGGCATTGTGCTACACACTACTCCAGCCAACGTTTGGCATTGTGCATAGTAATCTTAGGTTTGTGTTCAGCTGCTCCAGGCCCGGCCTTAGGCATAGGCGAAGTAGGCGACCGCCTAGGGCCCCGGAGTCCGGGGGGCCCCGGATCGACTCCTTGGTCTAATTTTCACGCATTTCGCAGAGCTTCCAGGGGGGCTCCGCCCCCCTCGGGGCCCCTGGACCCCCCTTTTGCCTAGGGCCCCATAATACCTAAGACCGGGCCTGGCTGCTCGAAAATGGAAATCCATTTCATGAAGCTTTCAATGTACAGTCCTTTTGCTTCAAGAGGCAGACTGGAACTCTGTTGTGAGTGATGCCATGGAGGATAGGCCATTTTTACAAGCTTTGTGCTTTAGCACTCACCAGCCCCACTAGAACCAGAGCAAATCAAGATGGGCAGAAATTTCACATACTGACTGTGCCAGGTGTAATGTCACTGAGCTTTTCCATGTGTCCCATTCTCAGGCTCGAGGAGAGGGGGGTGCAGCCGGTAAATCGCTCCGGGGCCTATTAAGCTGATGGGGGCCCATGAAGACCAACACGTCCCACAATTTTTAGTATAATTTGAAGTTATTTATTTAATTAATTTAATTTTTATTGTATTTTTTTAAATTTTGCAAATCTGTTTAGATTCAAAATTACAAAAAGGCATGTGGGTCACAGGGTACTTAGCAATGGTCAACAGTTTATGACGTAAGAGACATTCATGAAGGCCACCCTGGGAGAGACGTCACGTGGTCTACAAGGGTATTCCCCGCTCAGTGGGAAGTGACGAGGGGGGGGGGGGTGAGGAGGGGGGATTCCGGGTGCAGTGAGAAAAAAGTCATCAGCCGGCAAACAAGTATGTCACATAGTCGCCGCGTTCAGATTTTCTCTCGGCAGCCCTGCCCATTATACTGCCAATGTTTTAAAGGAGATTGCTGTGTGCTTGCTTTTATGCTAAACGTGTGTTAACAGTAAAACACCTGAACTCAATACTTTAGAGAGCTGCCCATGTCCTTCTGCCCAGATAGTGTACTTTTATTGCCGAGGGAGCTGGCTCCAGCTCATTGTATCTTTGTACTGAAAAGGTTCATAATGGTTCATAATTATTCTAATATTTATATATTTGTACAAATGATCAAAAAACAGAGATGACGTTTGCATAGTTAATCAGCTCCAATCAAAGCATGCAAGACTAAATAAATATATTTATAATACATAGCTTTTCAAAGTATGGAAAGTTCCTTCAGAAGAATTCCTTTAAGTTAGGTATATCTATAGCTATATATAAATTCAATTAACCTTCAGTTTATTTCCCTGTACTACACTTTCCTAAGTATAGATGCAGAATCCTGTAGCAGGTTCACTGGTAAAAAATAAATTACATATTTTTCATTATGCATCATGTACACATATTAAAATACAGATTAGAATTGAACACGCTATAAAAGAAAACAATTTCAGACTAACGAACATAAATGGATCCTAACAAGTTAGGTCCATAGGTATTTGGATTAATGCAATTTTTGTAATTTTTCTCTCAGTATACCAGCACAATGGATTTGAAATGAAGCACTCAAGATGTGACGGAAGTATGAACTTTCAGCTTTAATTTACCGGGCTTAACACAGGTATCTCATTAAACTTTCAGAAATTACAGTTATTTTTCACAGAGTCCCTCCATTTTCAGAGGCTCTAAAGTAATTGGACGTGTGACTGACAAGCATTTTCAGGGACAGTTGTGTCCTGTTCCCTCATTATTCCATGACAAATTAAGTAGACCAAAGGTTTGGAGTTGATCCTGTTCAATGGAAGTCAACCTGAGGTCCAAAGAGGTGTCTGTGTCATTATTCCATGACAAATTAAGTAGACCAAAGGTTTGGAGTTGATCCTGTTCAATGGAAGTCAACCTGAGGTCCAAAGAGGTGTCTGTGCAAGTGAAGGATGCCATCATTAGGCCGAAAAAACAGAATAAGCCTATTAGAGAGATAGCTACAACTTTAGCAGTGCTCAAGTCAACAATTTGGTCCATTCTTAAAAAAGGGAATGTACCACAAGACCACAACGCTTGGGAGGTCACGGAAGACAACTAAAGTGGATGATCACAGAATTCTTTCCTTGGTGAAGAAAATCCCCTTCACAACATCCAGTCATGTCAAGAGGACTCTTGAGCAGGTAGGCATATCACTGTCAAAATCTACAATCAAGAGACACCTTAATGAATGTAAATACAGAGGGTTTACCAGTAGATGCAAACCACTGGTAACACTGAAGAGCAGGAAGGCCGGGTTAAACTTTGCCAGAAAACATCCTAAAAAGCCTGCCCAATTCTGGAATAAGGTTCTTTGCACAGATAAAAAAAGATCAACTTGCACCAGAATGATGGGAAGAGAAAAGTACAGAGAAAGAAAGGGACAGCTCATGATCTGAAGCCTACCACATCGTCTGTCAAACATGGTGGAAGCAGTGTTATGACATGGGCATGTATGGTTGCTAATTGAACTGGGTTACTGGTGTTTATTGATGATGTGACTGCTGACTGATGAATTCTGAAGTGTATAGGGCTATACTTTATGCTCAGATTCAGCTAAATGCTGCACAACTGATTGGAAGGCACTATACAGTGCAAATTGATAATGACCTCAAAACATACTGAGAAAGCAACCAAAGAGTTTTGCAAGGTAAAGAAATGGGATATTCTTCAATGGCGAAGTCAATCACCTGATCTCAACCCAATCAAGCCAAAGACAAAAACTAAAGATAGAAAGACAACAACAAACAAGCAGCAACTGAAGACGGCAGCAGTAAACGCTTGGCAAAGCATCTCAAGGGGTGTAATTCATTATTTGGTGATGTTCATGAGTTCCAAACTTCAGGCAGTCATTGACTGCAAAGGATTTTCATCCAAGTATTAAAACAGTACATATAGTTTATATTATATTACTTTGTCCAGTTCATTTTGAGCCTTTGAAAATGGAGGGACTCTGTGAAAAATGGTTGTAATTTCTGGAAGCTTAATGCAATACCTTTGTAAAACCCCTTAAATTAAAGTTGAAAGTCTATACTTCTGTCACATCTTAATTTCAAATACATTGTATTGATGTATGGAGAGAGAATTACAAAAATTGCATCAAGGTCCCAATACTTATGGACCTAACTGTATGTGACCTGTTAGAAATAGGGAAGAAAAATAAAAACAAGAACTCCATTCAGCAGTATCCCAGATGAAAGTATATCTTTCATGAGTCCATGGTCAGTTATAACAAATAACGTCAAAGAGAGAGTGACAGTCCTGAAGGCCTTTTGAAACTGGTCAGCCATCTCCTTCTAAGCATTCTACAGTATTACAGTATATAAGATTGTGCTATGAAAACTGACATCTCCCATTTTCTCTACAGTCTTTCCCATGGGCATCAGACCAGCTTGGAAGTAGAAGAGTAGCACCAAGTGCCATAACTGCATACAGATAAGAGAAACAGAATAGAAACAGGGTATAACAGTTCATAATTATTCTTATATTTGTATTTTTGTACAAATGATCAAAAAACAGAGATGAAGTTTGCATAGCCAGTCATCTCCAATCATGGTATGCAAGACTAAAGCAGTGAGAGTTCAGCTTGGATTGAAAGACTACAAGCATTGGTGCACCTCACATATAAAAAGGAAGACCACTCCTTAGCTCAGAAGCCCTATTGCTAAAATCTGGACCCCTACTGCTGTCTTGTTAATCGTTATAATCTTTAGTAGACTGGTGTTTAGTTTCTGGCTCACCAACTGCTTTAAATACATTTTTCTAGTATGTTTATTATTAAAACTGAAAGTTTTGAACATCAGAAATAATTTGGCATAACTATTTTGGTCATATTAAACATCTGGGACTATGCAATCTATCTATCTATCTATCTATCTATCTATCTATCTATCTATCTATCTATCTATCTATCTATCTATCTATCTATCTATCTATCTATCTATCTATCTTGTGACTACTAGATAATGCTTAGCAATCCAACTGCTGTATACAGGAGTTGGAGTTACCAACATGGTGAAAATTGTATGAGGTGTCCTAAAAGGCCCATAAAAGCGGGTGAGGACCTTTGCTGACTAGCCCAGAGGAGACTCACCCAGTCCAGCTTATTCCAACTGCTAACAGCATGCTTTTGGTCCACCTAGGCCCAAAAATAGAGAAACTGGTATTTAGAGTTCAAAATATCAAAATACTCCTCAGATGAGGGATGAACCATGAAAAACTCTGGCATGTGAGCAAAAGGTAGCAATAAATCCTTATAAAGGAAGAGTTTATTTGCAAAAACTAGAAAAAAACTGAGCAAAATGCTGAAAAGAAACAATTCAAGGTGTACAAGTCCCAATATGCAAATCAAACATCAATCCAAAAAAACAAGGTTAAAAAATCCAGAAACCAGCATGCGCAATTGAAAAATCAATACTTACACAAAACCTACAGTGCAACCACAATAAACTGCTACTGAATCAATTGTCAAAGAGACTTAAATATCCAGAGGGAGAGTCCAGCAGCAGTGATGTCAGGGTGGCCCTGCCTCCTGGGGCTCCACCCACAAAGTGCCACAAATTGCAGCACTTAAAGAGACAGAATACAAATAACAAATGATAAGTGAAACTAACAGAAATAACATGAATGAACAATAATAAAATGATGAGCAAATACAAGTCAAGGAAATAAACCCTAGCTGCAATCTAACACCAATACATATGGCCTCAATAATAATAAAATATTTAATATTTTTTAGCTATAGTTCATTTTTTAGTTACAAAGTTCATGGATATGTTTCTAGTGGAAGTGCTCCATAAGTTTCAGTATCAACTGTCTGGTTTCCTCTCATGACCGAATTAATTTTTTTGCTGTTTTTCAATAAATTCCTCATTTATATAGATACTTTGTTCTATAAATCGTCTCTTATATCCAAAGGTTTTACAGTTCCTCATCCTAGAGTGGCATTTTTGGATGTTTAGGGGAAATTTAGAAGCATTTTGAACTCGTATACCAATTCTTGGCTTTGGCCTGCCGGTAGTAGTTGGGTTCTGTGCCTGAGATGTAGCCTTATTTGACCAAGCAGCTGAAGGACCTCGCCTGTTTTTTGTCCTCTTTTGGGAGGGCCTCATACCCCTGTTACTATGTTTGTGTCTCCAGTTCATAACAGTCTTAACCTTTCTAGCTTTGGTTAATCTTTTTGGACTTCCAGAAGTCTGGTTTTATTTAATTTCTGAATGTAGTGAGAAGTTAAGCAAAATGACACCTTTTATTGGATAATTAGATAGATTACAATATCCAAGCTTTAGAGACAACTCAGGCCCCTTCTTCAGGCAAAATGTAATCAGTTTAATTTCTGAAGAGAGGGACAAATGGACATTAAAACCATTTAGGCTCCAAGTCGTTTTCCTTGTGCTCCTAGGGAATGTAACAGGAGCAAGCAGAGCACACCATAACAATGTATACATTCATGGGTTTTCATATTTCCCGAGCCTGCTTCATCCCAACAGGGTACAAGACAGGAACCGACATTGGACAGAGAATCAGTGCATTATGGATCATCTGTACAATCACAGCTAAAGTCACCCATAAAGGGCCAGTTTAGCTTCATGAGTGAATCTAAAATGCATGTCTTCAGGATGTGGCATACAGTAGCAGGAAAAGCCCCACATACATGAAGCCAATGTTATGCATCATCGCAAGGCTCAGTGGTCTGCACTCACATCTCTACTGATGCATCCTGAAATTCAATATATACTCAAAATATAATAATACACATCAAAACTTGTTAAACTTTTTAAATGTATAACATAGGTTATTTCAGGTATCGGAAAGATTTGACAATATTTGATACAAAGAAAAAGGTAAGAAGCAAAAACATTTTTCTTAGCCAACATCCTTAAGAGAAACGTGGTTTAACTATAATTGAATGTATCAAATGACACAGCTTTAAAAAATCTCTTTTTGTCCTTCATTTAGATCTATATTGGCACATTTCACCTCATAAATCTTTGATGATCTAAGTGGCCTTCTTTCATTCATGTGAGGACTGTTAAGTTTTGAAATTTCCTGAGAGACATCCTCTGACGTTTTATTAAAAGTATGTTAAAACCTTTAACACAAGAACAGTGTACAACATGTCTTTCAGTTTAGCTTTTGGTTAACCTAAGTTATTCAGTTGCTATAGTGTAAGAAATGTCTTTTCAATTAAGTTTTTTAATCACCTAAATGTTTCAGCTGTGCCATATCGTGTACCAGGAAATTGTTCCTCGAATTATAATGTTCCTGATGCAGTTTAAGATCTGATGAGAAAATGAAACTGATTAAAAATGAAAACAAACTGCTTTTAGCTTCACATCAATACAGCCAAAATGAAAATATTCATATTAAAAATATGTAAGATATATTTAACAACATGTATGTTTATCATAATTAATCTTTCTTAGATGAAGAAAATAAAGCATATCACTAAAACATTAATATTAAACGGTTCATTCAATACTTATATGTCAATTTCACTTTAGTGACACTGCAGAAAATTGGAAGATTTTACAATATAATACAAATGATTGTATTGTACAATAAAATAGAATCAAGTACATTTACTTATATAATATTTATTTTGAAAACAAATAAATATAGAGTTAAAATGAATAGGAAACTGGATGAAGTGAACCACTTGAATAATAATTCATTTAAAGCCGAAAACATTTGGTCAAATAAAGTAATCAAGCTGCATAGACAGATCAGTATAGGGGTGGTGTAATGCACCTCTCCACGATGATCTTTAGAGGTCAGTTGTGTGTGTGTGTGTGTGTGTCTATTTCTTTCTCTTCATCAACCAGTTTGTGCTCTGGTAGGGCAATTAAGCTATCAGCTATCTTCACTTACAAATAACATAAGAGTGTGTTAGTGCAAGTGCATGTGTTCATACGTGTGCGCTCTTTTGTGTACCATCATGTGCACATCTTTCAATACATAACATAATTCAAGAACTTCTCTGCAAAGATTTTGCAAATCAATAGGCCAGGGGCCTCATTTATAAAACTTTGTGTGGATCTGAGCCTGAAAATATGCACACGGCAAAAAACAGGAAAATATGTATGTTGAAAAATAATCAGATTTAGAAAACCCAGTGTACGCATATTTCTATGCAACTTACCCTTTATAAATCACAGTCACCTTGTAAATATGCATTTGTGGTCATGCCTTGATGCTAATCAACCTCAACTATATGCAATCACAATGGTACAGGCATTCATTGGCTAGTAGAGCATCCTTCCTCCTGATGTGTTGGCACTCCACCGCCTGTATTCAAGATCACTTGCATGTGCTCCGCAAGTGAGCTCACAAGATCATGAGTGGCATTATAGCACCTCTCCTCTTTGTTCTGGGTCCAGGAAAGGAGTAAGGTGCCAGTGTCTGAGCTGGTAGCTGCTAATACCTGCCATATGTAATTACATGATTGCTGATACAACAAATAGTATAGAACATATGAAAAACTGCAGATGTGTCAAAGCTAGTTTGCCTCAAAATAAATGAATCACTGGTTGAACCAGGCGACAGAGATTTGTTGTTTGTCAGACTCATCTTAGCAACACATATGACTTGTGTGGTAATGGAATATAACAGCTTACAAAAGCAGTTTCATTCTTATTAGATTCCCTTATTACTATACAGGGGAGTAAAGTGATCAAATATCATTAAGAGCGCTAAAATATGTTCTATTTTATGTATGTACATCCAAACTATATGAAAAATGGATGTAGCGCCTCCTCAGTACACTAATTGCTTTCAGAACAGTGGGTATGATGCAGTAAAGCTTGGTTGAGATATTACTGACTTACGGCCGGTTCCCTGAGAAGTGACAATAGGTAGAAGATATAAACTGACAAAAAAACAACAAAGTTCTTCAGTGAAAATGCGCAGCATTGGCCATCTTAAAAGGAAACTTTAATAAAATCTGTACATCATATTCAACACTTCTGAGGCTTAATATACTTGTCACGTTAACACATAATATAATAATGGCTCAATGATATAATTTATTATAATTCATATTACTGAGCTGTTAATTATCATCTTATATATAAATGTCTACGTGTAGAAGTGTGTGTGTTAGTCTGTTCAGCCCGGAAGTGCAAGGCTACAGCATGAAGCTCAAAGAGCAGGGAAGGCGGCCCCAAGTTAACGAGTCAGAAGTAGAAAGAAGTACGAGGCAACAGCATGGAAGAGAGAAACTCCGTCACCAAAGTGAAACCGCCGAGGAAAGACAAACAGGAGAGAAACTCACTTAGCCGCTGAAAGACAAGGGGGGTGAGCACATCTACAAAACAAAATTGCCAACTCTGCATTTCAATTTTTTTTCTGACAATTTCAATAGTTGCTAGGAGCCCACGCTTTATACAGCACGGGCTTACCCAGCTAGTATATCATAATTTATAATAAAGTGCGGGAGTCATGATTTAGTTGATTTAGCTGTATTTCCCTACTTTATCAAGGGTGTCATCATTTACCAGTTTCTCCGAAATGTTGGATATGCATGGGTCAGAGTTGGCGTAAATATACACAAGTTCCCCCATCACGGTTTCTTTTATAAATTCCAACGCTTGCATGGAAATTTGCTTACACACATTTTAGTCCTTTTTTTGTGCATACACAAGGTTTATAAATGAGGCCTATGGCTAAATGGAGCAGACTGAAACAATCCTGGTGAAGATAAACCAATGTCACAGCCATTATCATTGGGAATAAGTCAAATGGTTTATGAAGGATATTGAGGTAAGTACTGGACCAAAACAATAGGCTTGGAGCCTGTGACGATAAAAATGCAATGAAACTTGTTTGAAAAAAATCGCTTCTGAAAAATTCGATCTAGCTTTGCCCATGTTTCCTTAGGCACACATAAAGACACAATGCTAAAATTCACTTTTCTCAACATTTTGAACATCATTGAATCAGAATCTGATTTTAACTCAATGGCAAATCTTTGACCCCATCACCAAACTTCCATTATATGGCAGTAAAATTAGTGCATACATTTGTTTTCCCTATTTAATTCAAATATGTTAATTTCCTAAAAAACACTCTGTTTAAATATGCTCAAAACGTTGTTCTGTCAATGAACTGAGTAGAGAGAAAAACTGGAGCACCCGGGACTGGGAAATGAAAAAAAGACGTTGTCAAAATTCACAAAAGGTGTTGAAACCTTAACTCAAAGATATTGCTACACCGGAGGACAAAACATGAACTGAGTACTATAGACAAGAGGATAGTAAGAATCATAACTGGCAACACCAATAAAGACAAGCATGTTACAAAGGGATTTTTTTTATTTTTGTTTTGAAGCCAAATCACACACCAAGTAACGCGTCACACTGGTATAAATACTGTAGCATAATTAATGTCAAATGTCATGTCCTACGAGGCCTACCTCCTGGCAACTAGGAACTACATCCTAGCAAAAAAAGTTTGCAAAATTGCAGTGTGCATAGAATAAACATGATGCCATGTGATGGTAAAAAATATAATGCTAAGAAGAACTTAAAATACTGAATGCGCAATGCTAGAAATGTCCCATAAGGCAGGGGTGTCGAACTCCAGTCCTGGAGGGCCGCAGTGGCTGCAGGTTTTCATTCTAACTATCTTCTTAATTAGTGACCAATTTTTACTGCTAATTGCTACTTTTAATTATCTTGACTCAGGCCCTTTAGTTGTTTCTTTTTCCTTAATTAGCAGCCAAACAATAATGAGACACCAAACAAGCCACCACATCACACAATATCTAAAAATAAAGAAAAGTGATGGTCTCAGTAAGGTTGATTTCTCAACTCACCAAAACACTTTGACGATGTTCATATAAAAAACAGAAAATCAACAGTTTTAGAAATGTCTGCTGTTGCAGAACGAGAGCAGCAACAAGCCATGGAATTAAATAATGGGTTTAATCAACAGCAAGCATCAGCTTCTTATTAAGAAACTGGTTGAAGTTTGAAGCCCCAGTTTAAGCTGTCCATCTGTTGGCTCGTTTCACATCTCATTTCTGTTTGGCTGTCATTTAATGAGGAAACGAATCAATTCAGAGGACTGAATCCTTCTAACATGGCTGTTAAAATAAAGGGGAAAAAAGTGAATTAGCAGTGAAAACTGGTTACTGATTAGGAAAAGAGTTAGAATGAAAACCTGCAGCCACTGCAGCCCTCCAGGCCTGGAGTTTGACACCTGTGCCATAAGGCATAACACAAAAATTAATAGTTACTAAACTCTATTCTTAGAAGCTGGAAAAAAGCAGAAAAAAATTAAAATGGGCAGAGCATGTATTAATGATGTGTTATTTTGGCTTGTGGAATAAGCCAGATATATTTTATATAGCCTCTTTCTAAAGTGAAATATATGCCACTCCAGATTAAAGGCAAGTTTTTCTTTAAGAGGTTCACAAAATTTGAGCATCTTTGAGCAGAGGAGGCCACACGTGTCATAAGTTGTTGAGATTTTGAACATTTTTTCATGACTTGAAATATTTATTTAGGTCTTGTGTAATTGAATTTTCACTGTTTACCAGGTGCTGCCATTTGGTTGAATTAATATTATAGCTGCTGCCATGCTATTTACAGTGTCCTAGTTTCTATACACAGGACATGGAAATGACATGATGAGTTGTATCATCGTGTTCCACTTATGAAAAATGGTGGTGTACTTCAGTTTGCAGCCATGTATTTGGATCATGAAACGAGATGAAATTCTACTTGGACTACTTATGTTACTTCAGTCTGTAAGCAGAACAAAATGGTAGTCAAAATTAAAGAGAAAACAAGAACAACGCTAACCAAAGGAGCTCTAGACAGTGGCTAAATGAAAGACAAGTTTGCTAAAGATCAAACAATTAACTTTCTAAGACCCTCTTTTAATGCCCCCTGCTCATCCGTTATGCAAGTGCCACATATTAAGAGCTGAGCAGTTTCAGAATCTTTAAAGGATCAGGCAATGAACAGTAAGTCTAAATTTCAGAAATGGACTTATTAACTAGGATGTCAAATTAATTGTCACCAAAGTTCAAATGCTAACCAAAGAGGAATCATGAAAGTTTTTAAGACCAGAATTCCCAATATAACACACAGCTCTGTTTAGTTTATCCACAATCTTAGATGCGTCAGACATAATGCTCCAGCTATTTAAAGCATCACACTGATGATGTTATGCCATTCGACTTTTAGGACCACACTCCTTACAACTGACCAATGCAACATTGTAACAGCTTCACAAAATGACAGTGATAAAATTAAAACATAGATAGATAGATAGATAGATAGATAGATAGATAGATAGATAGATAGATAGATAGATAGATAGATAGATAGATAGATAGATAGATAGATAGATAGATAGATAGATAGATAGATAGATAGATAGATAATTGCATAGTTCCAAACGTTTAAAACGACCAAAATAATTATACCAAATGATTACTGAGGTTCAAAACTTTCAGATTAAGTAATAAATATACTAGAAGTGTATTTAAAACAGTTGGTAAGCCAGAGACTCAAGTGAGAGGTACCAAGGTTATAGAACAACATAGGGAAGACCAGGAGCAGAGCCCCAGACTATTCCTGACTATGCTAGTCTAAAAAGGCAGATCAAGCAAAAGTCACAACATCAAGGAAAAACCGTTCATCTGTTACATATACTGGATGTTTTTTGAAAGCAATTATAGACAAAATCTTTCATTCAAGTCCACGCTGCCTGAGCTATTCTAAATGATGTGTTACTCTAAAATGGGAAAAATCAATTATATAGTAGCTTCTCTTTGAGGTTTTTTCTTATACTACTATGACAGAAACAAAAACCAAAAGATCCAATACAAAGCAGCAGTACAGGCTTTCTGGCCATTAGTCAGGGGGGTTAGATCTTCAGCCATCCTCTTCCAACTTTCCTTCCTTTCTACTTCCTGTATAAGCCTACAACTTGCCAACCCCTAGTCTCTCAGAACTATAATTGTGGTTGTTGAAAAAGAACAAAAAGGGAGCAATTGTGAGGAAAAACATTTTATTTATATACACATGCATAGCACCTTCTAACATATGTAATATAATGCCTTTCATTATCTGACTAATGTGCGGGGAAACTACTGTATATACTGTGTATGTGTGTATATATATGTATCACTAGCGAGACTGAGGCTTTCAAAATAATAATTTTGATATATATATATATATATAAGGGCTGGGCAAGTTCACGCATTGTTATTGCGTTAATACATTAATTAATTAATGGCGAAAATTATATTATTGCGTGTTAATGCAGTTTTTGTTATTATTATTATTATTTTGAAAGCCTCAGTCTTGCTAGTGATCGATAGAGATCAGTGATCTTCTTCTTACAGTGCTTTTCAATACACTTTGCTAGAAGGAAAGTTACCTTTGTTGATTTGACCTCAATTCCCTGCACGTGCATGAGTAGCGAAGAGCAAACAGCTTCTAAAATGGCATATGGAGAGATACCAAAGTGAATGCTCAAAGCAAAATAATCCGTGTTTGACTTTTTTTGTATTATCGCTGAATTGGACTCTGATTTTGATGTAAGTGATCTTAAGATGAAGATCGAATACATGTTCTTTACCTGCCAGTATGTAAGGAGTGACTTAGTTTTTAGAAGTTAGGAAACAAGGAAAGCATAAATGATGTGCACGCTTACTTCTTCTGTCTTCATGTTGTGAGGTTTTTTGTTTAAAAATATGGAAACCATATAGAAGGATAAAGGTTATATTACGAGATCATTTGTGAATCCTCGAGTCCTTGACTAGTGTCAGCTGGGGATAGCAGGGGGTATCACTTGATAAAGGCTATATGCTTTTTGGGGTGGTTTTTTATTTTGATTAAAGTTCTCCTTCCAAAAGGTACAAATGTTTACCTTGTGCAGGTGTTCAGTGTGATTTACAGTCATTTTCATGAGGCAACATTGAGAAATGCTGGCACAAGGTAGTTTATCAGGGGACAAATTTTAGGACATTATTAAAATGTTTTATTGTAGTACAACAGACGATGTTAAAGTGCAAGGCAGCTAATTGCATGAATAACTTAGAGAACAAAGTCCGTGCTACGTCATGATGATGAATGAATCAAGGTTGTTGGTCACAGATTTTTTAAATCTCTGCTTTTGAAGCAAACAAGCATAGAAAGGATATCATCATAGCACTTTGCATAGCATAGCCAACCCTCTTCTGTACTGAAAGAAATGATTCCTGTACCTGATTGTGTACTCACAGACCTGCTTTAGTGCTGATGAGTCCTCTGATGGGTAATATGGCTCCAGGCAAGGAAACTAATATGCTGGTAAGCACTGAGTGTGTGTAATCTGTCCTGAACCAGAGCCTCAGAGAAATACTGGCGCACCTGCTGATATGAAAAATGTCTAAGTTTAGTAAAAAATTAAATCATAAAAAATGCATAATTCTTTTAAATCAGCATGATTTTCATTTAACTTTTCATATGAATATAACTTCACTACAAATCAATTATACATTAAATAGTGTGTGTGAAAACAACATCAACCCTTGGTAGCACTGGGTAAAAGTCATGAAAACAACAATAGCAATACCCACTTACAGGCAAACTCACCTTAAATTACAACTGGCCCATTTCTTGTTACCACATTGTAGTTCACATTAACACATGCAGAATATGCAAAATCCGCATTGCAGCTTGGAAAATCACCAGGTATCTCAGTGTTCTAGATGAAAGCATTCTGTTCTGTTCTGTGCCGCTGTGCCACCCCAATTTAAATTGGTCATTTATTCATTTTTAGAATCTGCTCATTCCGATACATTATTGTGGACCAAATATAATCATTTAATGTTGAATTATTCCAAAATTACTTTCGAAAGAAAGAAAGAAAGAAAGAAAGAAAGAAAGAAAGAAAGAAAGAAAGAAAGAAAGAAAGAAAGAAAGATAGATAGATAGATAGATAGATAGATAGATAGATAGATAGATAGATAGATAGATAGATAGATAGATAGATAGATAGATAGATAGATAGATAGATAGATAGATAGATAGATAGATAGATAGATAGGACAGCTGCCAGACCTACGTGAGGCAGCACTGCAATTTGAGGCACAACTCAACCAGGCTAATTAAGAGAGATAATTAATATTTGGAGTACAGCAGACTCCATCTATGTAACAAAACTCCTTAATCCATTTTCAGGCTAATTTTCACTTACCCACAACACACTCACAATACATTCATTCATGATAGGCCAAGTCAAAGTCACCTGTTTTTAGGATTTGGACAGGAAAGAACTCTCCCACAAACCTGTGAGAACATAAGAAATTTGACAAATGAGAGGAAACCATTCAATCCATCAAGTCTATTTGTTTAGCTAATAGCTAAGCTGTCCCAGTAGCTCATCCAGATTTTTCTTAAAGGTTGTCAATGTTTCTGGTTCAGTTACTTGTCTTGGTAGTTTGTTCCAGAGTCCCGCAACTCTTTACATAAACAAGTGCTTCTTGGCTACAGTTTTAAATGCATTTCGTCTTAATTTCCATTGGTACACGATTCACCATTGGGTTGAAAAAGGATGTTACTGGATTGACTTTATCAATACCTAGATTAGGTCCCCATGCAGTCCCCTCTTCTCAGGACTAAACAGGTTTACTTCTCTGAGTCTGTTACAGTAGGACATGAGTCCTGGGATGAACCTGTTTGCTCTCCTCTGCATAGCTTCAGATGCTGCTATGTCTTTCTTGTACCGTGATGACCAGAAATGGATACAATACTCCAGATGCGGTCTCACAAGTGCATTATATAGTTTAAGCATAACATCCCTTGACATAAATTAAACAGTTTTTATGATAAAACCTAACATTTTACTTGCCTTTTTAATTGCTTCTATGCATTGCTTCATCATATACCCTTAAATCCTTTCCAGTGGTTGCTTCTGTTATGACAGTGTCTCCCATCTTGTATTGATAACTGATGTTCCTTTTGCACTTTGAACTTTTATACATTAAACTGCATTTTCCAGGTGTTTGCCCAGTTCTGAAGGTTATCCATGTCATTTTAAAATTCTATTTCGCTGCCTCCCCAGTGTCTGCCATCCCTCCAGTGTTAGTGTCATCTGTGAAGTTTGATAACTATACTAACCAAAATCAATGTCATTAATATAAAATCAGGAAAAACAATGGTCCAAGGACAAACCCCCGAGGGACTGTACAGCAGCAGGCCTGTTCTGTCTTTTCTTTCTAGATGCTGGGTAAATAAAGAGGCAGCTAACCTGCTTCTCATAATTTTCTTTAATTGGAGTAAGCAGATTTGAAATGGATAATCTCAGCTTCAAATGGATTGATGATGATTTAATGAATGCCAGAAGAAAAATAATAATATGGAGTCTTTCAATTCCTGATTCTTCAAGAGATTCAGTAATTAGGGAAAATACTTTGAAGAAGCCTTAAATAAACAGAAAAGCAAACCGTAGAAACAAACAAGAACATTACTAGCTATAACTGCCTATTGTTCTGGATTTTTCTCCTATTGCCAACTCTCTGAATACAAAATAGCCCCTTTCAGGATTGCATTTAACCTCTTTCTGATAGTTTTTGTCGGTAGTGTTATTTAAAACAGTCACTAGGGCATGCTTTAATATGCCTATTGTTGCCTGCTGCAATACCAGGAGTGTGACAAAGCAATTCCAAGCCTGTGAGCTTGAAGAGCTCTTTAAATCAGCTTCTACTCCCTGGTATCAAATCACTTCTTAGACAGATTGATTTCAAGCTCTAATTATAGTTGTCTTCTTGACAGACATTATTATTTCTGGAGTTATTCACATTATGGCTACTCAATGCAATGTTGAAAATATCATGGAGAAGTGAAGATGAATTTGGTTCAAACTTTCCATTTTTTTAAAGACCCACACATTTAATGCAATATATCATTAGCTAAATAAAATTTGCACGTTGGCCCAATATGTCACGGATGTGCAGACTTTCAGATATTGCATGTGTTTCAGTGATTAGATTGTCAAAACTGAAAAATGAAAAGGATGCAGGCTTTTGGTTCTAGTTTCCAGTATTTAGCTTAGTACATACTTCATTTTGCTGAAGTACACCCTGGTTATGTTTTTACATATCAGGACAAGGGGGTGACATCTGGACTGTGGCTGTCATTCAGAGTCTTTTTCAGCAATTCAGTTACTGATATGGTGGTGTGCTCATGCTGCATTCACGTGCTGTTGGACGATTTGGAGCTCAGAGTTGTAACGTTTCGCCTTCCAGCGTAGGTTTCTGGTCGTATGATTTGGAGAAATGCGATATTGCTTTTGATTTGTTGCTTGGTCTGTAAAAAAGAAAATTAACAATATCTGGTTTCTTTTTGTAGAAATAAAGAAGAAAATAAAAATGTTAAATGTGTATTACTTTGCTGTAAATGCAATTTTACAGAAAATGGTATTTCTGGCTTTGCTGCAAATGCAGTTTGACCAAAAATGGCATTCTTGCCTGACCAGGTTATATTTTTTTATTTCATGCAATTGACCCAGGTGAAAGGTCAGTGTTAAATTCTAAAATGGAGAATGTGGGTAGATTTCTTTTTTCCTGAATTTTCCAACTTGTAGCTAAGTCTGTAGGACGTTCACATGGGATTTTCAACTCAGAAACACATATTTACCCTAAATCGGATAGTACATGAACACATCACTAAGATCCCTGCCTTCTTGCTTGATACAATTTCACCCATGATTTAGCTGTTGGTCAGATGGCCTCACACCTTTCCCAGGGAAAATGTTTTTAATAGGAGTTCTTGCTGGACTCAGCGATGCAAATATGAATCATAATGATAAACAACTCAGACTCATAATAACTTGAAGCAATAAATCCAGCTTTTAGGCAAGGAACGACTCATCCAGAACTTTCAGATAAAAAAGAAAGAACATGATTTTGAAAATTATAGCGCTACCAGTATTTCTATAAAATATAGTGGGTTTATCATAAAGTTTTATGTTTGTTTTTATTAATTTGTTTCCTTTAAGGTAGTTAATAATAACAGTAATTCTTTGCATTTATACAGCGCTTTTCTCACTACTCAAAGCGCTCAGCAATTGCAGGTTAAGGGCCTTGCTCAAGGGCCCAACAAAGCAGAGTCCCTTTTGGCATTTATGGGATTCGAACCGGCAACCTTCCGATTGCCAGTGCAGACCCCTAGCCTCAGAGCCACCACTCTGCCACTAGTTCACTTTCTGTTTTTGTGATCATTGTTTGCTGTAGCCTACTGTATCTGGCTTTGTAGGGTCTCCTCCTGGTTTTGTCTATCATACACTACCATCACGTCATAACTTTTACAACACCTCAGTATTTCTTCAAATGTAATCAGCTGAAATGCAATGAATTACCTAAAGTTTTGAAAACTGCCATACATTTAAATTTAAAATTTAGGTCATCAAAAACTGAAAAAAGGAAATTTCACAATAATACAATTGGGCCTTCTTCAGGGAACAACTAATAGGTTACAACTTTCAGATGTTCTATAGAAATTAGAGTAAATTAGGCCTTGTAAGTTGAAGCAAACAATTTGCACAGATGTTCCAACTTCTGTTGATTACTTAAAAACCCACCGTGTGTCTTAAAGCAGAGTTGGAACAGACTGGGTTACTACACCCTCGGAAGTACTATTTGGATAATATTCCATTGATAATGGCAAAAAAACGACAATTAACAAATGAAATGAGACAGAGCATTATTACCCTTAGAAGTGTATGCCTTTCATTTAGAGAAAATGCAAAACAAATCAACATGTCGGTGAGTGCAGTGGTGTGCTACACAACCCAAAGGCAAATTGGGCACTGGAATAAACTCTGAAAGGAAGAGATCTGGCAGAACCAAAGTCACAAGTCAATCTGAAGACAAATTTCTGAAAGGCACCTCATAGCACAACAGCTTCAGGCACAGATTAACAATGGTTGAAAAAAGCAAGTCTCAGTTTCTACTGTGAAGCAAAGACTTTGTGCTGCAGGTTTGATAGGGTAAGTGGCAGTAAGAAAGCCATTTGTAAACGGACAATATTGGGCTGTGGATTACTGCAGGTTGGAAGAAAGCCTTGTGGGCCAATGAATCAAAATTTGGGCGCATGCCATAGAGTTGGTGAAAGGATGGTTCCTCAGTTTGTGACACCAATAGTCAAATATGGAGTTGGAAGTGTGCAGGCGGAGTTGGTGACTTCCACAGAGTGACTGTCATTCTGAATAAAAAGGGCTACCACAGTTCAGCTGTTATATCCTCAAAAGGAGGCTACTTTGATGAATCCAAAATTTGAATAAAATTTTTTACACTTAATGATTCATTTATTTATTTTTTTATTTGCCATTGTTTATTTGTTCTATGCATTGATTTCATTAAATTTTAAGATATTAAACTGTGTTTCCATAAAACCGAGGTGCTCTAAAACTTTGACCGTCAGTGTATATGTAAGCATTGCTAAAGGAATACTTCATACAAAAATTGTAATTATTTTTTTACACATTACTTATCCGATGTAGTTTATAGTGATGGCTAAGAAAAAAAATTGTATTTCATGTTTTCATGGAGAATGGAGATAACACACTGATACAATGGGGATTTGGTGGAGACTACATCTGTGAAATATGTCACATTACTTGTGCTGAATAATCCATGCATCAAGTCCTCCAGTAGTGTGCTCACAAAGGGCAAAGCACATGCATTTTTGCTAAAATATTGTCAAATAAATCTGGAAAATTGGAGCTGAGCCTGCAGAGGAGGTGCATCCACATTGTTACAAGCTTTCAAATTGAAGACCGGAGTCTTCAAAAGTGAATGAGAGGAAGAGGCGGTTCAATCGAAAAAAAAAAAAAATAAAATTCATGAGAATCTGACAATAAAAATCATCTTTGGCCATTACTACAGACTACATAGTGTAAGTAAATAAGAGATATAATTTTTGCATGGAGTGTTTCCTAAACATGGGGGAAGTTGTGAGTGTGCATTCTAATACTAACAAAACTACAGAAAATTAAGACAATGATATTTATTGTATAAATAATTGAAAACCTTCCAATTGACTCCCACTGTTTCATGAAGAATCTGTTATTCTGTAACTTAACCTATTCTAAAACAATACTACATTTAAGAATGCCATTATATTTAGTAAATTATATTAAACAAAGTTTTGTAAGATAATAATAATATAATTATATACATATTTTATCTTAATAAAACATTGGTTATCAGACTGACTCAGTGGTTAGAGCCACTGTTCCATGGCTCCCATTTTTAGTGATTGTTGTCTGTGTAGTTTGCACTTTCTCCCTGTACATCTGTGGGTTCTTCTCCTAGTATTCTGCTTTTCTTTTCATCCTAACGATGCATATGTATGTTAGGTTAGTTGTAAGTCAGTCAGTCATTGTCCAACCTGCTATATCCTGCTATACACAGGGTCATGGGGGTCTGCTGGACCCAATCCCAGCCAGCACAGGGCGCAAGGCAGGAACAAATCCCCGGGCAGGGAGCCAGCCCACTGCAGGGCACACACACCCACACACCAAGCACAATTTAGGATCGCCAATGCACCTAACCTGCATGTCTTTGGACTGTGGGAGGAAACCGGAGCACCCGGAGGAGAACATGCAAACTCCATGCAGGGAGGACCAGGGAAGCGAACCCGGGTCTCCTTACTGCGCCACCATGCCGTCCATGTTAGGTTAATTGATGATTCAAAATTATTGTTAAGAAGGACTAGGGTGTGAGTGGCCCCTGTGATCGACTGGCACCCCTGCCAGGACTGGTTCCTGTGTTACACCCAATCCTACTTGGACTGGCATTAAGAGGGTCTGAGAACGTTATTATGGCAAATCATTTTAATATGTATGTATGTATGTATCTTCCTTTTAAACTTTTACAGTAAATATATGCAAATATATCCTGCCCAGGTGTGAGATATTACAAATATCTATATTTGATTTTGCACTGTTCAATGCAGGTATTTTTTTGAGGCAAGCTAAAAGGAAGTCTCTCATAATTCGAGTCTGTTTTATAGCCTCACACAAGACAGCAATGAGGGTCTAATAGCTTGCAAATGTACAACAGCATATTGAAAAAGGTCAATAGATTAGAATTCTGCTGGTGTTTTCTCTATTTGTGAGCCAGAAACAAGACACTAAAGAATTCACTCAAGCTTGAAATGATGTTTCCTCCCTGAGTGAGAGGTGTATGGACTCAGACGCCACACATCATAAGTCTGAAGATATATATTTTTTACACTGTGTAAATACAGTTCTTTTTTTTCTTTCACAAAGATTTTTTTTTTATTTTATTATTTACTGTTTATGTGACTACACTGACAACAAAATTGCAGTGGATGAAAATACCTTTTCAACCTTTCTTCTTGTTTAAGCTATTACAAAACACATCACCCATCTAAAAAGCTTACGTTTTGAATCTTTATATTGAATAAAAAGGGTGTTTTTTTTTTTGTTTTTTTTAACAACCGCAAGCCTTTTTCAATTACTCACAAATAAAGGCATACTATTCAGCAAGGCAAAAGAACTGGCATTTTGTTGCATTTTGATGTATTCTGTTACATATTCTGTATTAAAGGGATAAGCAGGAAGATGTAAAGTTCACTTGGCAACTGATACAATGTGTGCTTTTGCACAAAAAGAAACTTTGTTTAAAGATATTTTTTTAAGTTACACTCCTGTAAATATTTCAGATATTCACATTTCAATGCAGTCTTCAATCTCTTTCCATCCTTTTCTCATTTATAAACTCCAGTTGACCAATACCTAGAATAGTTGACATATACCATTCAATCATTGTCTTTAAGGACAGATCAATAAGTGTCACAAAGTGTGAACTAAATAAATCAAACATAATACGGCATTATTCTCAGGGCAGTTGTCTAGCTTGTTGGTGTATTTTTCTCCCTTCTGATGCATGTTTTGATAAATGTGCACGTCACTCAAGGACGTCCTTTTGCAGCTGGTGTGAAATGTCAAATTTCATACCAGTTAAACTTCTCCTAAAGTTTGAAACACAAAGGAAAAGTTTCCATCAACATGAAAGAACAGAAATTTTGACAAACAAGAGGACATCATTCAGAAGGCCGTGGAGACTCTTAAGCATCAGCTTACCAGTTCTCCTACTTTAGCTCACTTTAGTCTTACAGCTCCCACTATTGTGACATGTGATGCCTCTGTTGTAACACTGGGAGCGGAGCAGTCCTTTCCCAAATGTGCACTGGCATAGAAAGACCTGTGGCTTGTGCTTCATGGGCACTTTCTAACGCTGAACAGAAGTTTTCTGCTGGGGAAAGAGAAGCTTTGGCCTGTATATGGGCTTGTGAATGCTGGCACTTCTACTTGTATGGCAGGTCTTTTGGACTCTGCATTGATCACCAGGCCCTCACAGCCCTGTTATAAAACAAAAGGGTCTGGTCACAGGCCCCTCAGGTTGCTTCGGTAGACAGACCGTCTGCAACAGTACAATTTTATGCTTGAATTCACACCTGGTAGGTACAATGAAGTAGTAGACCTTTTATCCTCAGCAAAGCGGAATAGTAGATTTGTGACATGGCGGCCAGACCACGTGTTTATGCTGCATATTCCTCTCTCTTCTGTTATCTCTTTGAACCAGTTGCACCAAACATCTACAGAGGATCCCATTTTTTCTAAACTTCACCATTTTATTATTGAAGGATGGCCCACCATGATAGAACAGGAACTGGTTCCATACTATGGAGTTAAGTATGATTTATTCTTTTGGGAAGACGTCTGTATTGGCCGAGGGCCATTGTACCCTCATACCAGTAATGCAACGATCACAAGTTTTGTGAATAGCACATGAGGGCCGTTTGGTCATCATATAGCTGAAACAGGGATATTGTATGGTGGCCTAATATAGACTTTAATGTTGAGATACTTGTAAAGACCTGTACGACCTGTCTCCTCAGTGGCAAATCTCCACCTAGTCCATCAGTTCCCCTTACTCCTGTACAATGGCTCCTTGCTCCCTGGAAGCACATTGAGGTTGGTATTTGTGGTGAATTCCTTGGTGCTCCACACCATGCTTGCTATCTCTTGATGGTACAGTATGTGATCTCCATTGCAAATGGCCTGAGGTCCTAACTCTTGCAACTGTGACCACCAAATCCATCATTAGAGGTGTGGATTACCTTTTTATATTGTGCGGCCTGCCAGACATGATAACTACTGATAATGGTAGACCCTAGTTCATTTCAGGTGAATTTCATAAATACTTGGAAGACGAGGCCATTAAACACATTAAACAACGCATCGAATGGTGGGATTGAATGCCTCAACCACACAATAAAAAATGGAATCCAGGCATACATAACAGAAGGTTGGCAGTTTGAGGCAGCTCTCCTCCAGACCCTGTTACATTTTCAATCTACAAAACATACCACAACAGGGATATCACCTGCTTCCTTGAAGTTAGGCAGAAAGCTGACCATCCCATTGTACGGCCTTTCTTTGCCTCTGCCCACACACTGACAGACACAGTCATGTGTTACCTATCAACAGCAGCGTATACAGTAGCAATTCAGTTAGGTCAGAAACAAAAAATGACTTTGCTAGAGGAACAAGACTGGGTATGTGTATGGCCTCTTCGCCGAATTGTAAGAGGAGACCCAGTTGGTCAAATCCATTGTAAATTACTAAGCAGCTTGAACCAGCTACTTTTCTTCTGCAAGATGGTTCTAGACGTCACACAGATAGCCTGAAAAAAAGTCACACCACCAAGTTAGATTCATCATGGGCCAAAGATGCATAGTCTGATGGCATGAGAGCCCCAAACAGTGGCTGGAAATGGGATGACTGGTCCTTCAATCACTACCGCAGGCTTCCTCTGGGGTTTCACATTCAATTAGCCCTCAAAGACCTCCCTCCTGGCTTAAGGACTATGTTGCCAGCTAGGCTTTAATTTTAAAAAGGAAGTGGGGAAATGTGGTGTCTGGCCAGAAGTGGATATGTGGGGGTTGTATGTTTAAACAGAAAAGGAAACAGAAGTATTGTTGTGATGATTGATATTAATAAAGTTATTATCGATTATACACATGTGCCCCGCTATTTCTGATATAACAGAATGGAAGAACAGGGTAGATTTACAAGAAGACTTTGTTCAATGTATAACTTGCTTATACTAAAAATGAGAAAAAACAAAATGATTAGTAGGTCTTTGAAATGGATAAAACAGATGAAAAAAAAAATACAAATAGAAAGCCGAGTGTATAATACTAGTACAGAGTATCCCTAATCTGAAATTCTAAAATCCGTAACCTTTTGAGAGCCGACGTGACTCCACACCACACCACACTTGCCCATGCAGGGCTCTGACCAATGCTCCCTCTAATTTTTTTCAATCATCCTTTGAATTTTGAGCGGCAGAAAGCACCACTACACAAGCAATAGGAGATCCCCCAAGAAGTATTGAGTACCACAAAGCATCAACACACAAATGATGAGTGGGGTAGCCAGAGAGGGCGCCAGCTGAGTATTCGGGAGCTGTTGGTGTGGCGCATTAACAAAGGGTAAAAGGCACGATGACAGCAGCTGCTTTAACTATCTGTTGTTATCCGTTGTCACTGCCTGACATCTGTGCATTACTCAATGAGTTTTTTGCTTACGCTGTGTGTACATTAAATCTTTTATCAAAACACAGCATTGTAGGTGTTGAATGAAAGCCTTATACATGGATTCTGCATGGATTCTGCTGATGCTAGATAGATAGATAGATAGATAGATAGATAGATAGATAGATAGATAGATAGATAGATAGATAGATAGATAGATAGATAGATAGATAGATAGATAGATACTTTATTAATCCCAATGGGAAATTCACATTCTTCAGCAGCAGCATACTGATACAATAAATAATATTAAATTAAAGAATGATAATAATACAGGTGAAAAAAACAGACAATAACTATGTATAATGTTAAATATTAACGTTTACCCCCCCTGGTGGAATTAAAGAGTCGCATAGTTTGGGGGAGGAACGATCTCCTCAATCTGTCTGTGGAGCAGGACAGTGACAGCAGTCTGTCGCTGAAGCTGCTCTTCTGTCTGGAGATGACATTATTTAATGGATGCAGTGGATTCTCCATAATTGATAGGAGCCTGCTGAGCGCCCTTCGCTCTGCCACAGATGTTAAACTGTCCAGCTCCATGCCAACAATAGAGCCTGCCTTCCTCACCAGTTTGTCCAGGCGTGAGGCGTCTTTCCTCTTAATGCTGCCTCCCCAGCACACCACTGCGTAGAAGAGGGCGCTGTGTACAAACTAGGGCTGGGCGATTTGGGCTAAAATCAAAATCTCAATTAATTGAACATTTTAACTCGATTACGATTAATGAACGATTATTTTATTTATTTATTTTTTTTTGCCCTCATAGTTCACTGACAAGTTTTGTACAGTAAATATGCTCACATATTACAAGTGAGAGATTTTTGAATGAAAGGTGCATTACTTGATTTTAAAATAATTGAAGGAAACATACTATCTACTGTCTGTGATTATTTATTGAACATCAATGTTGAACAACTGAAATTAAAGCACACATTGCCTAAAACGAACAGTCACTTTGTTCTTATAAAAAAAAGTCAAAATAAATAACTTGCACTTTTGGAAACAAAATAAATTATTTTCAATGTTTTTCTTATTAAAAGTAGAAAATAAGCAGTATCTCTTCTAAATAAAATAACTCTTATATATCCTGTAAATAATATGTTAAACAGTGCATTTCTTGCATCTTCTGTAAACAAATATTTTAATGTTGTAATGAAAATAGAACTCTCTAAACACTGTTGCATGAGGTGATCTTCGCGATCTTGTCATGTCACTATATGAACATGAATTTACTCTAAGTTCTTACTAAGAAACACGAGCATGTTAACCTTTTCAGGTTTCAGGCAGGACCTGAGGCATGTAACAATGTTTCCGCCCGAACTGAAAACCTGCTCTGATGGGGAGCTAGTAGCTGGTATGCAGAGATACTTTTTTGCCACCTTACTTAGAGTGGAAAGTGTACATGATGCTTCCTCCACCAGTCCAGTGGATTTGCCTCACTATCCAGCATGGGGGACACCAAATAGCTGCTCATCTCTGCTTCTAGTGATTGCTGAAGTGACAGAGTGGGTGTAGCTGAACTTGCTGAAGGTGTTGCCTCACTCCCTTTAAAAAAGCTTCCTAATGACCTCTTTTTCTTTTATGCTATTATATTTAATTAAGCTGATGTGTACTTACCAATTGCAAGGTGTAGGCGGTGTCCAAAACACTGCTGCCGTAACCATCCATTAAGCGCAGCAGCTTTGACAACATTAGCACCGTTGTCTGTCGTAATGGCTGAAAGTTTTTCTTCCGCGAGGTCCCATTCAGAAAGCATATCTTTCAGAACTTGCGCAATCATACTGCCGTGTGATCGGCTGGAAAATATGCCGTCTCAAGGCATCTCTGGCGCAGCTTCCAATCGTCGTCAATGTAGTGCAAAGTAAGGCTCAAGAATGGGTCCATCGTCCTACTTGACCAGAGATCAGATGTGGCTGCAAAGTGTTGAACATTTTTCAGTTCAGCAGCTACATTTTTACAACATGTCTTGTACGTGTCTGGCAGCGCAGTTTTAGAAAAATGTGATCGCGATGGCACAGTGTATCTTCTGTCGAGAGTTTTAACGAGGTGTTTAAACCCGCTTCGCTCCACTGTAGCCAAGGGAGTCCTATCCTTTGCGATGTAATAACAAATAGCGTCAGTTATTTCTTTCCATCTTCTTGAACTCTTCTCATACTGTGTGGCATTTGTGAACGCTTGTGTTATCGACATCTGCTTTGCGGAGGCACTTGTTGCTGGGCACTTGTCAGTCTCTTTTTGTTTTTTTTGAGCCATGCACTGTTCATATTCAGTAACGTGATTGTGCTTCAAGTGTTGAAACAAATTGGTGGTGTTACCTTTGGGCGTCGAAACTGTTTTTCTACAGTGTCTACATCTGACTTCATTTTGTTCGATGTCATCCTTACTGAAGCCAAAATGTGTCCAAATGACGGAGACTGCGTTTTTCTTTGGTACAAGCTGCTCTTGTTGCTCAGTTGTGTCAGTGTTTAAGCTCTCCATGCTCGACATGTCGGTGGAATAACTTAACGTAACGGAGCGGGTTCACGTGACTCCACACGCGGTAGTGTTTTTAAAGGGAAAGTAATCGAAATAATCGACCTGGAAAAATTTGATCGTTTATAGATTCTGAATGTCGATTGCGATTACTTTTCGATTAATTGCCCAGCCCTAGTACAAACTTTGTATCATACAAAAATATTAAAACTTTTGTTTAAATTTACTTTTAGGCTTCAGTATGTACCTAAGGGTTAAATGAAAAATAAATACATTTCATGTTTAGACCAGAGGGTCCAGAGCTGGTTAATCAATTATGCTATATAGGTGGTTGACAAGGGTGCCAACACCCGAGGGGCACTGTTTAGAAAGTTCAGGGGTGCATGCTTTAGATAGAGAAGACCACCAGTTATGTGCCCCAAGCTGTGCAGGCTCTATGCCTTTCCATTACATCTGCACAATGGACAGAGAGGGAGGCCATTTTGGTAAATCAAGTGGCACACGCTCCAGACCTTTCCACCGCCCCTCTATCCGTCCATCCCTGTGGACACCGAGGGATGCTTTTTAGGTAACTAAAGGGGGTATCTTTTGCCTAAAGCTTCAAGTGGGCTTTGACAGACACTGCTTGGGTCCAATCTCATTCTCATTATGCATATGCAAATATTTAAAAATCAGAAAATATCTGAAATACTTCTGATCCTAGGCATTTGAGATTTGGGATGCTGTAATCAAAAATCAGTCCCAACATTCTCTGTACACCGATCACTGTTGTTGGTCCCTCAAAGTTAAAGTTTCAACTCCAGTACAATACTTTCTATTTCGGTGGATGTGGGACCTGTGTTTGCCTCTTGCCAAAATCTCATTGAGACGGCATTAGCTTAAATCTTATTGTTGATTTGAACATTCTTATGGAGCAGTCATTACAGAACAAGAATACTACAATGTCTCAATATGACTGCTCTATCTATCTATCTATCTATCTATCTATCTATCTATCTATCTATCTATCTATCTATCTATCTATCTATCTATCACAACATGGTGTACATCTTATTATTTTACTTTGTGTTTTTCCTTTGTAAGTAGATTTGGAATAATTTAACATTAAATGATTGTATCTGGTCCACAATAAAGTATTGGAATGAGCAGATTCTAAAAATTAATTAATGACTGATTTAAACCACGGAGCACACACCACTGAGTGCTTTCATCTAGAACACCGAGATACCCGGTCATTTTCCAAGCTGTAGAGGTATCTACAGTATGTGGATTATGCATATTCTGCATGTGTTAGTGGGAACTATAATGAAGTAGCAAGAAAAGGGCCAGTTGTAATTTAAGGTAAAGTGGCTTTTGCTACGGTTGTTTTCATGACTTGTCCACAATTTATTTATCTATCTAAACTGGGTTACTTTACAAAGGGTATCCTCAAGTACTAGTACCATTTTTCCTCGTAGAATTTGACTTGATTTACTGTTGTCGCTGCTTTTGTGAAAACCACTAAGGCCTTCAATTTTTCTTTAGCACTTTCCATTTAGTCTAGAGTGCAATGTGTCTGCTCATGATTTCTCATAATGGATCAACATTTTTAGATGCCACAAAATGTATTATTAATAAAATGATGACATTTATAATTTCCTTTATCAGTATGTTACACATAATTAATAGAAGATAGACTTTTACTTCATAATGTAATAAAGAGGTCACTAATGCATCCATGAAGTACTTGCAAGCAAACCTTATTATGCAGAAAACACAGTCCCTCTCTGTAATTTCCATACTTCAGAGATGACCTTGCAGATTAGAAAATGAAGGGACGGTTCTCATTCACCAAAAAGAAACATTGTCCTACTTATTTGTTTACCCATGGTGGCTTAAAGGGTCAGGATACATTATCATTTCCACATATATTCTTCACAGTTAGAATGTATTAAAACAATTTTGTCCAAAACAGGCAATGCCATACAACAAATCTCACCAGTTCTAGTTACCTAATTTTCCAAACTAACATCAAGTTGAGCTTTAATGATCCCTAAAGTCTTACTGTCTGTTACACTAGTTGATAGTCTATTACATGTGATTATAGGCTTCTATGTGAAAAAAACAAAAAACATTCTAATGTTTGTGCAAAAATTTACCCTTAAAATGTTTCTACCTGTGTCTTTGTGCTCTTGTTGAAGAACTCATTTCCATTCATAATTTGAACACAATCATATTACCCCTTAACCTTTCTTTGCTTAAGCTAAAAGCATTTAATTCCTTCAGTGTTTTCTCATAGTTCATGAATCATAGCCTCAGAATCACCCTTAATTGTTCCCCTTGTCCTCCATGATCGGCAAAATGCACCAAAATGTTTTTCAGTGAATAAGATGTGTTCTTTGTTGACCTTGTTCACAGAGTATATTCCACAAAATTTACTGTGCAGACAGAGAAAAGAGCGTGACATCACAAAGCTGTATCAGCCATGTCCAGAACTTTCACACATGCGTAAGAGTAATAACTCTCATGTTTTATAGATTGCTGACAGACTTGCTTCCCACATGTAACTACCTGATTGGTATTCCAGTCTGCATATAAAACACCTCACAAAAATGACACTACAGTACATTCATCAGAGGGGTACATTAACTGACCATAATGAGATTATTATGAAATTCTTTATAGTTCTGCATGGATGCATCATATGTTGTGCTTTCATTGTTGAATTAAACATGTTTTGCTACTCTGTGCGTAGAGCAATGATAGGCACAGCCCCCAGAGTGTATAATGCTGATCCCTCACATCACATGCTCTCTGGGTGTGCTGGTATGTACTTCTATGCATACATTATCTTCGGGTCTTGGCATCCATATAAGGGAAGTGGGTGGGTACACGCCGAATGCATATGCATTTAGCGAATGCATATGTAATTAGCCATGTGGTGTGGCGCCTACACAAAACAAACCTTAAAGGAGCTCTCATCCTCCCTTTCCCCAAGTCAGAAAACACATGAGACCTTGTGAAATAATAATAATAATGATGATGATGATAAAAGATTTATTACTATATACAAGATGTTTAGATTTATTACTATTTACAAGGTGTTCCTATCCTTTTGATGGAAGAAAAAAATGAGAAGCATCTGCACACATAGAATGGAAATATGTGTCAGCTATATCTGGGTGGCAACCTTCTTCAATAGTAGAGTCTGTGCTGGGCCGACTAATTTGATGACAGAATTTTTCCATCACATAATTTCAATGCTCCCAGTATCTCAGATAACTTTTTTCCATAGGCAGGAGAACAACTTTGGTATAAATACAAGTGCCACATCAAGATACAGAGAACAGTAACAGTTTATAATTATTATAGGGCTTTTATGTTTGTACAAAAGATCAACAATCAGAGATGAGTTATGTACCACTAATCAGCAGCTCTAGTCAGGGTATACTAGCCTAAAGTAGTGAGTCTTCAGCCTGGATTTAAAAGATGAGACTGATGGGGCCACTGTTATTTTATTAATCTTTGGGATTTGAAGTAGCCAGCATCTTGAGTTCTTAATGTACACTCTGGTTTGTCAATAATGATAGATTCAGATTGGTTAAAAGGACCTTGTCTATTCAAGAGTTTAAAGAGTTAAAAGGAGGAGTTTGAAATCAGCCCTAGCATTAGGTGTACATAAGAAAAAATTAAAACACAAACATGGCAGAAAAACTATCAATAATACTTCTGTAGCAAGCACTGGGATAACAGCAATGAGACACCCACACACCAACATAGATAAACTCAAATTGAGTGACAAGACAGTAAGCAATTGTTAAACCTTCCTGCTGTTTAGATCACAGGAAATGCCTGCTAAACTAAATAATTCATAATAGCAATGTCATAACTGCAGCGTGCTCGCCTCCTTCATACTTCGGCTCACTCAGAAGAATCATTACCTTTCCATGCTGGATCCCACTTATCTGTGCATGGCATTGGACTCTACCCACTCTCCTTTGTCTTTCCAAAGATTCTGCTTAGAGCACTCACCTCACTTGCCTGTCTTACCTCTATTACTCCAGTCTCTAGATGAGCCTACGCCTCTCAATAACTAACCGGTCGCTACAACTTGTTAAAACTCCCAAATGCAATAATTTTGGATGGATAAAAAGTATGATCTTTAGTTTTACCTAATAAGAGTAAAGAAAAAAAATGTGAGGTGCTTTGGAACATTTAAATACGGTGGGGTTGGTACACTAAGACAAAAGGCTGAGAACCTCTGCCTTGCAGCATTTGGGTTCTAAGATGTGTGGGACAGAAAAAAAAAACACTGAAGACTTCAAACAAAATGAGTGTACATACAGTGCAAAGTGGGACGAGAACTGGTAAAAAGTGATTTGATGGCGAATTAATAGAAGCTGAATATTAAATAAGGTCAAGCCAGATTGCTAAACCTGTATCTTACTCAAATGAATTAAAAAGTAATTATTACTAACAAGATAAAGTACTGAATATTAATTGGCAATCAGCACAGGTCTGAACAGTCACATTAAAAAAAATATACTGCCAAGCTAACAACAAACATTTAATCTTAGTGACAAATTCAATATTGTCTCAGTTTCAAAATGATTTTAATGCCAAGGCTAATTATGAAAGCACAAGTGCTAGGGACCTTACAGGAGGCTCAGTCTACGCTTTGACACTCCCACACTGCGGTGACTTTAATTTGCTCCACTGCCTAATTTGCACATCTTGGGAATGATAGAGGAACAGAAATCCCCATGGGGATAATTGAGCGATGACTCAAAAGAAACCGGACTGAGAATTGAATTGGGGTCTCTTCGAACTGTGAGGCGGCTGTTCTAGTCACTGTCACATTATGTACAGTATCTAAACAGCTAATTCACCCCCTTGGAAATTTTCACATTTTATTCTCATGCAACAATGAATGACAGTGGATTTAATTGGTCTTTTTTGACTCAGATCTGTATCAGTAGGAAAAGGCTCCTTAATGTCAAAGTAAAAACATATCTTTGGAAAGGTGGGACTAAATTAGTAGAAATATAATAACTAAATACTTGGTGGCATTACTATTCACCCCTTTCAAGTTAGTATTCAGTAGATGCACCATTGACAGCGGTGACAACCCTGAGTTGTGTGCTGTAGTCTTTCTATCAGCTTTGCACATCTGGACATTTGACATTTTTCTCCCTTCTTCTTTGTGATTCTCTGCTCAAGCTTTGTCATGTTGATAGAAATCGTGATTGAACAGTCAAGTCCAGCCATAAATTCTAATTTGGACTGAGATCTGGACTCTGACATATCTACTACTGGACATTAATATTTGGGTTTTGAAGCCATTCCCGTGTAGCTTTGGCTTTATACTTGAGGCTGCAGGAAAACAGAACTTCTCCCAGCAGTCAGACTTCTTGCAGACTATATCAGGATTTCCTAAAGGATTTCTCTGTATTTAGCTGCTTTCATTTATCCTCACAAGCCTTCCAGGGCCTGCTGCAGAAAAGTGTCACCACCCCATGAAGCTGCCACTACCATGCTTCACAGAGTGGATGGTGTGTTTTTGATAATGTGCTGTGCCTGCCTTACATCAAACATGACCTATAAGATGATGGTTAAAAAGCTCATTGTTGGTCTCATCGGAGCCTCCTTCCAGCTGACTCACAGTCTCACGTGTGTCTTCTGGCAAACTCTAACTGTGATGCCATGTGGGTTTTTTCCCTTTGCCCACTCGCTTATAAAGCTGCAACTTGTGAAGTACCCAGGCAGAAGGTGCTACTGTAACTTGAACAACAACAACTATTTATTCCTTGTATGACCAAAAATCACATAAGGAATGCCTCAATGGGTTTTAACAGGACCTGATTTTTTGACAGCATTCCTGCTTTGACTCACTCTTATAAAAAAAAATAAGAAGCTCCCAAACTCAGTGTTCTGAGAGGTGATGGCCTCCGTCACAAGCCTCCTTTTTGCACGATCACTCAGTTATTGTTGACGGCCTGCTCTGGGCAGATTTACAACTGTGCCATACTCTTTCATTATAACATTAGAACACTCTAGACGAGAACAGGCCATTCAGCCCAACAAAGCTCACCAGTCCTATCCACTTATTTCTTCCAAAAAAAAATCAAGTCGAGTTTTGAAAGTCCCTAAGGTCTTACTGTCTACCACACTACTTGGTAGCTTATTCCAAGTGTCTATCGTTCTTTGTGTAAAGATAAACTTCTTAATGTCTATGCAAAATTTACCCTTAACCCCTTCACCGCCCCCTGCCGGATATATCCGGCACCGTTGTTTTAATGCTAACGCCATACTGCCGGAATTATCCGGCACATTTGCCTGTGGTTATATGAATGCCTGGCAAGTAGTATAACTGACGGTTTGGCGTGGGTATTATTACTACGTTGTATTTCGACAAGTCTGTGGTTGTTTTGGCCGGTCATGTGACGTGATTCGCATGTAACAGCTGTGAATATGGCGAAACGTAAACTGACTTCAAGTGAGGCTTTGCAGGCGATTTTGGACAGTTCTGATCATGATTGTAGCAGTTCTGAAGAAGATTTTAGTGACAGTGATGAGCAGCAACGTGCGCTGCATGATATTGTGAATGAAGACGCATCGGATGACGGCGCTGAGTGGGTGTATCCCCAGCATCTCAGCTGGGCTGCTGCCCGTGGTGAACTACCTTTTCTGCATTCGTTTGAGGCAACGTGTGGCTTTATTGTTGATGTAAACAATTACACTGCTGAGCAGTTTTATGAGCTGTTTGTGTCACCTGATTTGATCAGACATTTTGCTCATCAGACAAATCTGTATGCAGCACAGTTTATTGAGAAAAATCCCAATTTACCTCCACATTCCCGTGTTCATGCTTGGTTTGACACTGATGAAAACGAAATGAAAAAATTCATTGGGATTTTGATGTTGATGGGAATAATCAGAAAACCAGATATTGAGATGTACTGGTCTACAGATCCTATGTATGCAACACATATTTTTGCAGCTGTCATGACACGTAACCGATTCTCTTTGCTGCTGAAATTCTTTCATTTGAATGACAACAGAAACGAGCCAGATAAGAAAGATCCAAACCGCGACCGCTTGTTCAAGCTACGTCCTTTGATTGATCATTTATTTGAAGCATTTCAGTTGCCTTACATGCCAGGACCGTCAGTTGCAGTTGATGAAAGTTTATTGTTGTGGAAGGGCCGCTTACAGTTTCGACAGTATCTACCATTGAAAAGGGCACGGTTTGGTATTAAGATGTTTTGCTTAGCTGAGAATTCAGGTTACATTTATAGATTTCGTGTATACACTGGCAACTTGCACAACATTTAGTGGTCAATACTGCTTGAATAAATGTAAAAAATGTAAAAAAAATGTAAAAAAGTAAAAAAACAAAAATTGTTCAGATTTCGCCTGGCGTGGGGAATATTTAGGGAGTTGGCGGTTAAAGGGTTAACAAGTTTCCAACTGTGTCCCCGTGTTCTTGATGAACTCATTTTAAAATAACAGTCTCGATCCACTGGACTAATTCCCTTCATAATTTCAAACACTTCAATCATGTCACCTCTTAATCTTCTTTTGCTTAAACTGTAAAGGCTCAGCTCTTTTAATCTTTCCTCATAATTCATCCCCTGTAGCCCTGGATTCAGCCTAGTCGCTCTTTTCTGGACCTTTTCTAGTGCTGCTATGTCCTTTTTGTAGCCTGGAGATCAAAACTGCACCCAGTACTCCAGATGAGGCCTCACCAGTGCATTATAAAGACTGAGCAGAATCTCCTTAGACTTGTACTCCACATATCAGGGCGCTATATAACCTAAAATTCTGTTAGCCTTCTTAATGGCTTCTGAACACTGTCGGGAAGTTGATAGCATAGAGTCCACTATGACTTCTAAATCCTTCTCATAAGGTGTACTCTCAATTTTCTGACCGCCCATTGTGTATTCAAACCTAACATTTTTACTATGTGTGATACTTTACATTTACAGACATTAAATTTCATCCATCCATCCATTATCCAACCCATTGAATCCGAACACAGGGTCACGGGGGTCTGTTGGAGCCAATCCCAGTCAACACAGGGCACAAGGCAGGAACCAATCCTGGGCAGGGTGCCAACCCACCGCAGGACACACACAAACACACCCACACACCAAGCACACACTAGGGCCAATTTAGAATCGCCAATCCACCTAACCTGCATGTCTTTGGACTGTGGGAGGAAACCGGAGCGCCCGGAGGAAACCCATGCAGACACGGGGAGAACATGCAAACTCCACACAGGGAGGACCCGGGAAGCGAACCCAGGTCCCCAGGTCTCCCAACTACGAGGCAGCAGCGCTACCCACTGCGCCACCGTGCCGCCCACATTAAATTTCATCTGCCACAAATCTGCCCAAGCCCGTATGCTATCCAAGTCTTTCTATAATGATATAATGGATTCCGAATTATCTGCTAATCCACCTATCTTGGTATCATCTGCATACTTAACCAGCTTGTTACTTTTATTCCTATCTAAATCATTTATATACAGTATATTAAAAATAGCAGCGGCCCTAGCACTGACCCCTGTGGAACACCACTCTTAACATTGGCCAATTCTGATTTGTTTCCTTGCACCATCACCCTCTGCTTCTTGTGTCTGAGCCAATTCTTCACCCATCTAAAAACATCAACCTGAGCTCCCACTTCTTTTAATTTGATGCCCAACCTCTCATGTGGCACCTTATCAAATCCATCCATCCATTGCCCAACCCGCTGAATCCGAACACAGGGTCACGGGGGTCTGCTGGAGCCAGTCCCAGCCAACACAGGGCACAAGGCAGGAACCAATCCTGGGCAGGGTGCCAACCCACCGCAGACCTTATCAAATGCTTTCTGAAAGTCCAGATAAATAATATAATGTGCTCCACTTTGATCGTATCCTTTTCTTTCCTCCTCATAGAATTCCAGCATGTTAGTAAAACACGACCTCCCTCTTCTGAACCCACGCTGACTGTTCAGAATAACTCCTGTCCTTGCCAGATGTTGCTCAAATCTTATCCTTAATAATTCCTTCCATTAATTTTCTTGAGATGCATGTTAAGCTTACTGGCCTATAGTTGCTTGGATCTGACCTGTCACCCTTTTTATACTGTATAATGGGATAATATTACATTTATTGATGACTTATTTAACTGAACTCCAAGTGGATATGTTCTTGCCTCCATCCCCTGCCTTGTGCTTTTCAATCCCCTTTTCATGAAGTTGTTTGGAGTGTTCTTTTGTTTTCTTTGTATAAATTTGTCCACCATACTGACTCACCAATAGCTGCACAATAAAATACGCTGCATTTATACTACACGTCATTTGAAATCCCAGACAGGTGATCTCCATTGAACTACTGATAAGACTTCTAAAGCCATTTGGCTTCCCCAATGAGGATTTAGGGGTGTCATATTAATATATACCATCAATTATTCTTGTTTTATATTTGTAATTTGTAAAAAGAGATCTGATTTCACTCTGACATTAAAGAGCCTATTTCTGTTGATCAAAAATGTCAAATTAAATCCACTGTGATTTAATATTGTATAACAATATACTGAAAACTTTTTTTTACTGGCACTGCATATTCAAATCAACATTAAAGAAGACTTGAACCCTACATTTGAAAACATATGTAGAATGAAGATAAATTGAGCTTCTTTTCTCAACGAATAATGAGAGCGTGCTGTGGCTTGGTGGTTGAAGTTGTGTCGGTTCAATCTCGGGAACCTCATAAGATAAAAGTGAAAATAGCCGCAGGGATAACTTTGTGCTTGGAATAACTTAGAGGCAATTAATCTGATTTAATGGCTTGCATGACCTTTCCTTTCCTTCATTCTTTTCATTTTTAACCATTGCTTATGTTTTTTCTTTCTTTCTTCTTCTTTTTTTTTTAATCATTGCGCACAGTTGAATTTCACACCATTAGTAACATATTACTGGAAAACCAGAGAGAATCAGTTCATCTGTTAAATATCATTAGCTTTCATTTAAACACCTCTTGAGCTTATACATAAAAACAAATTATCTCGAAATCTTCCTAAAAGCATTTCTAATTGCCAGGCTTATGTTTAAAAGCTTTGGCAAAACTTCCTACCTGAAAGCACCCAGCAAAACAAAAGAGAACATATGACCATTGTTGTTCAGTTTGCTGATAATAATAAATTACTCTTAATTTGCTTCAGAGAAATGGATGAAGAAGCAGTGTCTGTGAAGTGCTCCCACTGTCCAGGCAGCTCTGCAGATTCTGGATTCAGTTGAATATCAAATTAAAATTTTATTTTTGAGCACAAAAAAAAAAAGGAGACAATGTCAGAAATGGTATTGCGAAGACTTAGTCATCAATAATCCAGCATGAGTGAGACTGGAGATAATGAAATTTATATCCTTTTCAATAAATAATTGGCCGTACAAGAAGAGGTGCTTGCTGGAGGCCAGCAGTGAGTGAGAATGGTCGTCTCTTCTTTTGTATTTTTGCTGCTCACTGAGATCTTTATGGGTTTGACAGGGTGTTATGCTGTCCTTGCATTTTATGATAGGAGTTCATTATTCTTCCTTTTTCACGACCCATTTCTTCAATATAGGGATTTGGAGACAGCCCTGGTGGCAGGAACAACAACTGACTCCATCCCAGGGTGGAATTTATTGATTTATAGAAGCATATTGGTGGCCATACCACCTGCACTTCAGAATAGGTAATCCACCTGAAGCTAAGCATGGCTAGTACTTGGATGGGAAACCAGCCTGGAAAAGCTTGCTGCTCAAAGATTTGTTAGTAGAACACTCACGCTGTGCTTTGTGTGTGGATCCTAATACCCCAGTGCAATGACTGGAACACTGTGTTATAAAAAAACTTGTATCATCCTTCTTATAAGTTGTAAAACTGTGGTCTTAACTCTCTGAGCTCACAAAAGATCATCCTTCGAAAAGGGTAGAGCATTCCCCACCATGGCTTTGTACATTCCAGCCCTCAGTAATCTCCTGTAAGTTGGTGGCTAACTTTCTCTCCCACCCCTTTACCACTTAATAGTGAATGTGTGTTGTGTGTACTGGTGCAATAATGGCTGCCGTTTTATCATTTAGGTCAGGGGTGGGCAATGTCGGTCCTGGAGGGCTTCAGTGGCTGCAGGTTTTTGTTCCAACCCAGTTTCTTAATGAGAAGTCAATTATTGCTGATGAAACACTTATTGCTTAAGTGACATTTTGATGCTTCATTTTAGTGGTCTCGGTTGTTAAGGTTCCCCATCCTTAATTGCTTATTTCATTCTTAAACAGATTCATACAATGTTTTAATAGCTCATTGTTAGCAATAACATGCAAATGACAAAGAAGTCAGCAGCTCTCCATCTAGCTTGTTTCCATTTACATCTCAGATAGATAGATAGATAGATAGATAGATAGATAGATAGATAGATAGATAGATAGATAGATAGATAGATAGATAGATAGATAGATAGATAGATAGATAGATAGATAGATAGATAGATAGATAGATAGATAGATAGATAGATAGATAGATAGATAGATAGATAGATACTTTATTAATCCCAAGGGGAAATTCACATACTCCAGCAGCAGCATACTGATACAAAAAACAATATTAAATTAAAGAGTAATAAAAATGCAGGTAAAAATAGACAATAACTTTGAATAATGTTAATGTTTACCCCCCCGGGTGGAATTGAAGAGTCACATAGTTTGGGGGAGGAACGATCTCCTCAGTCTGTCCGTGGAGCAGGACAGTGACAGCAGTCTGTCGCTGAAGCTGCTCCTCTGTCTGGAGATGATACTGTTTAGTGGATGCAGTGGATTCTCCATAATTGATAGGAGCCTGCTGAGTGCCCGTCACTCTGCCACGGATGTCAAACTGTCCAGCTCCATGCCTACAATAGAGCCTGTTTTCCTCACCAATTTGTCCAGGCGTGAGGCGTCCTTCTTCTTAATGCTGCCTCCCCAGCACACCACCGCGTAGAAGAGGGCGCTCGCCACAACCGTCTGATAGTACATCTGCAGCATCTTATTGCAGATGTTGAAGGACGCCAGTCTTCTAAGGAAGTATAGCTGGCTCTGTCCTCTCTTGCACATAGAATCAGTATTGGCAGTCCAGTCCAATTTATCATCCAGCCGCACTCCCAGGTATTTATAGGTCTGTACCTTCTGCACACAGTCAACTCTGATGATCACGGGGTCCAGGAGGGGCCTGGGCCTCCTAAAATCCACCACCAGCTCCTTGGTTTTGCTGGTGTTTAGGTGTAGGTGGTTTGAGTCGCACATGTGTATTCATCGTGCACTGTTTGATTTAATAGAAAACGTAACAGAAAAATGTGACAGACTGAAAATGATATGTTTTAGCCTTCAAATCATTTGGATAATATCCTTGGAAAGAAAAAAAAATCTACGATATAAGAACCTTACATTGCAGCATTAATTGAGATTGGCAAGGATTAGTTTGTAATCAAGAAATTATGTTGGAATGAAAACCTGTAGCCACTATGGCTCTCCAGGACCAATGTTGCCCACCTCTGATCTACAGTAGGTGGATGCTACACATTGGTGGAGGTTGAAGTGGTTCCCCCCTGTCTATATAAAGTGCTTTCAGTAGGTTTGAAATGCACTATATACAGTAAATTTATATTATTATTGTTATTATTCAGTAATTGGACATGAGCATAAGGAGAACATGCCTAACTAATTCCAAAGGTAACTGAACTGGAGTGTAAGTGCTTTGAAGCAACAGTATAAATCTCCATTTCTATTTTTTCTAACCTGCTCGACCATTTCAGGGTGGCAGGAAGTCAGTGCCCATTCCAGTCATACTGGAAGCAGGCCAGGAACCATATCTGGATGTGGTGCCATTCCATTATAGGGCACACAGGCTCACACCATCATGCACAGGGGACCTATTAACCTAACAGACACTTCTTTGGGATGTGGGTGGAGGACTGTGTAAACTAATTGCGAGATTTGAATCTGGCCCTCTTGAGCTATAAGATGCCTTATTATACAATCTAAAATATTCCCTACGCCACTTCTCCAAAATGCTTTCAGCTGAACCTTTTTCTCCTTTTCTAAGCTAAAAGTTAAAAAAAAAAAAAAAGCATGCGTATAGTTGGGGGAGAGGGAAGCATGATATCAGCAGCTCTTTCAAATCTGCCTTTCTTAAGGTGCTCGCATACAGCAGCAAGTTATAAAAAAGCTTTTATTTTCCTGCCCTTGCATGGAATTATAGGTTATGAGATTTACTTTTTGCTATTAGAAATGTTGTTAGATTGCGCTGTTGCAATGGATGCTAGAGCATTTCTTCTTTGAAGCCTATAATTTTCGGAGAGATGGCAAAGTGAAAGTGGCTTTTTCCGTTGTTTGTTTTTGTCTTAAATTTCAGGTAATTTTGTTAAAGTCTTTGCACACAAATTGACAGAAACAAAATTATTTGATTTTTACCATTTAAGTTCTGGAGCTCCAGGTAGAGTGCCTTTTATTTTTATAAGTGTCTCTTTAGGAAAGATAATGCAGGCTGTTATTATAATTGCTCTATCATTGTTGCTATTAGTGGAATGTCAAAATGTATATGGAGCATTTATTATTATTCAGAATGGGTATATTCTTCATGTGCTGTTATTCATCTGTTTATCCATTTCTTAAATTCACATTTCATTCATTTTTTGGGGTCACTGTGTAGCCAGAGACTATTCATGGCAGCAGTAAATTTAATGCAGGAACCTTAATGTATCATTGATGGCAATTTACCCAAACATCAGTTTTGGAAATGTCTAATGTGTTTCTGGGTGTAAGTACATCAAAGCCAACATGGCACTTACTGGGAGGAAACCACATACTGGAAACAATGCCATTCCACTTCACCGTGTGTATTTATTTCAGGTTAATTCAGCTTGGAAGATGTTCATATAATTCAACTGCAATAATAAGAAAAACAATTCACAGAGAAGGTGTATGTTTTATCGTGGATAAAGGCTGAGTCATGACCCTATCCTAAAACATAGACTATTTTATTCCCACATTGAGATTCTTTGTTACGTAGACCCACACATATATCCTTCACCCCAACTCTTGTTCTCTTATGCTTGCAATCACCTGGCCTGAAAACACAATGCACTTGCAACTGGGACTATGGACCAACTGTACCTTGGATTTCATGCTACTCTGCTATACTTCACCTATTAGTAGACGTCTCCTCTTTTCTCTTTACGCAAATGCCAGGATATAGCAACAAAGCTAACATGCAAGTGGAGCAGGCAATAATTTTTATTCAGCCGTTATAGTCTTTAACATTCTTAAACAGTCTTAACTTGCCAAAACGAAAAGCAAATAAAATTAAATGGGTGTGGCAAAATTATGCTGTGCAACATTGGCATTTCAGGCAGCAGCAGTAATCACTCCAGCACAGTGCAACTGTTCTTGTATTTATAACATAATGTAAAATTCTCAAAATCAGCTTTATCCATTCTAGGATTCTGAGTCAAAGCTTGTCCTGGAAATACTGGGCCCGAGGCAGGAAATAATCATTCAACGTCCTCTCTCACACACTCACAATTTGGCCAGTTTGAAATGTCAAGACAATCTAGTGTGCAAGTTTTTGGGGATGTAGAAAGAAGACCCATGAAGACAAGTGGAGAGCATGCAAACTGTACCTGGTCAATATCTGGGTGTCAGATCTGAACAAAGGTAATAGCGCCATCCACCTTCCTCTGTGCAGTTACATGACTTATGATATATCAACGCTATTCAGCTGCATTTTATTATACTTTTGTTTTGCTAGTTATCTTTAGGCATTGAGGCATATTAGGAAACAATTTATGATAAGGCATATTTTTCCTTCTGTTCAGCAGTCTCTTCTATTTGTGTGCAAATGTGTTCACATTTTTTATAAAGATCCTTATTTGTGTGTTACAATTATTGATTTAAATTATGGTTTCTGCTCTCATTTATTGCAAGCTGATTTGATAGTGTCATGCAACAGTGACAAAATTAAAGGGAGCTGCGACAGACAGCATTACGATCAGTCTTAGCTTTGTGCATCTGTAGTTATGGCCCACTGCATTCTAACTATTGAATGAAAAAGACAATTACTTTTATATTATTTAAAAACAGTTATACTATTAAGAAAGGCAAATGTATCCTTAAAGTCAAACACTAAGAAATATTTTTACCGCCACTAATAAAAATAATACAATATGTTCTGGATGGTATTCATTCTCATTAATCAGCTTGCCCTTTCCCAGATGACACAAGGTCTATCTATCTATCTATCTATCTATCTATCTATCTATCTATCTATCTATCTATCTATCTATCTATCTATCTATCTATCTATCTATCTATCTATCTATCTATCTATCTATCTATCTATCTATCTATCTATCTATCTATCTATCTATCTATCTAAGATAGATTTGAAAGACACTACATGATCTATTGGTCTAGCTATCTAAAGGACAACCAGACACTACTTCTCCCCCTACACCCAACCCAACCAGGTTAATCTAGTAAATTTGCTTTTATTTCACAGTAAATTTAAATTTTGGCCTTTTTGCAGTCCTGTTTGTCTCATATTGTCAATTTCTTTCTTCATGTCTTCTATTTCCTCACGTTTTCCAAAAATCTACGATAAATTCAGAAAATATTTGGACTTCTTCACTTTCTGAACACTTTTTAGGTTGTAGATTTATTTTTAAATGGATAAGTAAATCAGTTCTGAACTCAATATTCCATGATGACAAAATAAAAAACATGTTTTCAGAATGATTTATGAAAAATCAAAAACTGAAATTTGTAGGTGTTCAGACCCTTTACTGTGACACTCCAAATTGTGGTCAGGCACATGTTTTTTGCTATAATTCACTTTATGACATGTCTAGAACTCTAGAAAGGAGTGGCAAACTGAAATGGTTGGAAAGGTCTCACTATTCCCACTGTATAGGAATACAAAACCAAGCCATGAAGTCCAAGGAATTTTCTGTAGACCATATGTTGCATGGAACAAGAAGTGATAATCTGGGCAGGACACTCTGTGACAAAGCCTAAAACTTGCTGAATATGGATTGTGCCAATAAATTTACACACACGGCCTGCAAGGGACATTTCTGCTGTCCAACACCCGACACAGGCACAAGTTCAGAAACACACAAAGGTTTTTGTATGTGAGAAACTCTTCCATAAGCATTTCCCACTGCAGCAATACAAATACAACAAAGTACAAAGCAGCCCTCAGCAATACTTTGTTTTCTGACTCCTCATAAGCATGGTTTTCTTCCACCCAACTCTGGTTCCTGGAGCAGTAGTAGGAGAGTAAGTGTGGCCTGAAAGCATTTCCAGGTGAGGTGGAAACCTGACAAAGTAGGGTTCAGCAGTGCCGGCGGCACCCCCTGGGGCCACCCCCAGAACCTAACAGGGCTGAGCTACCAAACCCCAACTCCCAGTGTGCCCTGTGGGAATCTGTTGTAGTGTAACCACCTAGAGGGGCCGCCCTCTAGTGATCCATGGGAGATAAGGCCCTTAGCCGACATTCTCCCCTGGTCCTTCCATTACTGAGGCATCCTGAACCGGTAAGGGCACCGGCCGTCTGCTACAATTTATATACATATATTTGAAGTGGTTAGTGCCACTGCTTTACAAATCCAGCATTCTGTGCTCAAATTGCATGACCTGCCACTATATGTGTGGAGTTTGCATCTTCTCCCCAAGTTCATTGGAGGCATTTTTGTTTTCCTCCCTGTCCAAACACATGCAGGCTGAGTTAATTGTTGATGAATAATTGACCCCTTATAGTTGTAAGTGAGGGTGAGTGTGAGTAGGCCCTTTAAGAGACTGGTGCCCCAACTAAAGTTCAACCTTGACTCCTAATGCTGCCAAGACATGTTTAGCCCCATGCCCCTAAATTAAATTAAGCATGTTTGCGGTCTGTTATGTTATATATTATCTAGTCTCAAATATTGAAAAAGTTACGAGCACCAGCTCACTGTGTAACAAAACAACATTATTTTGCTGCTAAAGGTAAAGAGACAATGGCAATTCTAGTATTGTGCCTCAAATCTAGCAGCGCCCACGAATTCTTCAACATATCTTATGAGTCAATTGTGTTAAGCCCAGAGATTGGGATGGATTTTCCACACTTCCTTTTTGCCTAATTTCTTTTGGCAAAAGCACAGTTTTGAAGTAGCTGTTCAGATATTAAATGATAGGTGACCTCTTTCTTTTTGCACTTGTTACAGGCACCTAGTGGTGAACACCAGTGCCACACAATGCACATTTTATGTCAAGTAGTGCTTTAAAAATCTGTCACTGAGCTTCTATAGTATATCTGTGTGTGATATTAAAAACAAAAATAGGTGTACATACTGTAGATGGAATGCCTCCAAGCAGTTTTGGAGGCATTCTATCTAAGATTTTATTTGCGTGAATACTGAATTTCTACAGAAAAACCTGCAGCATGTGGACTGGTTTTGTATATTGAAGTCTGTCAGATATCTGGACATGATGTCTGTCAAGGATGTCATTTATAATACAGGACTCAAAAGCAAAATGAGTGGCTGTGAACAAGACACAGGCAATTCAGTATCACTTGGACAGATGTAAATCCCATTGTACTGGAATCAAATGGATTTTTCAGAGACTGGCGTAAGACAGTGAAGGCCTATAGATGGGTAGTGGAACATGGCTTGTCAGGACTAGCGCTAGTGTATTTAAAAATAATAAGCACCGCAGGTTAAACTAAACTTGGAGTGGGGAAAGCAAAGAATGACTTTAATAAACAAAGTTAAAAAAAGAAAATAATATTAAAGATGATTTGTTCCATTAATATAGTGCTTTCCTCAATACTCAAAGTGTTTTACACAGTGAGTGCAGGGCCACTTCAAACACCACTAATGTGCAACATCCACTTGGATGATGCAAAGGCAGACATTTTTGTGCCAGTATGCACACCACACATGAGCTATCAGGTGATGAAGGGGAGAGACAGAGAGAGAGACAATTAGAGACAGGGGATGATTCGGGGGCCCGAATGACTAGGCTATGGTGGACAATTTAGGCAGGACATTGGGATACGGCCTACTCTTTATGAAGGGTGCCCAGGGATCTTTTATGACCTCAGAATGTCAGGATCTCAGTTTTATGTGTCGTTCGAAGGACAGAGCCAATTTTTACAGCACAGTGCCCCCATCACTGCACTGGAGCATTCATGTTCAGCTCACAGGGTAAGCATCAGTTTATGATTTCTGTCACAAAGAATCACAGAAATGAATATGGACCCACACGAAAAAGACAAAATTAATCCAGATTATGGTCTGGGCACAAGAGTAGGTCTCACCTTAGACAGTCTAACTCCAGATTCAATGGGCAGGGTTCAGGCTACACAGGCCCAAAATGGGACACAATTAAAAATATTGAGAAAGGCAGGAGAAACACCATCAAACCTCAGGTCCGTAATAACAGAACATTTTTCCTTTGTCATGAAATAATTTATTTTACCGAAAAACAAGGCCAAGCAGCAACAAAGAAGAAAAATATATCTTTTGTCTGTTATGTAAAAACATAAAGGTAAATAAAATATAAGAACACAAATCCAATAGCAGTACCTTGAATGACAGCAGGAGTCAAAACCAATTAAATCCACAGAAAACAGAAAAAAAAATTACAAAAACAAGACCAATCACAATTGCAATGACCAAGTTTTAGTAAAAACTAAAATGTCTCCTTTTATACAAGTGAACCGCCTCACCCACAACCCAGCAGCATCATTAGCTGGCCTCAGCCACCATTTTAAGGAAGCAGGGTAGGTAGATAAGTAAAACTGGAACATCCATTATTCACATATAACAGAAAGGCAAAAGAACAAATAAACATAATATTAATAAAAAACATGACAGAAGGTAAAAATCCACTATCAAAATATACAAAATCCATCCATCCATCCATCCATTTTCCAACCCGCTGAATCCGAACACAGGGTCACGGGGGTCTGCTGGAGCCAATCCCAGCCAACACAGGGCACAAGGCAGGAAACAATCCTGGGCAGGGTGCCAACCCACCGCAGGACACACACAAACACACCCATACACCAAGCACACAGTAGGGCAAATTTAGGATCGCCAATCCACCTAACCTGCATGTCTTTGGACTGTGGGAGGAAACCGGAGCGCCCGGAGGAAACCCACGCAGACACGGGGAGAACATGCAAACTCCGCGCAGGGAGGACCCTGGAAGCGAACCCGGGTCTCCTAACTGCGAGGCAGCAGCGCTACCACTGCGCCACCGTGCCGCCCAAATATACAAAATAATATTCAAAATTAAAGAAAACTTTACTTGCACCAGGGACAAAACCCTGATTAAACCGTAACATTTTTGTGCTTCTGTGCAGGGTTGGGACTCGGTATCACAAGGGAATGGCCACATAACCCAGCAGGTGTGGTCACTCTGTCAGCATTTAACATTGGATATTGTTGTGTCCAGTTGTACACTTCACTGGGAGATGGTTGGAGAAGATAGGCACTTGCATTTCAGTGAAAGGTTAGGCAAATAAGAAAGGAGACAGAAAGTAGTTTTAAAATTTAGGACAGGCAAAAAGTCAAGTAAAGGTTCTGTACTAAGAAACCAAGCCTATAGTTCAGCAGTGCCAAAATGTAAACCAAGAATCAAAGTTGCTAAGCCAAATAAATATTTAAATGCACCAAATAAAAAATCACCATGGATCGCTAAAGTTGATGTCACCTTATGCGACTTCTAGTGTTTGGGTATGTCAGACTTGTATTGCTGATGACATTGCTGGGCCACGTCGATTTAAACAACTGAAAATCACTGGGTATGTTAATATTAGCAACTGTGTGACAGTCATGCTCATCCCTTTTTTCTGAATGCCAATGATTTACTTTTTTTCATTCTGTTGTTGTACATAAAAACATGGATATCAGACAGACAAAATTCTCTTCAAATTTGGAGGTTCAAAACATCTACATTCCTTCATTATTTGTGTAGTACCTCCGGGTTAGCACTCTTTGGCTGCCAGCTTTCATGCACATAGAGTGAATACACCCTTACAGCTTTAGACAAAATCAGGACAAGTTGCAGACTAGTTGGAGTGAGTCACTGGTGGGGTATGTCAAACTACGCGACTGACGTTATGCATCCTTACAACTACTTTTGACTTTGCTGAACAAACATTGCTGAAAAAGTTGTCTAATGTGACATGGCCGTAATTTGCAGTATGTTTATCCAAATCTCGAAAACTAAAAGGATGTATATGCCAACATTAGTATAGTTTCTATGGCAATGTTACATCAGTGTAAAATTAATAAGGAAAATGTGCAGAGAATGACAGCACCCACAATTAAATATACAAGCATCATAAATTAATAATATGAAATTATAACTTTTTGCACGGTCCTTCTGGAACAAATTGGATGCAAAACTAATTCCTTGGGGAGAAAAAAAAAGCAAACCGGATATATACATTGCTTAAAAGGAATCAGTTAACACTACAACAAATTACAGAAACGACCAAATCATAACTCTTGTAAGTGCGATATTGAGTTTCACTTACTGATTTCTCAGGTTGCGGCCTGCCTGTTACTTTTCATACCCTATGTTATGTCCCTTATGTGTGTCTCACTATTATAACTCAGGTAGAGTGAGAGAGAGAGAGTTGAGTTGACATCAATAGTTAGCGCTCGTCTCGCAGCGTTCAGAAACAGCATCTGCTCGACCAAAGCTGGGGAGTCGCCATAAGTAAGATGCTTCAGAGAGCTGCTGTATTCCAGACGTTAAAGGTTTTTGGCTAACCACCGGCAGTTACGACAGTGCAACTCTGCAAACTGAGATGGCTCATGTCATCTTGACATAAGCAAAGGTATTATTTTTCTGTCATTTTTGACATCCATTTATTCGTCAGCCCCTTATATAAGATATCAAACATTTGCTTCTGTTTTTTTGGGTGAGCTTATTAAAATGTAAAGTTTTAATATTGTCTACAAATTTAGGTCAAGTTTATTCAAGATTGAAATTAGCATGCTCTTCTGCCCAAGTGTCATGGGAACAAACAAGTGATATGGTTGAGGCAGAAATGCTTAAGGCTTTTAAAACACATCTGGATGAGACACTGGTACAACTCAGACTTTAGTGAACCATCGAGCTCATGGGACTAAAGTCCTTTGATTTATACATTTATTCCATTCTTATTTACTGTTTAGACAATTTTTAAAAAGTGCTTTAATTGTTGTAAGCTGTATATTATTATATTTTCATATTATCTTGCTTTAGAGGGTAAATAGATTTCAGCTCCAGGGGGAAAACTGGAATAGATATTTAAAATGATTTCTATCAGCAAGCAATATAAACGCTCTGTTGGCATACCTTAAGAAAAAAAATCCATAATGCCTTTCACGTTCTTTATTCTGAGTTTATTTGTGCTTTCTGGGGGAATTAAAATTGATTGCATAAATAATTCCTAAGGAATGACTTGGCTATTGATTACCATAAAACCCCAATGGTTCATTAATCAAACGCAAGTTTTCTCACAGACAGAAAGAGCAATAATACTAATAACAAGAGAAAATAAAGAATCTTTTCTGGTTATATATTACTTTTGAAATCTATATAGTGTTTTAGGAGAAACACATATAATTATGATAGGATCCAAAATGGCCCATGCATTCATTCAGCTTAAAATACCATTCTTAAACTCACTTCATGTAGTGTAGGGTCATGGGTAGGTAGAGCCTATCTAGGTAGCAAGACAGGAAGCAGCCCTGGGTGGAGCGCCAGGCCACCACAAAGCCCACTGATGCAGGCCCAGTCTAGAACTGACAGTTAAACTAACATGCATAATCCTGGGGTCTGGGAGGTAAACTGGAGTGACATGGAGGGAGCAGAGTAACCAGGGCCAGCTCTACAAATTAGGCAAAATAGGCAGCCACCTAGGATGGCAAAATTAGTGGAGGAGGTGAATTTTTTTAAACCATAAGGACCCCAACTTACAAACATTTGGATGCAATACAACTGTCCAACTCCCTTTAACTGTACAGTACACTATTGTAATGAGCTCCAGGATGGAACAGACAAGCACAAACACTGAGACCATGCAGGCCATGCAGGTTTGAGCCTTTGGACAGCTGGGCATATTTATTGTTTAACAGCAGTACTCAGCTTACGCAGATGTTCTCTTTATTATAAATGTCCTCATTTCTTTATTTTCTTCAGGTTTCTTCTTTATTTTATTATATATTTATCTCGACATTGGGTTGATGCAGATTTTGAATGCATACATATTTCCTCTTTCCATTTTTTCCTTTATTTTTTTAAGCACATTATATTCCAATTATGAATGGTTTTAGAAAGATTATTTATGTGCCTATAATGAATCATAACCATATGAGGAACAAAAATACAACAAGTCTGGACTTCTGCCTAATTGCTGATCTGGTCAGCATACACCCTTCGCATTTCTTGAGTTGCTCATTTACTATTGTGGATATAATGCCTGTTTTATAATGAACTGCAATAGCTGGGTAAGGAGATAAAAACAATTTGAGTCAAAGGCCTACTTATTTCAAATCAAAACACTTAAATATTGGAACAAGCTGTGACCTATTTACTTCTAGTTACTGCCATCCATTAGGAGGAGGGACGTTAAAACTCAGAAGCTCTATCACCTTTTTGTATAACCTGCTCTGGTGTTCTGGCCCCAGAGCATGGCACAAATATCTCCACACCCCGCTCTGGTGTTTTGATCCCAGAGTACAGTAACATACATCTACCAAATTTATGAATCTTGCTGCCTTCTACCACTCCACAAAGAGTGTCCTCTACCAATCTGTTTTCTACAACATCATTAATTCCCAGAGACAGCCTGCTTCACGATGCCCACCCCTTTCTAAGCAGTCTCCCATGGAGGCTTCCACCCCTCAAAGTTTCTGGATGCTGTTGTTTGCATACATCCACCAGCCACCCTTTTGAGTACTGTCTTCAGCCCTGCAATGTTGACAGGAATCTGGTAATACCAACAGTGCAGGTTTACTGATGCATTACTTTATTGTTAATATTAACTGAAATAATTTGTGAAATTAGTGAAAATGATAGAGAAACCCTATAATACAAGTTTTATATACACACATATATATATTGTAAAAAAAATCTTGGAAGGAGACGAGACGTGATTATCTGAGAAAGACACTTTCACATCCCACAAGACAAGAGCTTATTCAAAGAGACTTGGAAAAGTCCTGACCGCATAACTACACACACGGTTCAATCATTTCTCAGTTGTGTGAATGCTATTGTCAGACACATTTCTTGTAGAGAGAAAGAAACAATATTCACTCATGGGCAGTTACAGTATACATTGCGTTGTCACGATGTAATTCCAAACATGGAATCAAAATTCAATGCGATATTGATGAAAACATAAAAGCAAAAAGAGATCAAATATATGGACATAGGTGATATTAGAGAAGTGCACTGCACGAGATGCAGATCACGCGGCATGACAGCAGCGAAAGCAGCAAGCCAGCAGCTGATCAAGCAAAGAGTAGGTGTTTCCCATTGTATCACCGTTTAAAAGGGGGTGTCGGAGGAGCGACCATGTCTCCTTGAGGTGCGTTCAGCCCCGTTCTTCACAAGGCAAGCGGCAGAGATGTGAAGTGGCTGGCGTGTAGCGCAGGCCAGTTGGAGGGTGGGACGGTTGGCGAGCAAAGTGAGCAGGGGGACAAAGTATATGTATATATATATATATATATATATATATATATATATATATATATATATATATATATATATATATTTTAAGGCTGATACAGAGGCTTACTCTCCCTCTGCCATTTTCCATCTAGGAAGGAGGTCAGGCCATTGCTGTCTCCATTCACAGGTTAAGTGGGAGCAATGAGAAGAGCAACTCGCCTGATTCCAGGGCTACAGTGGATGAATTATGAGGAAAGGTGAAAAGAGCTGAGCCTTTTCAGTTTAAACAAAAGAACATAAGGAAGAGACATTATTGAAGTATTTAAAATTATGAAAGGGGATTTGTCCAGTGGATCGAGACTGTTACTTTAAAATGTGTTCATCAAGAACACAGGGACACAGTTGGAAACTTGTTAAGCGTAAATTTCCCACACAAATAAAGATTTTTTTTTCTTTACACAGAAAACCATAGACACATGAAATAAGTTACCAAGTGGCGTGGTACACAGTAGGACTTTTGGGACTTTCAAAACTCGACTTGATGTTATTTTGGACAAATTAATTGAATAGGACTGGCAAGCTTTGTTTGGTAGAATTGCCAGTTTTTTGTGTAGATTGTTCTAATGTTACAGTAATGACCAAACTAGATCAGAGAACAATCAACGTAGTATGACAGACAGCCACCTGGTAGTATATTATCAGGTTGTATTACTAACACTTATAATTTGTATATCTATTAAATTTCTTTTTTTATATATTTTATTGAGTTTATTAAAAGCAAGTAACATTCTATACAAGCAAGTCAAACTTGACAAAAGTAAGCTCAAATCAAATCACCCCCCCGCTCCCCCCACCCCGTACCCATGAGAAAGAGAGCCAGACCAACACATAGAGCAAAACTTTAAGAGTAGGATAAAGAAATAAAAAAGGGAAGAAAATCCTTTCCCCCAAATTAAATGCTTATTCTAAAATGGTATTGAATAGATCCTGGCAGGTTTTAAAAATGTTTTGCACAAAGTGAGAATTAGTTTTTTCCAGTTTCGAATAGTATATAACATCAGTTACCCACTGACTTAAAAGAGGTGAGTTACGATTCTCTATTACATTTCTAATTTTCTCTCCTACCTGTTCTGGTGCTCTATCTAGTTACCTAGGGTTCAGACATTAAAGAACGGAGAAAGCATTGAACTGCAGTAGCAGTCAGCCTTGACAGTATGGTAAGAGTATGGGATTTAAGGCATTCTGTTTTGGTCACCTTAGGACCCTAACATGACAAAGCACCAATTCACTTACCATGAATGTTATGGCGAGTAGGGAGGAAATCCCACACATACAAATAGAGTGTTCAGACTTCAACCAGACAGAACCACCATACTGCCCACTATAAAAGACTGTATAAAAAGAATTGAAATGGAGCTGCTATAGTATTCATCCTTTAGGACTCTGATGAATTAAATCAGTTTATAATCATTCATCCATTCATTATCCAACCCGCTATATCCTAACTATAGGGTCACGGGGGAATGCTGGAGCCAATCCCAGCCAACACAGGGCGCAAGGCAGGAAACAAACCCCGGGCAGGGCACCAGCCCACCGCAGCAGTTTATAATCATGTACTGCAAAAGAGGAAAGCTTCAGAAGATAGTCCAGTTGATGGATAGTAAACCAGTTTGGGTTGTTCACAATGTAATATAATTTGCCAAAGTGATTGAAATGGCCTGAGCATGTGTACAGGAGTGTGCCTCACGATGGACAGCTGTTCCATCCAAACTGGTTTCCGCCTTGCACCCAGTGATGCTGCAATGAGCTTTTGACAATTCAATGTAATTCATATTTGGTTTCTTAGCTAAAGGAAATCTGAGAAAAAGAAATGAAAAAGTGTTTCCTCAGGCAGCACATAAAACCTATGCCCTGTTGTTTTCTTAGATTTCAAGGTATATTATCTAGATTTGTATTGATAATAGCTTTTTTTTTTGCTCTCCTTCATGCCCCTTTATATTTTCTCCTCATTGTTGTGTAAAAATAATCTATTATCTTTAGTTTATTTTATTTACCTCATACCACCTCATGCAGTAACACACTCTAGGGCATGATCATTGCATTGAATGCTAAACTATAAATGAAAAAATGCATTATAGCAGTTATGTAAGGTGGAATATATTTGTAAAGTTTCTGGGATGTGGCATTAAGATCAGTATTTAAGTCTCTGTTTGCTTTATTTCATTCATTTGGATGCATCAGCTTAAAGCCGCTTGACACTTTGTGGTATCCATTTTTCAGTAACACCCATCACAAGATGTCTTTTTTTTCTTTAATTCCACTGTTGCTGCAGTGCAGTAGCAGCACCAGCATGTCATAAAAGTTTGAGCCAAGTTGGTCACGATTGAGCCTAATGTAATTTTATTACTGTTAAATATATGATTTTTGTTCACAGTAATTTAAATCCACTTAAAAATGGTTAAAAAAAACCTAACTGTCTACTTTTTGATGATACCTATGAGATAACGGCCCTTCACAATGTACAAATGCCTAAATAAATTGTATTTTGTTCTGAGCCCTTCACGTGTGACGGCTTGTTATTTTGACTAGTAGTATTATAAAACAGCAAATATACACATTACTGTTCTTGGCATTCCTTGTAATTTGTGTATTTACTAAGCGTTTTACTAGTTTCGAGTTTCAAACAGGCCTGATGCGTGTGTTTCTAGTCACTGAATGTACAGTATGAGTGAGTCTTTCCTCAATTATCATTATTTCCTCGGTTATCACATTTTTCAGTATCCCATGTTCTAGCCATGTACCACATCTGCTGTACAAATGAGCTGTAAGAAAGGTTCAAAATGTTAGTCACAATTGAATTAAAATCAGACAAATATGTGACTTTGGCCAATCCGTTAACATTTGGTGGTGAAGTGGTCGTACATTTTCCAGTAAACTCAGCAGTGGTTTGTCATGTTGTGGTTCTGGTAACGTTCTGTAATCAGCGCATGCTCCCAGCATCACTAGTGCTGTTGGTAGAACACGAACACCCCACCTAAAGTTACCACATGGGGTTTGCACTTGCCATTGGAGCCTCACCAAAATCTTTTTTTTTGCTTATCTTAAAAAGGTTGTCTATTGAAGCATTGTTCATGTTTTTCTTGGCCTTGACCTGCCTGCACTGCTAGTAAATTTAGGAAGTTACTAGTTGGTAGCTTCCTGTAACGTCAGATGTTCTGAATAGCTGTCAGGGTCCACATAGGGAGGAATCGTGAGGCAAACTCCGTACTGCAAGGCAGCCGCACTACCACTGCACCGCCATGCTGCCCTTATTGTGATCACTAATATTTAAATTAATATTAGTGGTGAATTACGCCAGAGTTTTGGGTATAAATACAACTGCCTGTATAGAAATTATTTGTTCACATTATTCCTTGATATTTTCCATATATTTTGTGCTTTCTTCATAGACTCAAAAATGGTGGGCTTTAAATGTAGATGTGGGTGTGATGGACCAGCATCCTGTCCAGATTTAGCTACTGGTTTGACCCCAAAGATGTTGGGGTCAGCTATGACCCTAATCTGGGTTAGAAAATGGATGGATGTAAAGCTTGAGGGCAGTTCTCTCAGTTTTGCACATGACCTGAACAATTTACAGTATTGTATGTACTGTACATTTTTTTTGTACCTGTGCCACTTGCCTGACAGATTTCTTTCAATGTATTTATTTATTTTTCAGCTGTAACGGTAAAGCAGCAGTTTTGCGTCTGATGACTTGATTAAGTTTGTTTTAATTTTAATCTTTACAGTGCTTTAGCTTAACGAATAAAATACTTAACTGTGGTCAGAGTCTTTTGAAATCCTGGCACGTAGTGCCTTTTAATGTCCTTGTGTTTGTAATGTTTTTAATTAGTTGTAATTGTTCTGTAGAAAAAGGAAATTGGGGTCCAGGAGCTTCCATTCTAGCAGTCACAATTGTATTAAATGGGATTTAGACAGTCATAGAAGTGATTCAGATTAGTGGCCTCTCCCTAAAACCCTGGAGTGCGGCTACTTGGGTGAAAGAAGGGAGATGATGGCAGCGGCAGTGAGCTGATGTGTTGTTTTTAATGTTGTTCCTCTTTTTTTCCCAGATTGCTCTGCATTTCTGTTGTTAGAAGACATCTTTTTTTAGATATTTTCTGACACAATAGTGAACTGGCCAAGACATTTGCACATGAAATCACAAGGATGCTGGTTCAATAGGTCATCTCTGCCCCTCAGTATGACCCAAATTACCTGCCTGTGCTCCAGCTGTGTGTTTTGTGTTGCGATCTTGTAAGTCACCTTGGATAAAAGACGTTCATCAAATTTGTATCAGCAATAAAATTTCTCTTTGGCCATGGATACACACCCTGATAGAAATTTCTTCCATTGTTCTCATAAAGGCTCTAATCAAGACAAATCACCTTCAGACCTTAAAGATCTTGTAACCCACAATGTTTAACTCAAAATCAAATGGATTGTTTTTCGGAAAAATAATTAAAAATAGTGCCCAGATTTTATTACAAAGTGAAACTGTAATGAAACCAGGGCATTGTAATGGTCAGATACTGAACATAATTACAAATTGATTTATTCATTTAAGCTCATTTACATCCTCTGTGGAGCAGTTGTGATGATATACAAACTGGAGGAACCTCAGACTATCTGGAATATTCCACTGAATGTGTCCCAGCACCAGAACTTCAAAGTGCTTCTTCACATCTGCATAACATTCACAAATTTCTATGAATTAAGAGGGTTTCTTCACATATAGAACATAATTCTAATGTTTTAAATTTTTGATTTGAGATGAATGAAGTCATAATCTTTACCGTTTTGAATTTCTTTTTTTAAGCATCGTGAACGTGTGGTTGCGCTTGTGACATCATGCATGGCAACATATGAATATTATAATTATTGTACATTCAGGTTATCCTTCATTGAATAGAAAACCTCTCATTATCAATATCAAACAGGCTCTAGTATTATTTGGTTTTGATCTTCCAGTTTTTAACACTTTACTCTTAAACTTTTGAGCTTTGCTTTGCCTTTTGCTTCTGGTTGTTTGGTTTTGTTTAGCTGTTGTGTTACAATCAAGGTTTTTTGCCTGTCTTTTCTTTATTTTCTGTTTTTTCATGTTTTTGCGACTCATTCATTTTCAGACATTTATGTAATTTTTGTTATTTGGTTTATTATTTAATATTTACTGTATATACTGTGTTTTTAAAGGTAACTTCTTCCTCAGTACCATGTGGATTGAACCAAAGGAGGCAGGGCCACACTGACTTCTGCTACTGGGTCCTCCCTCTGCCCTTATATTTGGTCAGAGAGAGGAAGCCAGCAGTGGATCATTGAGTTTGTGTAGGAGATCATCATGAATATCGCTTGTCTTTGATTTACTTTCTGGTTTTTGGATTTGTTTGCTCTTCGTATGTGATTCCTGGCTTTGAATTGTGCATTGGGATTTTGTTTCTATGGAAAGCCTTTTTAGGTAATTCCGTTTTGCCTCTTTTTTGGCTTGGTGTCAGTTTTGTTTTTCTTTTTCATTTATCTTAAAAATATCTTTTTTCATGAAGGTTTGCCCGTGGGTATGTGTTATCAAGCCAGAGGTTTTAACAGTTCTTTCTCACATGGAATTTTTTTTTCATTTTGAACTTTTAAAGCCTGCACCCCATTTTTAGTTCTGTGTAGGCTATAACTTGACAGTGGCAGCTTCTGGTGTTGACTTATATTTATGATTTTTGCTTAGCATCTTGGTTTTATTGCCATTATTAACACTCTCCCAGTTTCTGGCCTATTGCTACATCCTGACCAAGTCTTTTCTCCTAATCAGCCTCATTAAATTTCCTCTTCTTACTTAAAGAACAGGAGTGAGCCTTTTCTAAACAAGCTAGTGAAGTTCCTGGCCTGCTCTGTGGTGCATTTCGTAGGCCTAATTCCCTTTTGCCATATCTGAGACTCCCAATCAAAACATTTGCTGTTTTTGATTCTTGCTTTTCCTTTTTGACTATAGTTATTGGCTTTTACATCATCTCCCAGTCCTTTAGCTCACAATAATTCTCAACATCTTGTGTTTCATAATAAACTGAGTAAGTGTCCACTGGTTCGTAATCATCCATATAGTTCATTTTTGTTTTCTTGGGCACTGAAATAACAGTTCTAAATATGTATTGTACACATCAAATGTTCTACATAATTCGCACATTACACCGGAGACGGCACATATAGAATAGCATGTGTGGAGTGAAGAGGAAGTTAAAAGAAGCTCTAATAGACTGTTTCAAGAACTGTGGGTTCTCAGCTGAGATAAATTTTTATTTTTTTCAATCAAAACAAAGTGGGATACAAAATAAGATTTAAAATTATGAAGGGAGCAAGTAAAACAAGTGCCAGTCATAGTAATACACAACCTTGAAAGCTCTCTGGCAAGGAGGGAATTTATAAAAAGGTTGCAAAACACTTTAAATCAACACACTGTATCAGTCATTTGTCAGCCATGTGGCATAGAGGTCAATAGAAACCTTGTGTCACTGTGTCCCACCTATAAAAGATGGCGGTGCACATTTCCTGGTTTCTGTGTATTGGCTTGAAGACATAACCTTTTTCTGTCAAGTATTTTTTGAGTTAGGAGTCATGGAAATATTACACTGGGGAATGATCATTCTTATTTTTTTGAACCCTGAATGTTTTACATCAATTGTTGCCTTTCTGTTTTAAAACCGTTTTCTTTTCCCAGTCCAACTAATTGCATCACCTGTTTCCTGTTCTTTTCCTGGACAAACCACAGTTGACAGTTCATCTCAAGACCCATTTGCACACACACTCACAGTACCAAATTTGAATTACCAGTTAACCTGAGTTTGCCAGCTAATCCGTGGAAGGAAATTCAAGCTACCCAAAAGTAGTAGAGTGTTGTATCGTGTTAGCCATTATGGATGCAATGAGAAATCAAGCAAAATGACCCCTTTTATTGGCTAACTAAAAAGATTACAATATGCAAGCTTTAGAGCCAGCTCAGGCCCCTTCTTCGGGCAGTTTGTAAATTACAAAAGACTACATACTGCCTGAACAAGGGGCCTGAGCTGGCTCTAAAGCTTGCATATAGTAATATTTTTAGTTAGCCAATGAATGGGGTCATTTTGCTTGATTTCTCATTGCAAACTACCCAAAAGAAAACCCATGTATATGCAAGGAGAAAAAGCAAATGCCTCCCAGACAGTGGAGTGGGATTCAAACCCTGGATACTGAATCAGTAAGACAACTATGCTTGCCACTGCAGTACCCCCTATAGGACAGAATTACCGGTAAGGTTACCATTATTTAGCTTTCTTCCCCTCTACAGCACCCTTAAAACAAAACTAGATGAATTCTTGCAAGTGTGAAGTGATATTTTATTTTCCAAGGCTTTCTTTATTTATCATCTTGGGATTTGCCTGCTATATTTTATATTTTCTTTTGATCCACTACTTTATATTTTTAAAAGCCCCTTAATGCTTCCTTTCTTCTACAGCCTGGTGTTTTATGTTGTATTTAATTTGTACAGCTTTCATGCATATAAGATTTGCTGATTCATTCAGGCTGTTCCTTTCTGCTTGTAAGTCATATCTGTCCTCTGGAGATCACACTTCTGCTCATTATTCTTACAAACTATGGAAAGAAGTGGAGTTTTAAATTATCGACTTCACTTTTTTTCCCATCTCAGATGTCCTCTTGTTATCCCTCCTTCTGTAAAATATACTGGTGCATATTGTATAATGCAAGTGTGGTTATTATATTCTTTTCATTTATATTTAAGAATACTTTAAATTTGGTTTGGTAATCTCAGTATAATTTATATTTAGAAATAAATTTAGGTGACACCTCAAGTGTAATGATTATTTCATTGTGTTATTTTTGCGATGTGATAAAGCAGGAATGTGTGGAGCAGTGGTTAGAGTGCTGGGTTATGGATCAAGCGTCTGGTCTTCAAGTCATTTGAACATAAGATCATAATAAATTTGACAAACAAGAGGGGATTCTTCAATCCATCAAGCACATTTGTTTAGCTAATAGCTAAGCTGCCCAATATCTAATTAGGATACTTCTTAAAGATTTTCAGGGTTGCTGCTTTAACTACATTGCACAGTAGTTTGTTCCAGAATCCCACAACTCTTTGTAAAGAAGTGCTTTCTGTCTTCAGTCCTAAATGTACATCCCCTTAATTTCCATTGGTGTCCTCAACTACATAATTCACCTTTAGGTTAAAAGAATTCTGCCTTATCAACATCTGTGAGGATTTTGATGACCTAGATTAGGTCTCCACACAGTCCCTACAAGGTTTGATATCTGTCTGTGGAGTTTGCATCATCTCTGAGTGGGGAATCTACAGGCTTTTTTGTCCAAAGACGTCCATTTTAAGTTATTTGGGGATTCCAAGTTGGCCATCTATGAGCAAAGCTCTGCAATGGACTGGTGCCTGATTCAGGGCTGAATGTGACACAGATAGCCTCCAGTCCCCTGTGACCCTGAATGTTACTTAAGAGTACTAACCTAAATCAATGCAAAACAGCATGGCCTATCGAGTTGACAGCATTTCTTTGGATTGTGGAAAAATGACACCCGGAAGCCATGCAGACTCCATTTTAGATGACCTTTTATCCTGCAAGTTAGTGATTTAGACAGTTAATGCCTTTTTTGTACAATGCCATTTATAATAAGTGCTTTATCAAAATGCTTTAAAAGGTTTTAAAAAATATAAAAGAAAAGGAACACAATGAGTGAGCACAGACAGTGTAGTGAACTGTGACATGGAGCTCTTACTAAAAGCTATAATATTGCTTTGTGTTATTTGTACAAAAAAATCTTGGGTTACTGTGTAGGGTGGAAAGGGAGAGCAAAAGCTCCTAGTTTACATGAAATGTAACATTCTCAAACCTGCTGCATATTTCAGAGGAACAAACTTATGTCCATTATGATGGGGAGTAGAGTCACAAATATTGTGCTGAAAGGTCCCCCAACATTTGACTTCGGTTTTTGTCTCATCCATTACTTGGCAAAGTGTGGTCTTCCTCTGAGAATTCTTCCTTTTGGCAGATCAAAATGTTTCCGTGCAACAGAAAAAAACAGCAGCTTTTGATGCCCCTCTGTGATGCCAGTCTTGTCTAATTTGTAATCCAGTGGCTTAACATTTGCCAGAAAAATGCTGGTCAGAGGAGGTCAGCTGTCCGGGTGCTTTGTGTTCACCTGGTGGCCTACACTTTGGCCCCATTTGTTAGATCTTTTTGTCCAGCGTTTCCCTGTTGACTCATGCCAGTTGTGCTGACTGTAGGTTGCTGATAATAGCAGTTCTATATTTAACAGACTAAAAGTCAGACTACTCCTTGGCTTTATCTGTTATACTGTGGCATAGTGCCAGTCAATTGGTTTTTCACCATATAAATATTTTAATGATAAAATAAGGCGGACTCCAACCTAGAGCTGGCCACTTGGCAAAGCTTATCAGTCATGGGAGAAGGGGACTTGGTAAGAAAGAACTCAATGGTCACTCTGGCTGAACTCCAGACAGCCTGTGTGGAGATGGGAAAATCTTCCAGAAGTATACTCATCACTGCAACACTCCACCGATCCAGGCATCATGAAAAAGTGACCAGACAGAAGCCTTTCTTCAATAAACGATACATAAAAGCCCACTAGGAGTTTGCAAAAAGGCACATACAGAACTGTCAAACAGTAAGACAAAAGATTTTGTAGTCTGATGAAATCAAGAGTAAATGTGAATTTCCCATTGGGATTAATAAAGTATCTATCTATCTATCTATCTATCTATCTATCTATCTATCTATCTATCTATCTATCTATCTATCTATCTATCTATCTATCTATCTATCTATCTATCTATCTATCTATCTATCTATCTATCTATCTATCTAAGTATATAGTGCCTTTCATATCTATCTATTAGATATATAGTAACTTCAATTTCTATCTATCTTACAGTGCCTTTCACATCTATCTATCTATCTATCTATCTATCTATCTATCTATCTATCTATCTATCTATCTATCTATCTATCTATCTATCTATCTATCTATCTATCTATCTATCTATCTATCTATCTATCTATCTAAGAGTAGGCTCCTGTCTGGATGAAGCCAGGCACTGCTCATCATCTACACAATACTATTCCAGTGATGAAGTGTGGTGGTGGCAGTAAGAAGCTGTGGGATTGTTTTTCTATGGCAAGGACTGAGGGACCAGACCGGGTTGAGAGAAAGCCGAATGGAGCTAAGTACTGGTACAGTATATCCTTAATGAAAATCTGCTCCTGAGCATTCTGAGCCTCAGACAGGGCTAAAGGTTCATTTTCCAACAGGACAATGACCCTAAGCACAAGGCAAAGACAACTGACATATGGGCAAATCTTACCATGTCCTTGACTTGCTCAGCCAGAGCTCAGACTTCAACCTAATTGAACATCTCTGGAGATACCTAAAAACTGCTGTCCACTGATGGTCTCCTTCCAACGTGACAGAGCTTGAGAGGAGCTGCAGAGAAAAATTGCAGAAAATCCCCAAATCCCGGTGTGTGAAGCTTGTCGTGTCAGATACAAGAAAACTCCAGGCTGTAATACCTGTCGTAGGGGCTTCGACTAAGTACTGAGGAATGGTCTAAATACTTGTGTCAATGTGATATTTAAAAAAAAAATTTTTTAAAAAATTATTAAATTCTGTTTTCAGTTTTTCATTTTGTGGCACTGAGTGATGCTTGATGAGGTGAAAAAAATAATGTAAAAAATTTTAGCACCAGACTGCAACACAGCAAAATGTGTAAAAAGTGAAGAGGCCTGAACGTTTTCTGAATCCACTGTATGTAAAATGTATTGGCACAATGAAGAAATATAAAGAGGTTATAAATGCAACATTTCCAGAAATAAATACATTTTGAATAAAACCTTAATGTCTGTCCTTGTTTTTAGCCTTTGATGCATGTCTGTTGTAAGTATTTCCAGACAAGAAAAAACAAAGTATAAAGTAGATGGAAGTTTTTTTTTTTTACATTGCCTTTACAGTCACAGCCAAGTCTGTACTGCCTCAGAATCTTCGCAAATTTGCAAAATTACAACACAGAGAGCATATTTCACTGTAAGCCCCATGCTGTCTTATGAATCCTCTATCCTAGTATAAAGAAAATAAGATACCTTCAGAGTGTTGCAACATGGTTGCTTACTAGAAATCAATCAAGCTTTGAGTGACTTTTATATGGGCTTGCAGGCTAATAAACATTAAACATTGGCCTTCACCCAGAAATTATGCATTACAAACACAATAATTCAAGCCATATACTGTACATATATATTTTATAGACTGCTAGAAAAACATATCTCTCATTGGCCGTATATTTTTTTTATAGTAGTGTTTCTGTAAGTCTTTAGACTGTATACAGGAAGGTCCCCTGGAACTTGTCAAGTTCTAGCAGACAGCAAGGAAGTGCTGTGCCTCAGATAATTCACCTTTGGGGATCGTCAGAATAAGCTCCTTCTATACTGTCCTTTCTCTTTGGACCATCATCTTTCTGAGCTACACTCTTGAAACTCTAAAGAAAATCTTAATGCTTTGCCTCTAAGGATTCATCTACAATGTCTGAGTGATTTCAGTTAACTTTGGATACAGCTATCTGAATTTATTATGTCCTAGCATATAATCCTGAGGAAAAACGTTCTTGTGTCTCTAATGATTCAGATCGACACTTTTTATGCTCTAGTCTGATGGAGGAATAAGATCAGCTCAGGAGATGCCAAACAATCAAACGAACTGATTGGGAATTACAGGTTTTACTGAGCATAAGTTTATAGGAAAACTAGAAGAAGAGCCATAGTCAGGGTCAGAACTCTAAGATCTCCCATACCATGTCAAAACCAAAATAAGCTGCAAAAACCAAGTTAGAAAATCGCAGGCAAGAATCAAAACCAAAAAGAATCTTGCAAAAGTTTAAATGGTACAATAATGCATCTATTAGTGATTTACTCTTATGTAACAAGATCTTAACAAAGGCTTCTTTTGGCCTTAATTACTCTTGTAAAGCATCAGGTCGGTTATTCATCTCTGTACAGTGTGGTATATTTAGAGATATTCTGGTAAAATGAATTATGAATATGAAGGATTCACAGATCAAGTATACTCAAGTATGCAATATAAAGGATAATATGTCTTACTTAAGACCACTTTTGACTGTTCCAGAGTTGCACTGATGAATAACCACTATACTGATACAATGTAAGTGTTAAAAACAACAAACGTAGCCATTGTTAAGGTTTTATTACATAAGAGTAAATGACTAATAGATGTATTTTTGTAACATCTAAACCAAAGTGTTACTGAAAATATGCAGAGAGTATAATTATTAGAAATAAAGCTTCAAGAAGGGTTTTTGGAATTCGTAAACTCATTGAGAAATTATCTCATTGGTGCCCATTTGAACTCATCGCGTCATTAACGTGGGTTTCGACTTCTGAGAGCACACCACTAACAACACATGAACTGCCCTAATGGCAGGAAGACAAAATAAATAACCAAAATGGTGTTGAAAACAGTGCAAAATAATTAATAACAACCAAAGTATATCTTAAATATAAAAACTAATGGAAGATTTAGGACTCAAGGAAACCCAGAAAAGTGCTCAACCACATCAAATGATGCAGAAAAATGCATATCAATTAATAAACTGTGGTTGAGTGAAGCAAGTAGTGAGTCCAAAAGAAATGCTGGGGTGTTAACTGGGTTGCCCTGTTTATTTTAAATTGTGATGATCAAACAAAACAGGCTTATGATGGTGCAGAAAATCAAAATAAACAAATGGGTGTAGTCTTCCTGGCTTGCCTTAAGTAGTTTGGTTGAATAGGTATTTCTTTCTCTGTCCTGCAGTCAGATCAATTCCAAATGAGATGCCTCCTTCTGGGGATGCCCAGTATCGATAGGGCTCAGACCAGAAGGTGCAGGGACAGTTGCACACACTGAGCATCTTCTCTGTGCCATGAAGGGAAAACGAAAGTTGATATTGTCAGTGACAGTGACCAGTCTTGTCCTGGAGTGCTGTTGCATACCTATGATAGGCCTGGAAGGCAATCCTCCAACATGCATGCGTGACGGAATCCGCTCATAACACTGTCCCAGATAGTCCTGTTACAGGACTATCCTTACTTTCCTTACTAACCCCTACTTTCTCTTCTGTTCTTTTTCCGGTTTTCTGTAGTGGCGATCTGCGACACCACCACCTAATCAAAGCACTGTGATGTCCTTACATTGATGGATTAAAGGCCAGAAGTCCACATGACCATCATCATCACATTCTTCCATGAGAACCCTGAATACAATGAGGACCGATTGAGGTCATTTATGTTAGGTAGAATGCCTAGAGGGGGCTGGGCGGTCTCGTAGCCTGGAACCCCTGCAGATTTTATTTTTTTCTCCAGCCGTCTGGAGTTTTTTTTTTTTTTGTGTGTTTTTTCTGTCCTCCCTGGCCATCGGACCTTACTTTTATTCTATGTTAATTAATGTTCCCTAATTTTAATTATTTATTTTGTCTTTTTTCTCATTCTTCATCATGTAAAGCACTTTGAGCTACATTGTTTGTATGAAAATGTGCCATATAAATAAATGTTGTTTTTGTTGTTGTTGCTGGAGGAAATGGCAGAAAAGGGAGTTACAGCAAAATGTAGCACCCACCATGATTTATATGACACCATCTTCTCTTTATTTTATTGTCCTAAAGCACCTCAGTCCAACACCTCATTACACTCCAACATGCCAACTAGCACTCCCAACTGAATAAGGCCACCTTATATCATGACAGTTTTCAACTTTTCAATTTTAAATGTATTCTAGGTATACTGTATAGTTCTGGGTTGTTGCCTCTGGGGGACATCTCTGACTTCCAAACCCCAGACACAGACCCAGGTTCAAATAAGCCTTTTATTCTTCTTTTTCTTTCTTTAATCAGGTTCCTTTACCACAATATAATATAATGGACTTACACATCTACTTTTAATGATATTTTCTCTCCTTTCTCACTTTCCTTCTTTTGACTCTACTCTAGGGGCCTCATGCATAACGGCGTGCGTAGAATTCACATTAAAACATGGCTTACGGACAAAAGTGGAAATGTGCGTACGCACAAAAAAATCCAGAAGCATAAATCTGTGTGAACGCTAACTTCCACGTTCTTCCTCTCCATAAATCCTGGTCAGCGTGAAAAGTAACACACATGCATGTGCCTGTTGTCCTGCCCTGTCTTGTCCCAGAATTACGCCTCTTTGAATATGCAAATCAATATAAATAGCCCTTAAGCTCAGTGTTCTGTGAAAAGGCAATGGCAAAAGCACAGGGGAAAATAGAAGAATTTCAGAGAATACCAAGTGGAGGCAAGGAAAAATGTACAAACGTACTATTTGTTGGTTTAAACAGTGGTATAATCAACAAAAGGAAGTTGATTGAGTGATATAGAGTGTCAGAGAAACTCAAAAGCTCAAGTTTACAAAGTCGCATAGTGACCGAAATAAAAAAGAAGTTGTCAGTTATCAAAGTCGTTGTGAAAAGGCGAGTTATAGCCCACCGTCTGAGTGTCATATGAAAGCTTATTAGTGTACATAGATAAGAAAAAAAATAGGCACACAGTGGGAAAAAAGCTTGAAGTTTCCACTTTAATCTCGAAATTTCCACTTTAATCACATAGTTTATTTTGTCATTAAAGTAGAACATCATAATCTTCATCTTAATTTAGTAGTTTCTCAAATACCATCGTAACTAAAGTAGCCCGTTAAATGCTTTGTTTTGTATGTGTTCTACGGCTGTATGTGTGTGAATCACTATGTGCTTCTTAAACAGGCTTTCTCTTCCTATGACTGGACACAAAATCCATTATATTCGTGATATTACAGCTCTCTGAATAATTAAAATACTGAGATGTATACTTGATATAATTTTCATGATAATAGGAGTTAAAGCATGTTATTAAACATGGGAACACAGTGGCGCAGTGATAGCGACGAGCCGATGCCTCGTCAAAAGATTGTTCCTGCCTCCTGCAAAATGCTTGCTGCGCGACCTTCGATGAAATAATTTATTGCAGTAATACTGTCTCTTTCAAACGTACTAACCTCCTATTCCTGTCCTTCCTTTTCTTTCTCCAAGTAACCAATCGCCGCACAATCATCTCTGTAATAGATGTTAAGCCATCTGAAAGCTTAGAATGCAGATTCTTCAAAACGTTTAAGGAACATTGAAATATCTTCGTAGTACATGTTTAATTATTCTATCCATCTATCCTTCCAGTGTCACACCAGTCCCAGCAAGAATACAGCGCGAGGCAGGAACAATCCCTGAACTAGCTAGCGCTGCAGCACTGTGTCCTCACATGTTTAATTATTAACAATATAGATTATTTAAATGATGTTAACATTTTATCTACAGCTAGCTACATTATTCACTTTGAGCTACATTATTTGTATGAAAATGCGCTATATAAATAAATGTTGTTGTTGTTGTTGTCATCTGTGTGATGTAATAAACATATTTTGCTGCATTTCATCTTAAAAATGATATTGTCATCATATGTAAATACGTGCTTTATAAAGTGGTTCAAGTTGTGCAGTATTATAACTGTATCACAAGTTTACAGTGAGGTAATTGTACTAATAAGGACAAACAGTTCTACAAGGAGCACTTGATGGACTGATTGAGTGTGTTTATAGTTCTTGGGATGAAACTGTTTCTGAACTGCGAGGTCCGTACAGGAAAGGCTCTGAAGCGTTTATCGTATGAGAGCAGTTCAAATAGGCAGGATGGCTGAGGCAGTGTATGCTAGATGCAGTATACCAATAATTCTCTTTCTGATCAGCTGCTGTAGAGCTGTGATTTCCCACTTAGATACAGTGATGTAAATACTCCGAGTGGTGCAGTGAGAGTAATATGGAAAAAGATAATCCACTGTGGCAACCCCTAACTGGAGCAGCTGAAAGAAGAAGAAGAAGGAGCAGTGAGAGTAACAAGCTAAAGCAGCTAAGGTATTTGGAATAGTTTAACCATTCCGTGGACCATTATATTGTTACAGGTTAATTACAATCAGATGCATTAAACTATTAAACAATATGAGGTTAATTTCAGTGTATATGATAAAGCCGTGTCAGGAATGTGGATCTAAAAAAGAAAGGGAAACCACACAGGAACAGTAGCACTGTTTTGACGCTGGGTGCCACCAGTTTGCAAAACTGAGTAGAGAGCTTGCGTACGCCAAGGATTTAGCTGGTGTGAAAATGTGCATGGCTTTACGTCAAGTTTAGTTTTTATACATCACGATTTGAGCGTGGAAATGGGAGTACGCAACATTTTTTGCGTACGCACTGTTTATACATGAGGTCCCAGGTGAGGTTCACATCATTCTACTCCTTGCTCTCACTCCCCGATTAAGGCGCAGTGGCAGTTTTGATACCAGACCAGGGATTACTGTACTTCTGGTGCCATAACATTGTTCCTAGGGAGCACTTCCAGGACAGATGAAATCACCACAAAACAAGGGAGTTCTCTCCCAACAGCACTCCCCTAGGAACTGAATAGGGCTATAATTCTTATGCAGCAATGTGAGGTGTCTAAACCAAAGCCATAGCAGAGGAGCACTGCCACCTATCATACAGGTGTCTCCTGTGGTTGTGCCTCCATCATCTGAATGGCACAGAAGAAATTTAAATATGATTCAGTTCCAAATTAAAATTTTCATAGCCATGTCCTAAAATGTAACCGTGAAGAACATTGAATTGCCTTTCCTCTGACAATCCACCTCTGTCAATGTTTTGGACCCACCATCATGAGATACACCTATATGGATATGCCCTTGTGAGTTAGTCAAGCTCTTTCTCTGCTCTATGAGCACACATGTCTCAGCATATTAGTTTTGCAGAAAAAACTGGAATGCTCTGCCTCTGGCAATTCTCTTTTAGTACATTTTGAGAGACTTTTCCAATCTTAAGATATGTACTGTACTGCCCAAAGTCTCCCTGAATGTTATTCAAAATTATAAATAAGAATTGTTAATTCTCTGTCGTTGTCTGTGTGGACTGCGGTGGGTTGGCACCCTGCCCGGGATTGGTTCCCTGCCTTGTGCCCTGTGTTGGCTGGGATTGGCTCCAGCAGACCCCCGTGACCCTGTGTTCGGATTCAGCGGGTTGGATAATGGATGGATGGATGGATGTCTGTGTGGACTTTCTGTGTCCTGCCAGTGTCTGCATTGATTTGTCTCCAGTTTTCCTCCCACAAACTGAAGCTGTGCATGTTACAGTAGGTTAACTGGTGATTCTAACTTGGCTCCATGTAGTTGTGTGTGAGTGAGGCCTGGCATGAGCTGGCACCCTATCCAAAGATGGTTCAGGCCCACTGCCCATCACAGCCAGCACTAACTTGAACTGGGTTAAGTGAATTTGAGAATATTATAAAATAATACTTTTTTTTTTCCATTTACCAGTTAGTGTTTCAACAGAAACACCCAGGCAGTCTTTCACTTATAAGGCTATCAGTAGATGTTTTGTCAAAGAAAACAGTTTAAATATAAACCCATTACTTTCTCCTATTCAAAGGGCAGAAGGTGAAATATTCAAATGTTTTCCTATTATCTACCTGAACATGCCTCAAGGAAGAATAGTGAAGAGATTTTCTTTTCCTTCAACAATATAGATCATCATTATTTCAAAGTCATCTGAGACATTAAAACTTGTATTCAGGACCTGTTAAAGGGCATCACAGCTAATAGCTATATGGTTTTCTGTATTTGAAATTACCAGAAGTACTAAATGATCTTGAAAAATCAGTTAGAATTATAAGAGGGATTTGAAAATGATTAAATTATATAAACCATTGTCACACATGTGGGCCTGGAGATGATCTTCAGGGCTTGAGTGAGGTAAGCAATGCCACTCTGGGATGAGAGGGGGTGCTCATGCTTACAACCTGTTTACAGTTAGGAGAAACCACCCAATGAGGATGCAGCTTCTAGAGTAAACCCCGCCCCTTTCTGGGCCCAGCACTATACTGTACATCTGGACAACCAACCAGAAAAAGCCTTTATGAGACTTGGATTTACACTGTGACAGAACTCCTGTGTAAAGCTAATTCTTTTCATTTAGAGCAGCCAAATTGTGCAAATGTAGCCAGAGTTTCTTTTGTGCACCCAAGCACATGTTATTTTTTGTCGTTTCAGCATAATTAAGCAGGGTTTTCACCACATTGGTGCCGCAACTTAATTCAGAATGGTCTTTGTCCTCTGTCACACAATTACACTACGTTTTGCCAAATTAAAACGTCTAAATCTAATGTATGTTGCCATTAGGAACACATTATATTGCTTTTAATTATTATATACACAGAAATTATAACAGTCCTTTATTGAATGGAATGCCAAACATTCTAACTTTTTGTAAATTCACATATTTAAAAACATTGTGTATCAAAGCAAAATGAAAAGCTCTTTTGCACATTTTGATGCTAAAGGAACAGATGATGCATACTCATGTCAAAATAATGCTAAAATAGTCACAATCCTCCTCAGTTTGTTACAATTCTTATCAATCTGACTGTTTAAAAAATGTTATTAATAATACTTGTTGTCCTCATTTCTTCTAGAAATAGCACAAAAGTGCAGGCTATGACCTTGGAGCTCCAGATATCTGGATTCAGATCCTGCTCCTGGTTGTTGTCTGTGTGTGCTTTACTTGCTCTCACTATGCATCATTTTTGGGTGGGAGGGTTTATCTCCTTCTATATCCCAAAGATTAGCAGGTTTGGGATGAGTGTACGAGTGACAATGCACTGACGGCCTTCTCAGAATTGTTCCCACCTTGTGCTTAGTTTTGCCAGGATGGACTCTAGTTCCATGTGAATTAAGTCTTAAAAAACAAAGCTTTAAGCCATTGCAATATTTTAAAATATTTGCATCCTACTCTGTAGACTAAGAAGAAGGGAAAAGAGCACCAGCATCTACCTGACAGGAAGCACTTGTAGAGAGGGTGACATGTTTTCTTAGTTTTATTTTGTAGAAGACGAAGCTGTAAAGAAGCTGTCTGTTGTTATGGTTCTGCCTTTGTTCAGTCTGATAGCAGTCACGGGACATCGTTTCTTTGATTGCTGGTACAACAAATAGTTCTGAGCAGGCATCAACCACAGTACCAACTGTAGTCATCGCTGCTCTTGTGAAAAGAATGGAGGTAAATGCCATCAACTCAGAGAGGGGGAGGCAAGTTTGTTGTACCACATGAACGTCACTGACAGAATAAAACTGAATAATAAAAAAATAACGCTAATTCCTACAAGTAGCCAAAATTGATACCGGGTGTTACAGACTCAAATCAAATGTATGTTTTTATTATATTATAGTAATAATAATACCTGCTGACTACTCAAAACGTGGAGAGCCCGGACTCGAACCCGGAACCTTTTGGTTATAAGGCAGCAGTTCTTACCCCTGCATCATCCATGAATCAACTTTCTGTCAATTGACATTTGAGCTTGGGTTTGTAACGCATTGACAGCAACATGTAAATTGAATGATTTTTTTTTCTTTCTGGTTATATTCTTGAATAAAAGCGCACTTATTTATTTGATATTTGGACTAAAGTCTTCACACATTATACACTTCACGTCATTATTAGTATAACATGGAAAAAGTTTCTGCTTTAGGTATGTGTTCAGTATTTCTTGCCTCACATTTCATGTCATCCTACACTTACACAGATCTTTGTTGACACGGAACACACATGAAATGCATGTGTTCCTAAAAACAATATACTGTATTATTTATCCTGTACAACTCCAGGCACCTCACACCATGATAAAGAGACTTGAGCTGGGAGCAGTTTGCGACTGACTTCTGGTATGGGACAGCAGGCGGCTTGCTGCTTGTGCTGATCGACACATTTGCAAAACAAAAGACTCTGATTAGGAGAGGTGCGAAGGAATTTAAGGTGGACTGGGATTACAAGTTTTTTCATAGGCTTCAGGGATTCTAGTGTTAATAAAGTAATAATTATCATTCAAAAAAGGGAATAGATTTTTGAGATATCACTACCAATTGCAAAAGAACACACACGACAAAGTGAAAGGTATGGGAATCCACCCCAAATACTTGGGCAAAGGTTGCTTAGGTTGGTCTTCACAGACATAAGCTCAAAACAGAACTGAAGGAAAAAGAAAATGGCTGCCATTTATAGTTGGTAGACAGGAAGTGATGTAATAGGAGAATGGCCTTCTGGAAACCGGAAATGACATCAGAAGGAGGTAGAATCTTGAGGTTCAGAAGAGGAAGTAATGTTGGCTGTTTACTGAAGACCGGAAGTGGCTTTAGGATGAGGGTTCGTCAGCTGGTCTGTAGGGAAAGAGGAGAAAGAGTTAGAGGGCAGTGCCAACCCCTGGTTTGGTGGGAACATACACGTATTCAAGCTCATAAACTGTCTCCCAAGCACACGTGTGTAACACAGTGTAAGTGCTTAATTTAAGTTTTAGTTAATCTGAGAGTGATAAATTCTGTATAATGAGTATATTAGCTGTGTTCTAGAAATAGTCGGGCACAGATTTGTCACCATCTGTGCAGAATATAACTGCAGTAGAATGCTATTTGTGAACCTGTAGACATTTGTGAACTTAGAGGAAGACATCAGGGCTTTCTTTAGATGTCTAAGGTGAGCCTCCTTGAAGATAGTCCAAATGTGTGGTGCCCTCTTTGGCTCATTAGTGACTGAAAGAACTTTAAAACTGATGACTTCCTGCAGTGATCTCCGCAGTTGTTAAGTCTGGTCTGCCTTCTCCTTCCTGAAGTCCATAGCTGGTTCTTTGGTTGTGCTGACATGGCTCCCTACTTTTTTCTGCAGATACAATAACTCAAACCAATCACTGTGTCTGAATGGATCCTGGCTCTCTTACTGGTATGTTAAAGTGCTAGACGGCTATTCATTTTAAGCAAAATCCCTCCAGTAGGTTTTGCTTTGCAAAGATAATGATTTTGCATTTTTTGTGCACATCTGCTGCAATAATTTAATGCTAAAATCTCATCTCAATGTAGAAAAAGTCACAGGGCAGCCATATTTTTTCGTAGAAGTACAGTTAGTGTATGCTGCAAAGTGAAAAGTATTGAAAACTAATCATTATGCTACATTTTAGTACATTTAGAAATTAATAGAAAAGTGCAGAAGGGACTAACTATGTCATATTAAAACGCAAAAATTAATCCTATTGTACTCATTGTCAAAAAGTCTGATCCGTTCTTAAAAATCTCCTCTGTAGAAGATCACTTATCTTTTCAGTGAGCACTTCTAAATAGATTTTAAAATTTACTGGCCTTAATTAAATCTAAGCTGTTTGGAAATAGCAAAGTTGAAACACAAATAATTTGTTCCAAATACACAATTTACAAATCTCATGCTACACAACACCTAAAATCTTTTTCTTGCAGTATGGCTGTCCACCGGAGGCCCACAAGTCAATGGAGATTATGTTCTCCGTGCTTAGTAAATAGGGTGTGAAAGAAAAATAGGAGTCTTATTACTGTTTAAAGGGTGAGTGTAGTATGGTGGTCCAGGGGTTAGTGCCGCTATCTCACCACACCGGAAATCTGGATTTGAATTCCAGGCTGGACACTGACTGGGTGGCAGTTGCATGTTCTCCCTGTGACTTTTTGGTAGTTCAGTTTCCTCCGATTGCTTGACTACACAATGTGAGGTCTGAAAGGTGAAAGTATCCCTTAAGAGAAGGATCTAGGGGTTGTAGTGGGCTTGTCACTATCAACGTCCAGACAGTGTACAGAAGTGATCAAGAAGGCTAATAGGATGTTAAGTTATGTAACACAATGTGTAGAGTACAAGTCAAAGGAGTTTAATATTAAGATTTATAAAACACTGGTTTGAGAACATCTATAGAAAAGTGACTAGGCTGATTCTGGGACAAAGAGGTATGAGCCATGAGAAGTGATTGAAGGAGCTGAACCTTTTCAGTTTAAGAAAACACAGATTAAGAGATGACATGACCAAAGTTACAGGAATTAGCGCAGTGGATCCCAGCTGTTCTTTAAAACAAATTCTGCAACAAGAATTGGAAACTTGTTAAGGTCAGATTTTGCACAAATGTTGGACAGTTTTTCTTCACATAAAGAGTCACGGACACAAGTTACCAAGTATTGTGGTTGACAGTAAGACTTTAGAGAAGTTCAAAACTCAACTTGATGTTGTTTTGGAAACTCTATGAGAATTGGATCGACGAGCGTGTTGGGCTGAATGGCCTGTTCTCATCACAATTGTTTCAATGCTCTACATTTCAAGGGTATGCAGAGTACATATCATGGTGACTCTGAATTAACCCAAGGTTCCTGTCTAGTGCCCAGTGCTGCCAAGGAGGGTTTCAACACCATGTGATTCTAAGTTACTGAAATATCTCATAAATTTTCAACTTAATCTAAAAACTGACACTAATAAAGGTTTTTTAGACAGATTAATAGATGGTTTTCCTCTTCATACAATAAAATACGCTATGTTACCCATTTCATACAGATCACCAGCTGAGGCACCCAGCGATGATTGGGGTGCAGTAGGCATCAGATTAATTGTATATTGATTTCTCCTTTTTTTTCCTTTCCTTAGACAGTTTTTAACAAATAGGGAACATTTGCCTTAAAGGCTTTTCACACGTGATTAATTTTAAATTAACCAAATTCAATTCATCTAGAAGTGAATTTAGGATAAAATGGAAAAAAAAAGTAAAGCAGGCCTTTTCATTTTTTGAAAGGAGATTAATTTCTTCTTGCACATGTGTACGAACATTTTTGTAAATCAAGTTCATTTTGCCTTATATTTTACAAAATTAAAAAGTATGTTAGTTAAAGTTGTGATCTACTGGTGCAAGTGAGAATGGCCCAGAAAAGAGGAGTGAGAATAGTAGCTGTGCAGGATGGCTCATGTCTTTAGTAATCCTGTTTGCCTTTTTAAGCCTTTGTGTTATCTGTGTCCTGAGCTGAAGGTGTCACTGATCCTTTGACCACACTGTGCGGTCCTTAGCTGAACAGGTGCTGCGTCAGGATGTTGTCGTGCCAGTGAGGATGTGCACCTGTAGACACTGCTGAGCATAGATGGAGCACAGATGACTTTCTTCAGGCGTCTCAGGAGGTAAAGGTACTGGAGAACCTTTTTGACAAAACCTTAAATATGTCGAGCCCACTTCTTTTCACAACAATGATTGTCACTCCAAAAATATTAAAAGCTGCTCACCTTTTTGACCGTATCTCCTCCATTCAAAAGTTTGGACACACCCAGAAAAAATGTTCATGTTTTAAACAGAAATTGTTACCCTTTTTTATCGAGATTATCATTATACTAACCTAAAAATACAGCCAAGACATTACCAGTGCTACTAATGGCTACCACTGCTTGGACTGATTTAAAATGTATGATTCACATGTGACTTCAAGGCAGCAGCTATTCCTTCACTGTCCTAATGACTAACTCCCTTAGCTCATCCTTGCTTAGACTCATTAAATGCTGGTTTTGTTATTAGAAAAACCTTAGTAATTACATTAGCACCACTGAAATCTGTAACTCTGTACCCTGTTGCAAGGTACTGACATTGCTAAAGTTAAGCTCTTGGTTTTAAAATGGCCATGGATCTAACCTGGATAGAAAAGGAAAGGGAAGGTCCAGAGGGACAGCTGCATAGGAGAATAAGGACATCAGAGGCTGCAGTTTGAGAAACAGACATCTTAGTTGGCTCCATCCTTAAATACACATCAAATTCCAGGGTCATCTGCAACAGAGAAAAGATGACACTAAGTTTATGACCATAATCCACTTTAACATTCATCTTCCATCCAATGTCTGTGTTCTTTTGTTCATTTTAATCTTTCCTGGCCATTTCTTTGAAGCTCTACCTCTTAGGCCAACATCCTGAAATTGTCTTTTCTCTGTTGCAGATGACACTGGTATTTGGTATATTTAAGAAAGAATCCAACTGATGACCGGTAAAGTGTCTGTTTCTCAACTACAAACTCTGATGTCCTTATCCTCTTATGTAGGTTTTCATCTGGACCTTGTCCTTCGTTTTTTGTCATGGTTAGATCCAGTGTGCCCTTTTCTTTCAAGGCAGTAATGGGCACCTTTGTATGAAATTTTAAGTTTCTTGGCGATCTGTCGCATGGAATAACCTTCATGGTGCCAAAAAAAAAAACAATAGACTAAGATGTTTCTTGAGAAAGTGTTTTCATTTTGTCCATTTCTGAACCTAAACTTTAGGAATGGCAATACTTTGCAACACAAGTGAACAGAATAACAGGTTTCAGCAGATCTAGTGCAATTGCAAAGGTAACTCTAATAACCAAATTAGCATGTGAATATGACTAATTAAGGATAAATACGGAAGCTGACCATTAGGACACTGAAGGAATTGCTGCTGAAAATGGGGTTTTGCAGCCATACGTGGATATCGGTTATGTCAAGCAATAACAGCTATTAGCAACACTATAAATGTTTCAGGTGTGTTTTTAAATCAATTGAATAGTGTGTTGATAAAGAAAAGAAAAAATAATATTCCATTTCTATCCAACACAATGCAAATTTCTTGTTGTGTCCAAACTTGGTGCTGGCAGTGGATTTGCTTCCTTAAGTCTATGACGAGCTCCGGGGTCTTAAGGGTAAGATTGTGAGGATTAGATCTCTAGGCTGTAATCTGTCTCATCGTTGTTGGTGATCAGGCCTGTTATACTGGTGTCATCAGCAAATTTCAGTCAGGGGTGAACAAAAAATAACGCAGGTGGCTCTGCATGTCACCCTGAGGGGTTCCTGTGGAGGATGTGAGGCTGCCAATCCACACCTTCGGAGGTCTGCCAATTGATATTGTAATAAACACATTGAATGCTAACAATCATTTTCAAGTATGTGAAGGTAAATTATAAGTGTGTGTATCTTCCATACCCATTAGAGTTAAGAAACTGTGCCAGATTTTTATAGTTAATGAACAGATATTGTTGGATTCCATTTATTTATTTTTTCTCTGACTACTTAAACAAATGTGTCTCCTAAAAGCAGTAACTGAACCATTTTAAAGCTCAGTGCTTTGTCAGCACACTGTCTACATATAATACCAATGCTGGTCAGCTTCCAGTCTTACAGCCAGCATCCCACTTGTATTAGCCATTTGAAAAAGATGTATCCTTCATGGTGACAGCATCACAACTGTTTTTTAAAGCAATCAAGAATACAGTTCAAAGCGGCACAAGACGGCAAGGTACTGTATTGTAGATCATAAATGTTCCACTGAGCATGAGTTACAGAGATGAATGAGCATTCACTGTGAGAGATGTAGCGGGGCTTTGGGATTGCCAGAAGGCCAGCGTCAGTAGATCTCAGGTGTTTAACTGCCTTATTTATCCTGTACTGTAGCAGCAGAACTGGAGGGTTTTAAGTGTTATACGTTACTTCCATGCCATGTACTTTGAATGTAAGAAAGGCAAAGGAGAGCCAAAAATGATTCCAACAGGTAAGAAACACTCAGATTACCTCCTAGGCACGTTTAAGCAGTAAATGTTTTCCTTTTGTTTTCCCTGCATAAGGCTCTTCCGCAATTCAGCATGCCTCCAATATACCAAAGACACAAGCAAAAACACAATAATATTTTGAATAAAGTATCTAATGTTTAGGCAAATTTAGAAAGCATTGTCCTCACACATGACTCATGTTGAGAATTGCTTAACCTGCTGGCAGTCTATAAATTAAGAAGCATTTATTTTTTATTTGTTGTATATGGGATTGCCTTGCTGGCAATGGAAGTGGAAGAGACAGACATGGGATTTATGAAAAAAAGGCTGTCTAAAAGAAAACTGAAAACAATTCTGTATGTCAGTATGGTAAGACTGGCGTGAGCAGTATGACGATAGATAGATAGATAGATAGATAGATAGATAGATAGATAGATAGATAGATAGATAGATAGATAGATAGATAGATAGATAGATAGATAGAAATGAAAGTTACTATATATCTAATAGATAGATATGAAAGGCACTATATACTTAGATAGATAGATAGATAGATAGATAGATAGATAGATAGATAGATAGATAGATAGATAGATAGATAGATAGATAGATAGATAGATAGATAGATAGATAGATAAAAAATGTCTTATATAATAGATTAGAAAACCACTCTATAATAGATAGATACAGTAGATAGACAGATTTCTAAAGCGAAATGCAGCTTTCTGAAGAAGCTCAAGAAATATAACAAAAATTGCAAAAAAGGAGAAAAAAAGTCCTAACCATGCTAGTGATAAGAGAGCAGTCCCCGTGAGGTATTCTAAATGCATATTGCTGTAGGTGTTAAGGAGTCCCAGTGGTGCTTCTTGTCCCACTTCTGCTGAATCATTTGTTGGCTGAAAGTACTCAGGAATTGTGTGTTAGACAGAGTATCTGAAGCATTGTTCATAATAGCCATTAGCTTTGTCTTCATGTCAAATGGCTGAAAGTGTGTCCATTACCTAACTTGACTTCTCAATCAGCTTGATGACTCTGTCGGCCTTTCTATTAGATTAAGAGCAAGATCAACGGTCTAGCACCAGTAGTTCATGAGAACCAGTAGTTGTGCTGCTACTGTATGTGCTTGTATGTGCTTGAAGCTCAGTGGATGCTGCAGCTGCCATTCTTCTTCTTCCTTCCATTGTAATCGCCTTCTTCAATTTGCTTCACACTTAGCAGATGTTGCTACTTTTCTTTTTGCCACATAACCTTCTCAATCAGTTTACCCTTAAGTGACAAACAAACCCAACTCAGTTTGCTGAGGTTGATGCTACCTCAACTTTGTTGATTCACCAGTGCATATCAGGTCATAAGCTTTCGATCAAGCCCGCGATCAAGGTTCTAGCCCCAGTAGTTTGTGAGCAATTGTGTGACAGACAAACACTTCTTAGCACTTTATATATATAGATTATCTCATTCCTAATTGTTGCTGTTCATGGTGCTGAATTTCTTTGTTAGTACTGTACTCCATTTCACAGGAACAGCTATCGTTCTTTTTTCAGCCTTTGCCTTTGACATAATTTAGAAGGAATTGAGACAGAGGGTATCAGACTTGGGTATACCAATACACACACATAGGCCAATTTAGAGCAGCCATTTGATCATACATGCTTGGCTTTGAGATAATGTGGATTCTGATTGTTCTTGAAGAAAATGTACGTATACCTCATAGGCAGTGACCAGATTGGCAAAGAAAGGCAGGTGCCTTGAGCTGTGAGGCAGCTATAGAGACCAATGTGATATATTACAAATGTAAATTGGACTGGAGGTAAACATTATGGAAGTCAGCAGCATGAACTCTTCAAATTATTCTCATCTTTTACTGTTTTATATCTCTTTATATAGTATTTAAAATCTGAATTTCTTCTCTGATGAATAGTCATGCTGAATCTTACATATAACCTCAGTGTACAGGAAAAGACAATGTTTTTCTTGGGGCCAGGAGTTATTATTTTTATGCAAATATCATAATATATTTTGCTTCAAATATTTATGATGGTAGGGCATATCTTGGAATTGATAAGGTAAAATTGTAAATATATTACACTGTGCTTCTCCGTGTTTATGTTAAGGAAGATGTGCTCCCTTGCAGAAGCTCTTTATCACTGCAGTGCTGGCCTCCAGTTTTCTGAAGGCATGCATTATTAACAGATGTATAACAGTGATATCTGACCAACATGCATATTTAAGATCTTCTCATTGCACAGCTTAAAGCTTCAATTGAGTTTGAAGCATTTTTAAACTTTTGCACTTCAATACACACCCTTTTTCAAGTATTAATAAAACCCAGACAAATAATTCATTCAACATTTCTTTACCTTTTGCCAGTTTTCATTCCTAGTCACACATACTTCATAATTATTTTCAATGGCTGACAAAGGATATTTAGTTTCTTCACTTCATTTAGACTGCTTAATTGTGCAGCACAGGGCACCCTCAAAATCTTCCTCCTCCTCGTTTGGCATTTGTAGGACTCTTACATTTACCTACTTGTAGTTGGCAATAAACAATGAATTAATAGTGTAAGAGCATATGCAGTAGTTAAAAACAGGCCTGGCACCTACTGGGCTATCCAAGATGTGTTACTGCGCCTTTGTTAAGATAGATTAAGATGTGTAAGGCAAAAGACAGTAAAGCTTGTAGTTTGATTTAAATGAATAGATCAATTCTGTGAAGGAGACTTCATCCAGAATTTTGTGGTAGACTTCTGAAACTGAAAATGTGATTAACATTATATAGCATGCTTTTTCAGTTAAATAAAGATTTAACAGCTGGGTGGATGGAAGGATGGATGAAATATCATCTTCATCACTCTGTACAATGGTTAGAACATTAGAACAATTTACAGGAGAAGAGGCCATTCAGCCCAACAAAGCTTGCCAGTCCTATCCATAAAAAAGGGTTCAGAAAATAGATACTTTTAGTTTAGGTTAGATTCGATTAGATTAGACAAACTTGATTAATCCCAAGGAGCAAATTTAGATGCATTCAGCAGCAGAAACATAAAAAAACAAGGATACAGACTCAGAAGACAAATAATACAGTTAATCAATATCAATAAATACTGTATTGTGCAGAAATTATAAAACCAACCTTTATTTTGGCACGTCGGAAGGAAGCATTAAATTCCCTGATAGCAGCAAATGGGAAAATTCCCCAGAGATGCTTCTTAGCACACCGTGGTGGAGAAATGAGCCTGTGGCTCCAAGATCCTCTTTTCCATAACAACTTCCAATGTGTCCATGGTTAGCCCAGTGATGGAGCAGGCTTTCCAAATAATTTTGGGTGTCTTTTGAGCTCAGGTTGCTTTCCCAGGACACCACAGGCTAGAACAATACACTGGCTACTATGGACTGGAAGAAAATTTTCAGCAGCTTGCTGCACACTTCAAAAGACCGGAGTCTGAGCTAAGTCTGCTCTGGCCCTACTTATACAGTGGCACCATGTTGTCAGACCAAACCAGTTTATTGTTTATGTGAACCCCCAGGTACTTGTAGCTCTGAACCATTTCCACATCCTCCCCCTGGATGGTGACTGGTCTCGGAGGCTCTTTGGCATACCTCCAGCTTTTTTGACTTGCTTATGTTGAATTGCAAGACAAAGTTTTCCATAACCTCTCTGTACTCCTATTTGTCTCCATTGTTAATGGAGCCTATCATGGAGGAGTCATCTTAAAATTACTGTAAATGGCAAGTGTTGGTATTATACTGAAAATCTATAGTTTGGAGAGTAAACAGGAAGGGAGACAAGACAGTTCCCTGAGGTGTTCCAGTATTGCACACCACCATTTCTGACACACAGTCCCTCAGCCTCACAAACTACTGTCTATTTGAAAGGTAGTTCAGGAGATTGTGGGGACAAGATGCAAAACCTTGAGCTTTTTCCCCAGTTGATGAGGCAGAATGGTTTTAAAGGCACTGGAAAAATTAAAAAACATTATTGTGAATGTGGTGTCGGCTTTGTCCAGTTGGGAGTAGGCCCTGTGCAGCATGTACAGTAGATCAGAGTATCCTCCACACCTATGAGGGATTGTCAAACTGCAGAAGATCAAGATATTCCGAAACCAGTGTAGATGGATGTAATATTAGCTATGCAAACAATAGATAAAGACAGATAACATCAATGAAAAATAGACACATCAACAATAGGAATGAATAATTCAACAGAAGATTTCAAATAAACACTTTTCATTTTTTGTTTTTATGCAAAGCTCATTTGTAGATCATGCTGTTCATTTAGAGTAAGTGTATCTACGGTGTATGATGAAGCAGTCTGCAGCCAGAATTGACATAGCTGGGATGTAATCCTGCAAATTTAAAATTACTGTTTCCACATAGAAAATAGTGGCTTGCCATGGTGCCCCTGTGCAATGGCACAGAGCACAGACCACAGTTAGACTGAAGCTAGGACAGAAGGCAGGAAGCACTTCTTTCCATGAAGAGCTATGGGAATCTGTAGCAAACTATCAAGAAATTTACTTGAAAATGAAACCCTAACAACCTTTAACACTAGAATTACCAAAGCCTACGAAAAAACGTGTAAACCCATCCCCCCTTAAATCCCTTCGCACCTCTTCCATCGGCGTCTTTTGTCTTGTAAATGTGCCGATCAAGACAAGCAGCAAGCAGCCTACTATTCCATCCCCCCACCGCCGCAGAACAGGCACAAAGTTCTCCCAGCTCAAGCCATGATTATCTGGGAGTCAGGTACCTAGAGATGTATAGGGAAATAATAGATAGTTATTTGGAACACATGCATTTCGTGTGTTCTGTTTCTACAACAATCTATATAAACACATTGTTAAAACATAAACGTTTTTCATATTTTAGTAATAAATGACACAATGTAGACAAAAATTGTATAATATGTGAAGCCTAAAGTCCAAAGATCAAATAAACACTTTCACAAAAGGTACAAGGATAGCACAACAGCTTCCGTGGCACAGCGGTAAGAATTGCTGATTTGTAATCAAGAGTCTCTTGATTCGATCCTGAGTGCCTAATGTTAAGTACCTGGATGAGATATTGGGATAGCTTAGCTACTAACAAAACCATAAAGCGTGATGACCTGAATGGACTCATTTCAGTTGTCATATTTGTTATGTTCTTATGTTTAGGAAGAGATTTCTGTGAGGAAGTGACGTGACAAATGACCATAAATATATCAAGTGCCCTCAGTGGAGGGAAGAGGAGTGGCGATAGTTGGGTTTGCTCACAGTAGTCTTACTGCTGTATTAATTAGGGTTGTTTAAATAAATCAGAGTTGTTTAATGCTAGTTGGAGTCTTTCTGTTTGTTATTCTACTTTCTCCTTTTGTATTATTAATATGTAGCCTTTGTCAGAATGCCTCAGATCTCACAGACTTACCACTGTTTATAAGGTATTGTACTTTATAACTTCTCCCCACCTTCCCTTCTACATTTATAACCGCAGGCAATTAGGTGTAGTAAAAGACAAGCAGGAGTTAAGTTACAACTTGAAATGATGTATTATTGATAGTATTCATAAATAATAACAATAAGCAAAGTACAAGTGAATATTGGGAACCATACGACCTGATAAATGCTGATGTGTAGTTCAGGTGACACACAGACTTGTTAGTTACTCAAAATGTCTCCAGTTAAGGCATCATTTTTAGTCAACTTTCTTCAAAACAGGCCACATGCCTGTCTCAATATGGCTGCCGAGTTGTGCTCCTCAGTGTGTTCTTTTCAGTTCATGGTGTGTGAGGTGCTCCTTCATCAGATGGTAGAAGAGAGAGATAGGGAGGGGTAAAGCAAGCAAATTTATAGATTCTCTGTCCAAACCCTACAGCCAGTAGGGTGACATGGTACTTTAGACCAATAGAATTCTGGTGCGACACAATGGTTTCTCACCTGCCCCCAATACCATTTGTTAAGGTGAAGCTTGCCAGCTAGGTAATTGGTCTCCATGCGGGGAGAATCACTAAGAGAATCACTTGCTAAACTGGTTTGAGGTACTTCCCCGAACCCTGTTGTAAAATTACGACTCAGTCTTTAAAGGAGGGGGGGGTTCTTAACCATCAAACAATTGCTGTTCTTATCAATGATATAACACTAATGTCTATGTTACAAATGAAGACTTATAAAATATTTATCAGCTTATATACAGAATTTGACACGACAACACTGTTTAAGCCTGCTAGCTAGAAATACCAGAAGAGAGCAAATAGTGACTGAGAAAAGCCCTAGACCTTACTAGTGGAGTTACTCAGCACTTTGTAAATAGTTTGACCTTTTTCTTTTTCTCGATTTTGATGGAAAGTAAGGGAAAGAAAAGATCTCAGGTTTGTACATACTTTTCTTGTTGTTTTTAATTGTTTAAAGAATGTCACCAGGACTTTGAATTTATGTGTCCTTAAGAATTAGCTATGAGCTCTTTGAAATCACTTCAGTCTTTTTTTTGTCCATTGCTGCCTGACTTACCGGTACGAGACATACGATATGCCATTTCGCTTAACTTGATGTCTAGTTATGCAAGACTTGAGCTTTTTGAGGCTTCTCCTATATTTGTAACACTCTTGACCCCAAAAAAGCTCATTTTTAGTTCATTTTTGGACCATACTTTGTGCAGGTAATCACACCTTCATGATAAAGTGTAATCCTATAGGTGTCTTCCATAAAAATAAACGTTACATGAATTGTTAGGCTTGGGGCATCACAAGGCTGTGTGATAGGGTGAAGAGTTTTATCATTCTGGCTCACCTCGGAGTGTGGCCACAACTGTTTCAGCTCAAGAGGGACGGCGTACTGAGCAGGGTGCATGTAAAAGACCCAGGAAATGTCCCAGATCATGCAGGACAAATGCTTTTAACTGCAAACACATTAAACAAGATGAGGCACAATACAAGAAACTATTGTTTGAAGTGACACTCCATTAATTTGACAATACTTGATAGTCCCAAAAATAATAAGACTAGACTAATTTGCTGCTCTTGCTCTGTTTTGTAGGAACATTCTAATCTGCCTTTACTATTTTTTTTTTTGTTATTTTTTGTTAATCCCCGAGGAGAAATTGACTTTTCATATGACCTTTGGGGTTTAAAGTGCAGGATCAGCAATTGCAGAGCGCCCCTAGAGCAATTTTCAGGTTAAGTTCTTTGCTCAATGGCCCAACGGAATAGAATCCCCTCTGGTAGTAACAGGATTTGAACTGGCAACCTTCTAGATGCCTTTGCAGATCCTTACCCATAAAGCCACCTCTCTAACTTCATGGTTATATATGGTTAAACCAGCAAAGAAAAAAGTGTTTCAGCAGAGCAGTCAACAAATAATCTGTCATGTGAACCTTTTTGTGAAAAAAAAACATATTTTAAAATGATCAGTTAAATATGATTGCATGATTTTAAGACAGGCTTCAGGAATGGAGTGGTCTTTTTTTGACATGATAATGGGCCATTAGCTAGTAATTGGCAGGGTTCTGCACTTTTGAGCGGTTTCCAACTGAAGAGTGTCAATACCACCTTAGAGATGCAAGAAAGAAAGAAAACGAAAATTAACTCAAGTTGTAAAGTCTTGCATCTACAAACACAATGATGCATTTTGTCACATCAAAGAAATTTCTTGAATGTTGCTAATGGCAGTACTGAAGTTAACTTCATTAAGGTGCAAATTTATGCTGTATTTAACAAAAGCCAAGCTCAAAGGATGTTCCTTTTCTCGTTAGTTATGGTTAGGCAATACTATCCCACATCAATATGGCATAATTTCTAATTTCACAGTGCTTTATTGGTATTGCATGCAATATACAGTGCTACAAAAAATGTTAATAAAAACATACTGTTACTGAGAGACAGAAGCTTGTCGGGGAAGATGTAAATGAAAATTAACAAGCGTGACTTTAATGATCCTAGTTATATGAACAGTATGCTTTTGGATGGCATATATTGTGCCCAGGTAATGCATAAATCTCAGCACTTGCACACACAAGGGCTCTGCAGAAAGGTCAAGCCCCTCTTTTTCAAGTCTCCTCTCTCCCAAGAGGCACTGGGCCAACACAGTCACTCCAACCCTTTTTACACCTTCAGGCACACTATGGTGGAGAACTCATTGTCTTATCTCCACCTACTATTGTGCCATCCCAGCGTACAGTTTTTCCTTTCTGGAACAATATACTAGGTGCCTATTCTTGATGTCAGACTTAATACTTTATTTTATTTTAATGTTTCATGGTCTATTTTAAGCCCAAGTAGCACTACTCCTTCACAGCTCTATGGATCGATTCCTAGCCAGTTTTCACGCCGTGATATCTCATGGAAGATTTTTCAAGAGTATTGAATTTAAGAGGATATTACAGAATTTGTTTTATTTCTATTTTTGTTTACTTTTTTTGTTCCATATTATATAAATAATTCATCATGTGATATGCACACTATTTTGTGAGATGGTCACCGTAATGCTATATTATGCTTGATGAATGGTGTGACAAGCGTCATCATGATGGCAATCAATTTTCTCAAGCCACGTTTTGGAAGATGTTCCAACTTTATGCAAAAATAGAAATGCTCCTCAGTTCGTTTACCTTGCTGAGCAATTAGCTGAAACGAATAGTTTTTGGTTTATTGTTTAGTGACTTTGAAATTGAATTACAGTAAAACCATGGATTGTGAGTAACTTGGTTTGCGAGTGTTTTACAAGATGAGGTAAAATTTTTAATACATTTTAACTTGATAAACGAGCGAGGTCTTATAATACGAGTAGTACGTATAAACTTTGTCTGCCGAGCATCATGTGATCACAACTGAGCCGATGGTTCTTCTCTCTCTCTCTCTCTCGCTGCGGGATTGTGGGTAATCATCTCCCATGCTCGGTCTCAGTTGGCGTGCCTCACTCGTATAGTCAGTATCCGTACAAGCGTATACTATTTACTATAGAATTATGACCACATGTGTGTGTTGTAACGTGTGAGTCCCTGTCTTGCACCCCAAAACACGAGGCTGAATCTCCGTACTTTAGCAAAACCAGCTTTTATTCAGCTTGAAACGAGAACAGCATGGTTATTTATTGTAGCGGGATCTGCCACTCTCCTATACACAGACACAGCAATCAGGCAGGGTTGGGGGGCCAAGTAATACTGTGCCCTTTCATTTATAATGTTCCTTGCATCACCCATCGACAGTAGGAGCTTATAGCATGACAGCGATCTTTTTGGATTTGCTTTTGTGGCGAACTGCTACAGCGCTGGGAGCCTGCGGTTGCTTGTTTCGGGATGCTCTTCCGCATGTCGTCCCGTTGGGGGGAATCCCAAAAGAGTTTAGAACCCTTACAGTGCGAAAGCATTTTTTTTTTATTTTGTGTCCAAGTGTTGTGACTCTTCAGGCAAAAGCAACTGTCATTGGATAGGTTGCTAAAAAAAAAACCAAAATGATTCCATTGAGCCAACAGATAGCAGGGATTCCGTTAGTTAGAGTGAAAGTCGTCCTACACAATCACCCTCCTACCTCTTGTCTCCCTCACACCAGCCACGATTCTTTTCAAAGATAAAGTGCAAGTTAATTTGTTTTATGCATTTTTACTTTATATCTTGTATTAATCATTTTTATATGAATATTTCCATTATCTACCTTATGGGGAAATTCGCTTTGATATACGAGTGCTTTGGATTACAAGCACATTTCCAGAACGGATTATACTCGCAAACCAAGATACCACTATACTTTGTTGGATTCCACTGACTATTCCCTTCAGTTTCTCTTTAAATCTCTATTTTACATTTACATTTATTTGCTTAGCAGATGCTTCTACCCAAGGCGACTTACAAAAGACGTCAACATAATCAAGTAAACATCTGTTTAGAAACAAGAAATACAAGACAAGGGTACAAAATGCATCACCACAAGTGGAGAGCTCTGGACAAAATACAAGCAAATTACCATTCCTAGGTTACAAAAAACAAACAGCTAATAACAGAAAGGCAGAAATTCACAGAACAAGACAGTCTTATAATAATAATAATAATAATAATAATAAATTTTATTTATATTGCACTTTATATTTTAGCAATCCCAAAGTGCTACAGAGTAAAAATAGAATAATAAAATAAAAAAAAGAACAGAAGAGTCTATAAAATACTTTAACAAAATGACTTTCTAAAAAGATGAGTTTTTAGGTTTCGCTTAAAGGCCTCAATCGACTGTGGGGCTCTCAGGTAATCAGGGAGGGCATTCCACAGCCTCGGCGCCACCGATGAAAACGCCCTGTCACCCATGCTGCTGAGCTTAGTTCTGGGGACTTGAAGAGTGTTAGTGAGTACAGAGCGGAGGGAACGTAAGGAGTTATGGGGGGTAAGGAGTTCCTGTAGATAAAGAGGGGCATGTCCATAAATGCACTGATGGGTAAGAAGGGAGACCTTGTACTCTATTCTGAATGAAACAGGGAGCCAGTGAAGGGTTTTCAGGATTGGGGTGATGTGATCATACTTTCGCACCCTCATCAGGATCCTGGCAGCGCTGTTCTGAATATACTGGAGTCTCTGGATACTCTTGCCAGGAATCCCAATGAGGAGTGCATTACAGTAATCCAGCCTGGAAGAGACAAAGGCATGGACGAGCTTCTCTGCATCTGCCAGGGTGAGTAATGGGCGGAGTTTGGCGATGTTCTTGAGATGGTAAAAAGATGACTTACAGAAATATTTGATGTGGGTGTCAAAAGTAAGTTGGGAGTCCATTCTAACACCCAAATTAGTAACAGATGTGGAAAGAGGAATATTTTGGCCAGAGAAAGTAATACTGGTGATGGTAGAAGAGCGAAGATGATGTGATGTACCAACTAAGATGGCTTCTGTTTTGGATCTGTTCAACTGAAGAAAATTGAGCCTCATCCAAGCCTCTATCTCCTCCAGGCAGGTAGACAATGTAGATGTTGGCAGAGGAGCAGTAGAGGAGGTGGGAGTAGTCCTGAGGTAAAGCTGAGTGTCATCGGCATAGCAATGGAACGATAAACCATGTCTGCCAATGACAGTTCCAAGGGGGAGCATGTAGATAGTAAAAAGGATAGGGCCCAGCACAGAGCCCTGTGGAACACCACAGGCGACGTTGTGGGTGTGGGACTTTGCGCTGCCAAGGGCGACATGCTCAGTTCTGCCAGTCAGGTATGATGTAAACCAATTTAGAACAATTCCTGAGAGTCCAATAGTGTATTGCAGGCGGTGAAGAAGGATGTTATGGTCTATTGTGTCAAAAGCAGCTGTCAGGTCAAGGAGGATAAGTAGTGAAGGTGAACCAGTATCTGCCGTCATCAGAAGATCATTGGTGACCCTGACTAGGGCTGTTTCAGTGCTATGGCCAGGGCGAAAACCAGACTGAAACTTTTCAAATAGATTGTTCAGTTTGAGATGATCGTGAAGTTGTGCTGCAACTATTTTTTCCAGAACTTTGGAGAGAAATGGAAGATTGGAGATGGGCCTATAATTGGAGAGAACTTCAGGATCCAAGGTGGATTTTTTCAGTAGAGGTCTGATGACAGCAGTTTTTAGTGCAGAAGGAATATGGCCAGCCAGGAGGGACTGATTTATTATCCTGGTGATAAGTGGAGAGATGGCAGAAATGTTGGCCCTCAGCAAGGGTGAGGGGAAAGGGTCCAGGGAACTAGTAGACGGTTTCATTTTCCTGATGACATCCTCCACCTCTTCCCGTGTGGCAACAGAGAAAGAGCAAAGAGGATGGACGGTCTCAGACAATGAGTCAACAGTTGGGAAGGGCAAGATATCCTTGGTAGAGAGGTGTAAACGGATATTATCAACTTTTTGTTTAAAAAAGTTGATATACATGTTGCATCTGTCATCAGTGGTCTCAGAATGGGCAGGTAAAGGAGGTTTGACAAGATGATTTATGGTTGAAAAAAGTTTTTTAGGGTTGCTGGAGCCATTTCTGATGATGGTGGAATAAAACTTTGACCGTGCAACCTTCAGAGCTTCTGCATACGCTCTCATGTGTTCTCTGTAAGCCTGTTTATGGACAGTCAGCCCAGAGGCCTTGACCCGCCGCTCAAGGACACGCCCAGCCGCCTTCATTTTTCGCAGCTCGCAGGTATACCAAGGTGCTGAGCACGAGAATGAGACGGACCTAGATGTTAAAGGGGCGTGGAAGTCCAGGAGACTGCTCAGTGACTGGTTGTAAAAATCCACAAGGTCAGCAACAGAGAGGGAGCTGATAAAGTCAGAGGAGAGAAATGTAAGGTCCAAGGCCAAGGCATCCACATTGATATTCTTCAGATTTCTGAAGTAGATCTGTCGTTTTGGTTTGATACGGGAGGAGAAAAAGGGCAGCTCCAATGACACAACTTTGTGGTCTGAAATACCAAGATCAAATACCTGGAATTTTGAATGGTGGTGGGCAGCTCATTCCACCAGCTAAATACTATATATGAAAAGAGTCTGGATTGAGATTTGATTTCATACAGAGGTGGCATCACCAGACGCCATTCATCAGCAGACCTCAGTAGGCAAGAAGGAGCAAAGAACCTCACAAGAGCTCCTTTGATTCGTAGTTATGTAATCTAACATCCTCAAAGCAACACGATCGAGTAACAGCAGTAGTAAATGCTCTGTAGCTCAAAGCTGTGTAGTATGACACTTACAAAAGTGTGCCAAAACGTGGATTCGTCACACTCATTAGTGGTTAGTTAATACGGATGGATTTCCATACCATAGGTGAAGTGAGTTTTGCTGAGGTCTGCTGTTTCAGATTTGATATGTCAAAGTTGCTTTGATGTCATGTGCTTTTTCTTTCCTTTTTTTATATGTCTAAACTGAATATTTGCCAACTCAGTAGCATATTTTGTCCATATAAATATTTTATTCTTTTGTGCCACCTGGTCTTTGACCAGTGGCATCACTCCCACCACCATTGTTTTCAAAGCTCTGGTATAAGAACCACTTTAAGTTTCTTAAACTTATTACTTCAGTTTCAGCTTTCTCAACTGCCTAATTAAACATACTGGCTACATAACATTATTGCCTTAAAACCATTACTGGGGAAGATATGATATACTGTCATTGATTTAAAATGTTTTCCTCTCGCTTTCACTGAGATATGAAGAGAAAAATCTAATTTAGTCAAGAGAGATCTATAAATTATGAAACTAATGCTTTTTCCATGACTTACAGCATGTCTCTGTAATTCTTATAAAGCAACCGTGTATTGCATGTGTGTTTAAATGATTATATTATTTGTGAACTAAACAGAAGAGGGCTGATTTGTATGTAATTGTATGTATGCATTTAATTTTTTTGGGTAATGATGGCTGACTCATTTTAGATGAAATTACTTTTGCTAATGGCTCCTTTTATTATGTTATCTTCTTCCTCTGCTAGTCAGGATATTGATCCAAATCTCCTAGTGGTGTAAAGATGTGTCATTCTATATAAAGTTCTTGGTTTAATCTACAAGCTGGTATTGCTAATCCAGGGAGATAATACCTTGCTAAATATAAAATGCCATATAGGATAATACATGGGACAGGTTGTGTTTTGGGAGCTGGACATAAACAGAGACATTTTGACAAAGACAGTGGCATGCATTAAAGCTGGCCTGATAGAATGTATTCCTTTTTTAAAAGAGGACAAAGATAAAATAGTTGGAGTGACACTGCAACCCCATTTATTATATGGCACAATAAATGCAACTTTACAGCAAAAAAGAAATGTCACCAAGGAAGCAGGTCTCAGATCAGACACCCCAAGATGGTGACACTTCTGCTTAAATGCCAGCCAGGCAGGAAGAGGCGGGTCCAGGGGGACGGACACCAGAAGTGGCGTCAGAGGCGGTTAGGTTGTCAATCACCCAGTCTGTAGAGGGAGGAAGAGAAGATGCATTAGAATACAGTGCCACCCTGTGGATTGGTGAAACATTACCACCTCCGGAGCTTTTAAGCTGTCCCCAAGGAGCATGTGTGTGACACAGCTAACTTGGGATGTCAACTAGAGTTCATGAAAACGTGGAGAAAACAAAATAGATTTTAGTTCTGTTCTGTCAAATTGCACAGGACAATGTCTCCAATTCCTTTTTTTCAATTTATTTCTGCACTGTAGTCATTGTAAAGGCTAATATTCCCGTCTTCTGCCTCTCTGTTTTACAAGGGCTTACAGCAAAAAAATAAAAAATAAAAAAGAAGACCTCGTGTGAAAGACCACCACAACTAAATTAGTTATAGGTCATAGTATAGTTCAGATTTCTCAAGAATAAAGTTTCTGAAAGAAAAGTGCCCAAAGGAGAGTTAAAATCTAAATAGAAGCCTACCTGTGCACAAGCAGCTTGATATGATGGGTAAGTTCCCAGCCATGTGAACAACTCTGCCAGTGTTTCAGTAACTCGTATCTTAATCAGGAAAATATACAAGTTGAAATAACCTCTCTCAACATAAATTAATCAGTAATTGAGGGGGGAATAGAGAGATACTTTTCAAAAATTAGTATGGTGCATTTTATTTGAGACGTGCCCTTTTTGACAAATTTCCTTTAAATATACAGTAAGTGTACCAAATTTTAACAAAATTGGTCTATTAGAAGTAGAGTTATTTCAGGCAGACTGACAGACATGATGACAATAGGTTCTTTTGCATTTTATACAGCTGCACCTATAATTATGAACCCACCTCCTCATGTACAGTATATAGCATAGAATTGAGAATATAAAATGTGTGCAAGTCATTAGGTCTGTGGCAGAATGGTGGGGTACAGGATTTATAAATAGTGCGACTCAGATTCCGTGACTTGGACAGGTGCAGGAGAAATGTGTAGCTATGCTGTGCATAGTGTGGAAATGGGCTGATTACTCATTCACAAGTTGTGAGAGTGATCAGGGCATCCATCCCTCATTGGCACCCGACAGATTGTTATGGGAAGTATATACCACTGATCCTAGAATTTAAATATATCCACTCTTTTCAATAGCTCTCAATGCAAGCTAACTTCTGAATCCTGATCTTCATTAAACCTCATATATTCTGTCTCCTCCCTATTTATCTTCAGCTCTCTATCTTCTAAAGCTTTTCTCCATTTTTCCAACTTCCTCTCCACTTCCTCATTTCTGATGCTGCTGTACACAACACAATATCAGCTAAAGGCCTGTAACAGGAGGTTGGTCTTTTATCCCATGACTCCATACATCCTTAACCAGATGAAAGATGTAGGGACTTAAAGACGATCTACTCGACTCTGTTACCCCAACACTGCTTTTCACACCTTCATTCATATCCTGGGCAATCTTCAAATATATCTGATACCCCTTTCTCTCTCATGCACCTCCAGACTTCTTGATGTGACACTCTGTCATAAGCCTTCTCCAAATCAATAAACACCACATGCAAATCTTTCAATTTTTCTTGATGTTTCTCTGTCAGCTGTCTCAATGCAAAGACTACATCAGTTGTTTCGCTCCCTGGCATAAACCCAAACTGCTCCTCCCCAAAGACAATACAATACAACTTATTTTTGTATAGCGCTATTCACTGAGCACAGGTGCAGAACACTGTGAACAAATCTTTATTTAAAACATGTGTATACATTGTACTAATTACTAAATATGGAATTACTAGATATAAAGATACAGATTTGTTTTAAACACACAGTAATGGACTACTGTATTTGTAATGCCAAGAATGGGCACTGCAACAACATCTGTTGAGCTTTTTATTTGTATAGTGGGACTGGATCTAAGGAACAAGTACCGTAGCAGGTTTTCTTTTTAGAAATTAAAATTATGACTTCCTGTTCTGCTACTAAGTCAAAAAAGAAATCATCACATGCAAAGGGAGACAGGGTTTACAAATGTAGTGTTTAGTTTACGAGGTGACACTGAGATCTGAGATCTTATACTGTCGATTTTCTCATCATAGATAAAATGAATAAATACTATATTTATCCATTCCATCTTTTCTTTCATTTATACCCATCACCCTGGGGACATTAGGTAGAAATCTGCATAACTGAGCATATAATTAAATACATTTACAGGCGGTTTGTGCAAACTAGGTTAAAAAAGAATGTGTTGAAACAAATGTATTTTTTGTCCGACATGTCAATTTTTAACACCAGATGAATTGTAGCCATTGTGTCATAAGGCTTCAGAATGCTATTTTTTATGTTGTAAACTGCCAATGTGCATGAATATATTGTGTTGCTGTGTGTGTTAGTTTGCGTGTGAGTGAGAGTGGTCCCTGTGATGGACTACAATCCTGTCCAGTCCTGTTTTCAGCCTTTTGCCCGATTATGGTGAGATAGACTTTGGCTCTGGCAACCCTGAAATCAACTGAGAAGGTCCATTGACGGCTTCAGTGCCTGCACAGCCCTCAAACACATCTGAATGTTATGCCATCCATACATTTTCTATCTTCACAACCTTTCTTAAGTAAAGCGATTTTAAACTAGCTGTGATACAACTAAATGTGTTATCTCCTTTTTCTTCCAAATGTTCATAATGACTTCTAAACAGGTGGTGTGCCAGGTATCAGTAACATCTTACCATGCTGAACTGCAGGGCTCCAATATTTGTGTTCACTTTGTACATTCATTGAATTACTCAGTTATATTGGTGGCTGCACTTGTGCACAACTCTCAGTGCATCTGTAATGGCTGCTGCTTTCACTTATTAAACAAGCTGCTTCCTGTTCTCAGTAACTCAGTAATGTAGATTTTGTGTAGACAAATGGATAGAAGAATACATGAAAGACTCCTGCTGTGTTGTGTAAGAGGTGTGCATTTTTCTTGGTGTCTGTTCCCCATTACACACACAGCACAGACCTTTACACCTTGTAAAAGACTTCCTCGCTGCTACCTTTCATAATGGGGGTCTCCTGTCTTAACATCTCCCATTGCTGTTCTCTTCATTCTGTGCACCTGGAGTAATGGCTTCCAGGACATTACCTTAATATACATAGCCTACTGCCCAGGTGGTATACCCTGTAATCTTTTGGCATGGTGACTTGTGTTACTTCTCCCCTTATTGTCTGACCTCTTATAGCTCTGCTCTGATTCTCTAAGTCTTCCTTTAGCTTGTAGTCCCAGTCCCGACAAGGCACATCATTACAGTCTCTATTAAGTTTATACAATAATGTATTGTGAAATGTTAGACAAAGTTACGTTTGCTGGGTGTTTTCAGCATTTTTTGTGATTTTTCTTCAGGGCACTCCAAGTTATTTCTGACAGTGATGTTAAAACCTGCTGAAATTCCCAGGAGAAATTCAACAGGATCAGTAAGTCATAGGTGAGAATCGAACTATAGGATGTGCTTCGGCAGACAGAGGAAATCGATACTAATGATACCAGGAGCATAGCAAATACTGACTTACAAGAGTAATGATAAGAAGGAAGTTATGAAGTTGGCAAATGTAAACCTCTTCTGACCAAATATAGAATCTGTAGTATGCCCTAAAACAATTCGGAGCGGTCATATTAGGAATATTAAATGAGCAAGTAAGCATAGTACAGAATAAAATTGATTGGTATATCTGAAATATTAATTGAAATATAGAATGTCAACATTGTTATTAAACGAATACTAATCAAAAATAATGTTTTTCACTTACATTTTTTAACCTTTACATTAATATCCTTTCAGTAAGGATGTCCACTGTGTGTATACAACACTGTATACAGTGGATTCAGAAAGTATTCAGACCCCTTCACATTCTGCATACTTTATTGAATTGTAGATTTGATTTTAAAATTGATACATTTGCTGTTTTTGCCCCTCAATCTACACTCAATGACAAGTAACGACAAGGTGAATTCATTTTAATGGATGACATATATTGACTGGTGTCCCTGACACAATGGGTCCTGGTCCCTTATTTGACCCCGAGGCCACAGTAATGAGAGGGCAGAAAGAAGGGCAAGATGTTTCCTGTTCTAGTCTGAAGTTTGGCAAATGATTCCATTGTGCTAGTGAATGTGTTGCCGTCTCAGCATAGATGGAGCAAATACTCTTATCTGATCTGGAGGGTGTAGTAGCACAGTCTGTTCTAACTCTGCTTAAGACAGACAAAGAGTTTTAAGTAATGAGCAGAAGTTAGGACACCTGTGCAAATTGTTTGCTTCAACTTGCTTAATTTCCTTTAATTGCTGCAGAACATCTGTAGGTTGTAACCTATTAGTAGTTCCCTGAAGAAGGCCCATTTCAGTTTTTGCTAACCTTAAGTTTAAAATTAAATCCCTGGCAGTTTACTGCATACCTTTTCACCATTTTAGTTCATTCAAACTTTGGGAACCTGTCTTAAATCTTTGGATTTTTGTTTATCATTGGCTTTTGAGTTTTCAAAGTAGCAACTTCCTTCTAATATATGGGATGCCTTATGGAAACAGTAGTATTTCAGCTGTGACATTAAGTTTATTGGATTAACAGAAAATATGCAATATGCATCATAACAAAATTAGACAGGTGCATAAATTTGGGCACCGCAACAGAGATATTACGTCAATACTTAGTTGAGCCTCCTTTTGCAAATATAACAGCCTCTAGACGCCTCCTATAGCCTTTGATGAGTGTCTGTAATCTGGATGGAGGTATTTTGGACCATTCTTCCATACAAAAGCTCTCCAGTTCAGTTAAATTCGATGGCTGCCAAGCATGGACAGCCTGCTTCAAATCATCCCATAGATTTTCGATGATATTCAAGTCAGGGGACTGTGACGGCCATTCCAGAACATTGACTTCTCCCTCTGCATGAATGCCTTTGTAGATTTCGAACTGTGTTTTGGGTCCTTGTCTTGTTGGAATATCCAACCCCTGCGTAACTTCAACTTTGTGACTAATGCTTGAACATTATCCTGAAGAATTTGTTGATATTGGGTTGAATTCATCTGACCCTCGACTTTAACAAGGGAACCAGTCCCTAAACTAGCCACACCGCCCCACAGCATGATGGAACCTCCACCAAATTTGACAGTAGGTTGCAGGTATTTTTCTTGGAATGCGGTGTTCTTCTTCCGCCATGCAAAGCACTTTTTGTTATGACCAAATAACTCAATTTTTCTCTCATCAGTCCAAAGCACTTTGTTCCAAAATTAAGTGACTCTGTTTGTGGCGTGAGTGCAGAAAGGGCTTCTTTCTCATCACCCTGCCATACAGATGTTTTTTGTGCAAATTGCGCTGAATTGGTAGAACGATGTACAGATACACCATCTGCAGCAAGATGTTCTTGCAGGTCTTTGGAGGTGATCTGTGGGTTGTCTGTAACCATTCTCACAATCCTGCGCATATGCCGCTCCTGTATTTTTCTTGGCCTGCCAGACCTGCTGGGTTTAACAGCAACTGTGCCTGTGGCCTTCCATTTCCTGATTACATTCCTTACAGTTGAAACTGACAGTTGAAACCTCTGACATAGCTTTTTGTAGCCTTCCCCTAAACCATGATACTGAACAATCTTTGTTTTCAGATCTTTTGAGAGTTGCTTTGAGGATCCCATGTTGTCACTCTTCAGAGGAGAGTCAAAGGGAAGCACAACTTGCAATTTACCACCTTAAATACCTTTTCTCATGATTGGACAGACCTGTCTATGGAGTTCAAGGCTTAACAAGCTAATCCAACCAATGTGGTGTTGCAAGTAATCAGCATTGAGCAGTTCCATGCATTCAAATCAGCAAAATTACAAGGGTACCCAAATTTTTGCATAGCCAGTTTTTCACATTTGATTTCATTTCATACAACTAAATACTGCTTCACTAAAAATCTTTGTTCGGAAAACACCACAGTACTCAGATGTTCCTAGGAAATGAAAGACATACAACTGTTTTTTTTGTTGAAAGTAGAGTAAATTATTATGCAGGCTGAGAGTGGTTCCCAAACTTTTTCATATGACTGTATACAGTGGTGTGAAAAACTATTTGCCCCCTTCCTGATTTCTTATTCTTTTGCATGTTTGTCACACAAAATGTTTCTGATCATCAAACACATTTAACCATTAGTCAAATATAACACAAGTAAACACAAAATGCAGTTTTTAAATGATGGTTTTTATTATTTAGGGAGAAAAAAAATCCAAACCTACATGGCCCTGTGTGAAAAAGTAATTGCCCCCTTGTTAAAAAATAACCTAACTGTGGTGTATCACACCTGAGTTCAATTTCTGTAGCCACCCCCAGGCCTGATTACTGCCACACCTGTTTCAATCAAGAAACCACTTAAATAGGAGCTGCCTTACACAGAGAAGTAGACCAAAAGCACCTCAAAAGCTAGACATCATGCCAAGATCCAAAGAAATTCAGGAACAAATGAGATCAGAAGTAATTGAGATCTATCAGTCTGGTAAAGGTTATAAAGCCATTTCTAAAGCTTTGGGACTCCAGCGAACCACAGTGAGAGCCATTATCCACAAATGGCAAAAACATGGAACAGTGGTGAACCTTCCCAGGAGTGGCTGGCCGACCAAAATTACCCCAAGAGCACAGAGACGACTCATCCGAGAGGTCACAAAAGACCCCAGGACAACGTCTAAAGAACTGCAGGCCTCACTTGCCTCAATTAAGGTCAGTGTTCACGACTCCACCATAAGAAAGAGACTGGGCAAAAACGGCCTGCATGGCAGAATTTCTAGACGCAAACCACTCTTAAGCAAAAAGAACATTAGGGCTCGTCTCAATTTTGCTAAGAAACATCTCAATGATTGCCAAGACTTTTGGGAAAATACCTTGTGGACTGATGAGTCAAAAGTTGAACTTTTTGGAAGGCAAATGTCCCGTTACATCTGGCGTAAAAGGAACACAGCATTTCAGAAAAAGAACATCATACCAACAGTAAAATATGGTGGTGGTAGTGTGATGGTCTGGGGTTGTTTTGCTGCTTCAGGACCTGGAAGGCTTGCTGTGATAGATGGAACCATGAATTCTACTGTCTACCAAAAAATCCTGAAGGAGAATGTCCGGCCATCTGTTCGTCAACTCAAGCTGAAGCGATCTTGGGTGCTGCAACAGGACAATGAGCCACAACACACCAGCAAATCCACCTCTGAATGGCTGAAGAAAAACAAAATGAAGACTTTGGAGTGGCCTAGTCAAAGTCCTGACCTGAATCCAATTGAGATGCTATGGCATGACCTTAAAAAGGCGGTTCATGCTAGAAAACCCTCAAATAAAGCTGAATTACAACAATTTTGCAAAGATGAGTGGGCCAAAATTCCTCCAGAGCGCTGTAAAAGACTCATTGCAAGTTATCGCAAACGCTTGATTGCAGTTATTGCTGCTAAGGGTGGCCCAACCAGTTATTAGGTTCAGGGGGCAATTACTTTTTCACACAGGGCCATGTAGGTTTGGATTTTTTTTTCTCCCTAAATAATAAAAACCACCATTTACAAACTGCATTTTGTGTTTACTTGTGTTATATTTGACTAATGGTTAAATGTGTTTGATGATCAGAAACATTTTGTGTGACAAACATGCAAAAGAATAAGAAATCAGGAAGGGGGCAAATAGTTTTTCACACCACTGTATATCTTTTGCCAAGCTTTTCCTAACAACACTGGATGCAAGGCAAGAGTTAGCCCTGGCCAAGGTGCCATTTCAGGGTACCCTCACAACCATCAGAAACCATTTAGAATCCTCATTAAAGATCACCTGCATGTCACTGAGAGCAAACCCAGAGCATCTGGATGAAAACCTGCAGCCACACAGGAAGAAACCTCTCACAGACAATGGCTGGACACATTCAGACTCTGGGTGTTGATCTGTGAGGCTGCAGTGCCACCTTCAACCAATGAATTTCCAGTCTTGGACTTGAAATGTCAGTGTAATTGTAGCACACCTTTTCAACCTGCATACTGCCTGAATAAGCTTTTCATATCATACCCTAGCCACACAACCTCCTTGAAAATATCATTAGTTTATCTTAATGCATACTACATATACACTATTTAAGGGATTAGTAAGAGTAATGAAATAATAATAAGCAAAATAAATGTTGTAAATACAAACACAGTTCCAGTGCGGCTTCTACTGGATAAAGATTGAAAATACTTGTTCTCATGAAGGAAGTGATCAGGCAGTTAGCTTGGCTTCAGATTGTCTTATTTTTTATGTTTTTATGTTTTATTCACATAAAAATAAGTTTGTAACAATAATTTCTTAAATTCTAAAGCCATCTGTTACAGAGAATTCCTTAAAAAAACTGTTGTTTGGTTGAGATGGGTTTAACAAGCTTCCTGACAGCTATGGTTTGTGGAAAAATGAATTAACGTTACAAAATTAGTGACACCTCGAAGGGGATGCCAAGCCCCGCTCGTAGCTGGCTGGCTAATTGCTCTAGTGTGTATTAACCTCTTTATCACCCGAACTGCTGCTACATTCAATGAACAATTTTCTAAAGATATGTAATGGTCTAAGCAGTTAGCTGAGGAAAATGTAGCAGTCTTCTGGATTAATATAACAATAGCATGTATTCAAATCTTTCAGTCTTTAATGAAAATTACAGCAGCAGACATCAGTAATAAACAAGTTAGAAAATGTATGCATGGCGTAACATTCAGGAGTGTTGGAAGACTGCACAGGTCCTGTAGCCCTCAATGGAATGAGTTTAGTCAGTTGGTTCTAGAACCTTCTCAATCCTTTTTGTGGGGGACACAGACTATCCCACCAGAACTGGTCAAAGGGCTGAAAACAGGCCTGGAGAGGATTTTAGTCCATCACAGGGCCCAGTCTCACTCACACATGCACATAAACACACACACACCCTAAATAAATATACAATGACAATTTGCAAGTGCTAATTAAAATAACCTAAACAAATAGATAGATAAAAACAATTTTGTAACTCTTTCTATGTGTGATCATGTCTGGCCATAGTAGCTCTCACAAAATGGGAGCTACAAAGCTGTTCAGTTATGACAATTCTTAGGGAATGACAGAAGTGAAAGGCAGATATCAGGTGAATATGGCAAATTATAGGGTGACCAGAACTGGGACATTTGAGCAGTATGAATGCCCAGCATAAAGCCCATCATTGTCACATATAATGAACACATACAGTATAATAGCAAGCAGTGCTTAAAGTATAAACAAATACCTGTACTCTGTTTGTTGTCTGCTTCTTGTTCCTCATTGCGATGTTGTTTAAATATGACACAACTTGTTAATCAAGCAGGGTTCACTCTTAGAGTTTCATGCACGCTGTCCTAAATATTCTGTGATATTTTTTTTGCTGAAGCAATGTATGCAAGACTGAAAAACTTTATTAGATGGGCAGCCTTATTCTTCAGTTATTTCTTGGGATGTATAGCCTGAAATTGGGACTGTCCCTGTTACCAGCATGTGTGGTCACCCCATTAAATTATAATGCCAGTGTAATAGTCAGGTCACAAGGTACATGTAAATAATTTTATTTTCCTTGCTTGCATTCTGTAATTTTACTGTTAAGACGATTATTTAAGTTACAGTGCTTTTCGACCTTTTTGACAAGTGGAATATTTTTACTTAAAGAATTCTCTTCCTGGACCAGGGGTTCCCCATAGCGTTTTGAGTGACTCGATGAACTAATAATAGATAGAAGAATGGGATGCTTCTGTATTTAATAGCAGAAGAGCTCTGTGGACTGGCGACAGTTCATAGCCAGCTTTTCACATAAAGACAGGAGGTGATAGCGGAGTTAATATACTTATCACGCCTGCTTTTTTGTGGACTGGCAAAAAATGTCTATGGACCGGTGTCAGTCTATGGGAAACACTGGCTTAAAGCATGGCACTGATTCTCCTCTGTTTGATCAAGCTGCAGGGAAGACTTAAAAAGCATAAAACAACATGCTTATTGAAAGGTTTCTTTGCACACTCAGCTGGGCTTGCAGATGCCGGATTGATCGCCAGTCCAAACATCAAGTGACAGTGAGTAACTATCTACCTGCACTCGCAGTCTGCTGGTCTTTCATTAACTTGGACTGGGGATCTGTTTGTCGTTAGTAGCAGATATGGAGGTAAAAAAAAGTAAAATAGGCAAAATATAACAGTTGGTGTAACAGCTGTCAAGGTAAAATTGAAACTAAATTAATTTGTAGTTTAAGCCACACATTATGTTTCTCCATTTTAAGACTGTTCACAGATTCGCTGACGCTTTTCAATGGGAGATTTTGAAGTTTAAAATGTCTGTACAGCATGATCTGTACCTGAACAAAAATTGAACTGTCTTGCTAAATTTCCTTGAAGAATACCTGTGCTACTTCTCAACAAAATTGGTCCACTGGGGCTTGTGTTGTTTCATGCAGACAGACAGACATGGGCTATCGCAACAGATGCTTTTCCGGTTATATGTCGACACGCCAAAAAAGACTTCATTCATTGCAATAGCAAATGTACATAAAAATAGTCAGGTGAGTGATATTTTGGACTCAACATGTTTGAACTCGTATAAAAAGGTTCAAAATTTAATACAATGAGATTTCTTTCATTTTTTTTTTGCATTTGCAGAAATTAGTAATGTGACCTCATTCATCCATCACCTTTAACCTTGCTGTAAAGAGTTCTCCTCATATCTAATTTGTTTTTTTCCCTTGAACTCTGGTTCATCTCTCATGTCCCAAAAATGTTCGTGTGTGGCAGGTGAATAGTTCCATGTGCGTGAAACTGTATGTGACTGTGTCATGTGATGGACTAGAGTCCCGTCGAGGGTTAGTTCCTGCCTTGCACCTGATACTGCTGAGATAGGCTCTCCACCCCTAAAATGGATTAAGCATGTTTGAAAATAATACATTCTGATATTCTAGAACATTTAAAACATGTGGCTTTCTAAAAGTTTGAGAAGCACTGCCTAGCACTTGAGTGCCTGCCCAGCCTCTGTTATGTACAGTTTTTATTTTTCTCACCCTGATTGTGTCAGCCCAAATTGATGATTTTGGTTTCCTTCTTCAGTCTGCTATCATACATTTTGAGGACTTTCAATTCATTTTATCTACTGTTAGTCTGGGTGTGTCCGTCTTGGGTGGCCAATTGGCTTCTCCTTAGCTGTAAGCTGACCATTACTCAATTTTATTGTTAATGGACTTGTATTGTCATCATTTTAGGTTAATCATATTGAAATTTGTTGTATTACTTTGTGGGCTCATGTATTTGAATGATGTATGATTTAGCTAGTGCCTTTGCTTTACAACCAGAAACTTAGGCAGGTACTCTGAGTCTGTGTTTAGTGAAGAGCGTTTTACAGAATGAGCTGATGATCTGACATTCTCTACAGCTCTAGTTCTTTCCATGTATCTATGGCTTCTGGGATGCATTCTGAACTGGAAAAAACGGGTTTAGTAAATGTATGGACCCAAATTTACAAATAGACCTTATAGGTCAGTATTGTCATATACTGTATGACTTATATACATATATATATATATACTGTATATAAGTTGGGGCTTAATTGTACCATATAATTTCCAGTATTTTATAATGTCGGCCGTATAAGTCGAATGTGGAAAACTCACGCTATTGGTCCAAGAGATTATAATATGTTATCTCCCACCTGAAAGAGTAACCACGGAGCACACTGCCTTTTTTTTCTATGTATTGTACCTACGTGACCACACGGTAATGCCCGAACTATTCCAAAGCGACGTTTGCACTGTTTTGTGTTTTTTGTATCTCACTCCTTCGTACACCTATATCATAAGAGCATCCCTTATCTACAATGGAGCATTCGATCAGAAGAAAATATGAAGCTGGTTTTAAATTAAAAGTCGTGGAAGTGGCAAAAGAAATTGGTAACTGCGCTGCTGCAACAAAATTCAATGTGTCTGAGAAACTGGTGTGAGATTGGAGGAAGCAAGAAGATGTAAAAAATAAAAATTAAGTGTCATATTTTTGAATGGCCATATAAGTTGGGGTCTGATTTTTTAATCCATTTTTCAGGTTTCAAGACCCGACTTATACATGAGTATATACGGTAATGATATTCCTAATATATAAATGTAGGAAATTCTTACAATGCAAATTAACATGAAACATGTCACCAATCTGTCAGTATAACTTTCTCACATCAATACATTTTATATTCCTTACCTTATGAAACTACCTTACCTCAAAACTTCTGTCTTCCGCATCTGAAAAATGTCTCAGAACACTTTTGTTATAAACTACCAGCATAACAAAAAGCAGACAAATATCTCATTAAGACTGCAGGCAAATGCATTTCATATCTTTGTGGTCGGGTGTGGGAATGACTGGTCTCCAGACAGCAAAAAGAAATCTTGGGGTGCCTGCCGGATCATCACTTTTATTATCCATGGAAAGATGAAAACAAACAAAAAGAAAGCTCTTTGGCATGGGAATTCAATAATTGCAGAGTCGCAGGGTTGCAGTCACTGCTAGCGGAGCTCCATCTGGCAGGTCGCTCAAGACACTAATGACACCTCATTTCTTGATTCCTGCGGTTTTATGGTGACTTGATTGGAAGGGGCGGGGTCAAATGCCTTAATCAGGCAGCTTCTTAGCACGTTGGTGGCAGAACCCCCTCTGTTGTCTTGGCAGGTTACTACATACCTTGACTGAACTTGTGAGGAGGTCCTCTAACACACATCCATGGCACTTATATGTCACTAAAAATATATGAGCTATTCTCATTTTGAGTTTGAAGTACTATATAGTTTTTGATATAATTCATTTGACATAATAATATCATTTTGTTAGGATTGCTTTTTGTTTGCTATACCTTTGCCCTTGCATTTGTATTCTTTGCATTTATTTTGGGTTTTTTGACTTCCTTCCAGTTTGCTGTACTTTAAATTTAGTGTTTGTAGAGAAATACCCTGTGGCACGGTGTGGCTAGGGTTCCAAGGCAGAATGAAGAAAGCTCAGTTTAAAAACAATAGTACTTTGTTTTGACGGCAGGGGTGAGCATTAAAGCCTAGTGGGTGCAGCACTAATGGGGGAATAGGCAGTTATGTAAGCACATGCAGATTAGTGATCTAGGATACCTTCCTAATTTAGTGGCAAAGCGTGTCAGGTTAATGCGGCACATTCATTACAGAGGAACAAAGAGCTGTACAAAGGTGGAGTGGTGACAGCTTTTGAGTTTATGAGAGAGAAGAAGATGGTGAAAGATCAGGAGTTCATGATGGGGAAATCGCAATTGTAAAGAAACTGAAAGATGGCTAGCTGGCTCGTGAATTGGAAAGGAGAGGAGGCAGAAGGGAAGATGATGGTGCCGGATGTATGGTAGTCTTCTTTGTGAAGAGTGAGTCCTTGTAGGGAGCTGGGTCAAACTAGTCTTGCTGCAGCGAGGGGCAGGAGAGACATTTTAGACTTGATTTTGTTCAGCAGACACCAAGGTAAGGTGGCAGAAGACTCGGAGCAACAGTACGTGGGGATCATCTAAAGAAGAGGAACTGTGGACATGTAAAAGTGAGCAAATGTGTGATGACAGAGTTGGCATTGAAATCATAGAGTCACTAGGACACTTTGTTGGTAAAAGGACGAAGTATGTGACAAGGCATGTCAATGGTCTATGAACTGTGAACCTTTCAATTATTATTATGGATTTAATAAATGTATTGCTCTGTTTATTGTTTATTTTACATGCACTGCTTTTATGAACTATTTATTTATGGAGGGTAATTTGTTCTGCACTTTGACAATTTGTTTAAAGTAAACGCATACTTTGCATTCTTTAAACTTCTCATGCCTCTCACTCACCACTGGCCCACCCTTTGTACATGAGCTACTAAGGGGTCAAATTTACATCAAATTTACATCTTAGTGTCAGGAACGTCATGGCTCAGAAACCCCTGACATAGCCCCAGATAAATTAATGCCCTCAGTGTATTTTGCCTAAGGTGGAAAATGTGCCAGACAAGGGACCAAAAGGTGTAACATGGTCAAGAAATGGGTGAAAAGTCAAGACCCAAGTGTTCAGTAAACCAAGTCGATAAAACCAAAATGTTAAGCTAAGTTGTTGTCAACAATCTAGAGCAAATGGCCAGAAAGCAATTATGAAAGAATGCAAGAATTTTTTGATTTCATTTATCTATAATCTGCTACATAAAGGAAGTGCATGTTATTAACCTTTATCCAATCAGAAAGGGACAACAAAATGGCCATCCTCTTAGAAATCGAATGTTGCTGCAGCAAGACGCAAAAAGAAAAATGTATAAGACACAAATTCTCTGATACAGGTAGCGAAGCAAAAAGAGTAACAGAGTCCTAAAAAAATGTTTAATGAATCTAGATCATAACACAGACTGTGGTCTTTATGGCTGCAGTTACCTACGGGCTATTTAAAGACGGCTGTTGCCATGGCCCCTTTGCTGTGGCATCAGTTGTTTTCAGCTGTGTTCTTCAAGTACTTTTTTGTTCTTTCAGTTCTCATACATTTTGTGGTCTTTAACACTAGGGTGTTGTACTGTGTTAGCCATTATGAATGTAGTGAAAAGTCAAGCAAAATGACACCTTTTATTGGCTAACTAAAAAGATGTCAATATGCAAGCTTTTCGAGGCAACTCAGACCCCTTCTTCAGGCAAGATGTAATACAGAAACTCTTTGTATTTCGTTAAGAAGAAGATGTCGCTGTCCATGTGTGCCAGTTTCTTCCACCTGGTCTTCAATTCCATGTAGTAGCGGTACATTTTGGTGTCTTGTATGTGTGTTCACCCGTAAAGAGATCTTCCTGCCTTGTACTCGATGCTTGCTGGGAGAGACTCCAAATTCTCCCAACCCTGCTTAGAATAAGCATGTTTGAAAAATGGATGGATGGACCCTTGCATTGTAATGAATTTTGGTTATTGTTTCAAAATTAAGTTTAGTTCTTTTCCTTTCAGTTTTTAGAATTAATTAATTTATTATTAATGAGCTATATAAATAACATGTATTATTATTATTTTGAATTTGGAATAATTCATGTAATTAATAAATTGGTAAACAGGTGTAGTTAGTTAGTTAGTTAAGGTGTAGTGCTTGGCGAGGTGTTTTGTTGGTCACAGCCTTCTCATTTGTGCTCAGTCACTACAAATATAATATACTGATATATCAATAATTATATATGATAATTATAAATAGCCACATTGAGGAATTTAAAACCTGTTGATAGAAAATCGTTACCAGTAGCTATAACCTGATAAAGGCTGCGTTTAGAGAGACTATCAAGAAACAAAATGTTAAATGTGAATCTCCCCAACTTGCTGCTTTGGATATAAGATGATTCTTTACTTTGGTGAAATTGGTGGGGTGGTTATTTGAACCTAAATGTAGATTTCCAGCTTTATATAGCTTTATATGATTCACTAGTGAGACCACATGTTTAGTACTGTGTTCCATTCTGGTCACTACACTACAAGAAAGACATAGTAGCGCTAGAAGCTGTGCAAAGGAGAGCAACAAGGTGCATCATACATTTACATAACCAGGTGAAAGTCAGGAAGAAGTTCTTTGCATAAAGAGTTGTGGCAATTTGAAACAAGCTGGCAGGACTTGTAGTTGAAGCAGAAACCTTGACAACCTTTAAGAAGTATCTTGATGTGATAGTGGGACAGCTTAGTAATTAGCTAAACAAAATAGCTTGGCAGACTGATTGGTCTCCTTTCGTTTGTCATATTTCTTATGGTCTAATGTAGATATTCCAGTTTTTCTCCTCAGGAAGTGTGATGGAGGCTCTAATTTGGCCCCAGTGTAGGTATATGCATGTATAGGCCCTGTGTTGGACTTGCACCAGGATTGCTTCCTGACTTAACCCTGAAGTTGCCCAGATAGGCTCTGGGCCCTTGCAGCCTTGAATTGGATGAAATGGGGTTGAGAATGTTATGTTATAGACTTCATTTAAAAGTGTACTGTGGTATCTGCCTACAGTCATGTAGCATGATGGACAGGCCTAGCAGCGGATTGCTGGAACAGAGAACTTCAACTATTGAACATTTTGTAGACATTAATTCCTACACTACATCATGGCCTGTTTGATCATGTCATTTACTTTTATTGTAAAGCAGATATTCTTGTCTGAAATTTGAGAGATGTTTGGCAGCAGTATTTAGGATTATAATGCACTGCTTTTGTAATGTAAATCATCTGCTGGTATTGTATTGTGCTCACTCAATTATGTAACATTAATTTGCTGTAATCGGTACAAATTACAGATTACTGTTGATAACTTCAGGAACACTGTAGAGAGGTTTTGGTAAAGTAAAAATGGAATGAAAATTATAATTGCGGCATTATTATAAATTCTATAACAGTTCAGATGAGAATTCTTAATAGAAAACCCCTTGGTATTTTCTTTGTCTGAAATGCATTTTCATTGTTTACTTTAAAAACAAAGGCTTCAGGTAATTTTAATAATTTTCACTATTTTAACTTTTCCAAACATTTTATATTTTATTACATAATGTGTTTAATTAATGCAGTTATTAAAACTTATTTTTATGGGAGAAGCCGATGATTCTTTGCATTATGTTCACTTCAACTTGAACAGGCGCTTTTAACTGTTCAGTTCACATCACACACTGAAGACAAAATGCATCCCTTTTGGGAAAGAAGTCAGCTGCACTGGCCCTTATCCCTGTTACACTGCACAGCCATTCCTGTGCGCCTTCTACACACAAACTGAATAGGTTAAGGGAAATAAGGATGCATTGATAGTGAAATGTCACCATGGCCATTACCTGTATTTGCAATGCATAGCATGTGTAATAAACGTTTAGGCTGGAGACTTTACAATACGTGAAATACCTATACTTTATGAAATTTAAAAAGTCTATTTGTAAATTGCTTTGTGCTTCATCAGTAGATATACGTGAATCCAGCTGAATTTGCTTCACCTTGAGAACACCAAAAATGAAGAAAGGTTCAGGAATTTTGGCAACCTCTGTGAAATACAAGTCAATGAGGAAGGAGAAACTGAGCTAGTTTTGAGTGAATTATAATGGTGTGATGGACTTTTAAGTGCCCCTGATGGCAAGGGAAGCATCTTTCAGCTATGCTGGATCAATTGTTGTGGCCAAAAATGTAACCTGAGTAGTGAGGTAACAGTGCTAACCTCTGTGCCACAGCTAAAATAGTGCACAATACTCCAAGTCCTTCATCTTTCTCTGTACCTTCCAAGCACCTGTCACTATGACTAACACCCATAGGGCCTGTCCTGTGAGGGATCAGCGTTATGTACTCAGGTGGCTGTCCCTGTCAATACCCAATCTGTGCTACATAGCGAAGAACATAACATGCTTATTCCAGCAGTGAAGACGTAATGTACAATGAATCAACACAGTAGATTTGAAGTATTTGCAAAATATTCTCCTTACGGTCAGCTAACTTACCCTTCAAATGAAAATTCTGTGAGTTGTGTGCAGTTCAGATGGGGCCAAATTGTAATGCTGAGTGAACTGTTTTTTTTTTTTGTTTTTTTTTAATGTATGCGGGATGCAAGTCCAGCTGGATTACTGATCAGGTAGTGACATCACACGTGTATATATGCTACAAATTATTCACGCATGTGCAGAGTAGATTGGGCAGCGCAGTATAGTGTGAGGTGGAGTACACTTACAGTGTATATGTGTGAAAGTTCTACACATACATAACGCATATTGGGCAGACAGCAGGTAGTGACATCTCCGTCCAACATATGCTGCTAGAGGTCTGTGATGTCCTACTGGCCTCGCAAAACATCATGGGGTGCTTGGAGAAAAAAAAGCTTGTGTAAGCTAGCCTCACAGTGAATTTTCAAAGAAAAATTCGACAAACAATGTCACTAGTGAACACAGCAAGTTTGCTGCAAAAAAACTTTGGTGAATTGCACTCATTTACACTAATTAGCAACAATCACTCTGTGACACAACAATTCAATTCAATGTAGCATTCTTCACTGTGTTTAGGCTCAAGGGGCTAACGAAACCATTCAGTTATAATATTGTAACAACTCACCATGTGAACTGACAGCTAAATCCATTGCTGAATAAGTATGCAAACTCATATTTTTTTTTCAATTAGGGGGCTCTGCCCCCTGCTTGCTTCACTTGCCAACCCCCGGGGGCAGGCGCTGGGCACCCGCTATTTCATGGCTGAGCCACTCGAAGGGTGTTGGATCACCCCTCTGTTAGAGAAAGCGATCGTATGTAGAGAGATGGTATATGGAAGAGTATGCGGGGTGTGGAAAAGACGGTTTGGTCCTAAGTTGTTACAGACAGAAAATTAGTTACTTGAGCATTTCGCTACAACTGTCTTTTTAAAATACCAATGAACAATAAAACATAGTAAAAAGTAAAAGTAGAAGTAAAAAGTAAAATGTAATGAAACATAATAAACTTATTAAAAAGTGTAATTACATTAACTCCTCATCAAAAACAATATTATGAATTACTTTATCCTCTAACTTACATTCTGTAAACTTTACTTTTTTGCATTTCTGTTCACATATTGTTTGGAATATTTTTTCTCTTTTTTGTTTATTGGACAATTCTCTTTGTTCTTGATTTTTATTATACTGTGTGTAGCTGTTTTTTGTTCGTTTTCTTTTTTTTGACATTCATTATCCATTCTTGTCACTATTTTTCTATCACAATCTAAAATTTGACATTCTTGAATAGATCATTTTCTTTTCTGCCTTGTCATTATAACCAACCGCATTGAAGGGTGCGTTAGCACTGAGAGTGTCAAAGGGTGGTACAGAGAAAGGATCTACGCAGCAGGAGTAATGATTGGGCGAGCGGTGTGGAGAGGAATGGTCAAGACTGAATAACGCAGACATTATGGAAAGCTTTTTCAATATAATAGAGAGAAAGCACATGCAAAACAAAGGTAAGCAAACCACTAAAGGCACACCAACTGACCTCTGTATGTGGCAACAATACAGTCTGTTCATATTCTTATTATCTTCTTGTTTGTTAAATTATTTCTTTGGATGACACTGCATGGGAACTATACATACACCAGTCAACTGTAGCATCGCCTTCTTAAGAGCACTGCATGAGTGCCAGAAATTTGTAAATTCCTATGGGTAGCCTACAGGCCCATCCCTAACCTAGACCAACTGACCACTCTCACCCCCCTGGGCATTCAGCAATATTATAAACACATGCTGAAATTCAAACTAATATAAACTGAAGTAAAATAAATTATGTTTAGTGTTGTGTTAGTAATAGTTCAACCCCACAGGTCTGAATCATCTCAAATAACTTTTTACATTAGCAGTATTTTGGTCAAAACAGCAGTGGCACCACCTGCCACAGCAGGATTCTGAAGGGAGAGACAGAATGATCAGTCAATCAGACCAAAGTCCTAAGCCTGCTACAGTAAAAAGGAAGGCCGATGTTAACAAGTGATTGGCTTCTAGAAACAGAATTTTTCACAGAGAAGTCCCCCCCCCCCCCCCCCCCCCCCACCCCCCACCCCCCGGCCCCTTATTACACTCAGACTTGACTGGATGTCCTGTGTCACAGGGACCTTTATTTGTATCTCACACAGACCCACACTGCAGCTGGTATGTGTCAATGTGGATATTTTCTGAATTATTGTCAAATTCTTTATATAATTTCTGCTACGTTTGATTATGATTTAACATGTACAGTATGTACTATACCTTTTAAATATTCTGTTTTCTATGTGTTCTATGGGTGGTGTAGTCACAAATGAGGGACTGCCCTCCACCTTTTATATTCTGGTGGATGAGAAAGCTTTCCTTGGGTTGCCATTGATTATTCTACTAGCTCTCTTCTGTGAGTTTTAGTTTTCTTTTGATAATCTGGTCTTGGGGATTTTTTGTTCTGTACCTTCAATTTTGATAACAGTTTGCTGATTTTGTCTTGGTTGCCTATCCAGGCATACTGTTTTTGCTCTTTTGTTTTGTAACATAAATGGTATAAATATGGCGGTGGTTCTTTAGTGATAGGTTGCAAATAGATCAAGTGCTATGTTTTGTGTCAGTTTTTGATCTCCTGAATTTGACTTTGATTTCTGGTTTGCCTCTGCGCTGTGTTCACTAATGTTTAAACGATGAAGCTGCTGCTTCATGTGCAGTTTTTTCTTAAATAGCCCTTTGGCGGTCCTCTGCCTGCAGCATCAGGTGACCCCACCCTGATAAGCTCCACTTATGGAAAACAAAGAATGCCCATTAAAAGAACTACACACAACAAATCTAACCTTATAAGTAAACACAAAATTAATTAATAAAATATTCATCAATACACAATACATACAACAGGAAACAAAAACAAAACCAACCAACTTATTACAAAACAAGTCACAAAAATAACAAAAAGATGGCCCCTATTTAAGATGGTGTTTGCATTAAAATGAGCAAAAGCAACTAATGAAATAATATTTGTTTACAGAAATTTCTGTTGTAGTGTTAGTTCTGACCTCCAGTAGAGTTTCTCGACTTCAAATTTCTTGTTAGGTTTTTGGTTTTAGTTATTAAAATTTACATCTCTCCTGTTACTAACCCCTACATGTTATTTTAACCAGTGTTTTGCTGAGTCCTTTAGTACTTTTTGGTTAATTTTTTTTAATAACAACTCTATATGGGGAAAGTGCCTTGTTTCCATCTAGCCACCATGAAAACTAGAACGTTTCTAACATTTTTCCAGTGGACAATCTAAAGGAGAAAAGATTATGAAGAGAAATCCAGAAATAGGGAAAGTGTCCACGCTAATACTGTAGTACCTGAACTCAGATTCAAACCCAGGTGCTGCCCAAGATTTTTACATTTAAGGATGTGTGTGTTTTTGCTATTATTATTATTATTATTAATAATGTAAAACGATGGTTTAGAAAAATGACCAGAACATGAAATAACATTCAAATAAAATTCTTTAATAGAAAATGCATTTTAAAATATGCTTATAAAAATAAAATGTGATCTGCTATCTTTTGCCTGTGCTGGTTAGTCACACAATGTTTTGTCCAATTTGAAGTAACCACTTCCATATTTATTTTAATTCCACCTCAATTATAAATTAGTCTAGTTTTGAAAATAAGATATATTGTGCATTCTGATGAGTGAATATAAAACAAGCTGTGTGTGTTCTTTTGAAGATAAGACACATTTTTTCTCAATGACGAGGAAGGATACACAAAAGTATTCAACATTAAACATAATTCAATGACAAGTGAAAGGCAAACTTTTAAAACTCACTTCACCTAGCAGTCTTTGTTGATTATATTTTACATAATTCTCATCATTTAAAAGTGAATCTTAACCTGGTCACTGCCTGCAGGGAGCTTGCACATTCTCCTTGTGTCTCTATGACTTTTTCCCAGGAGACTCGGTTTCCCTCTTACACCTCCCAAAGACATTCATTTCATGCAATTGTGCTAGTCTGGTTTGAGGATGGCTGGGTGATTGTGTGTGAATGTCACTTCAGTCAGATACCTGCTCTGTGACGAATGTTACCAGTGCAGACTCCAGCCCAAAATTACTTTACAACTGAGTTTTCAGAGTAATTTTAGAGGTTCTGAATGTAGACAGATATGTTAGTCCAGTTTATCTGTATTTTTCATTTAACCTGGCATGAATGTAAAAACTAAACACATTTAAATGTTTGTAGAATACATTTTCTCAAGGCTTACTATTGGGTATTTACAGTGGCCATCATTAGCCTAAAACATGGGACTTTCACCCCATCTTTATTTTAAAGATTCAAAAAAACACTGAAGAAAAAGGCAACGGAGGAAAAAAAAATGGAAAAAAAGGAAAAAATTGGTTTTGCCTGAAAGGCCAAATCTAAAGCAAATAAATCGAATAAACCATAAAGCACAAATAGTACTTTTTCTAGACAAGCAAGGGTTGATACCATTAAATCCAAAAAAGAATAAAATCACAAAAAAAGCAAGAATCTAATTAATCACAACATTGAAGTTCGTATTTCATCAGTAGTCTTGACTACAAGTACCCCAGCTACATAATTAGGGGGTACCTCCTCCTTAGGTTCTATATGCAGGAGTCAGGACAAAGAAAACTAATTCTTATAGCCTTTACATAATACACTAAACAGTGTCATCTCCAGACAGAGGAGCAGCTTCAGCGACAGACTGCTGTCAATGTCCTGCTCCACTGACAGAGTGAGAAGATCGTTCTTCCTCCACACTATGCGACTCTTCAATCCCACCCGGGGGGGTAAACGTTAACATTATACAAAGTTATTGTCTGTTTTACCTGCATTGTTTATCACTCTTTGATTTAATATTGCTTTCTTTATCAGTATGCTGCTGCTGGAGGATGTGAATTTCCCCTTGGGATTATCTATCTATCTATCTATCTATCTATCTATCTATCTATCTATCTATCTATCTATCTATCTATCTATCTATCTATCTATCTATCTATCTATCTATCTATCTATCTATCTATCATTACCAAATAATTAATAAAAACAATGGCTGTGATCTCTAACATTCATAAAGTTACTACATCTTTTCTGGTTATATTTTTGGATACTTATATATGGAATACACAGATTTCAAATATACTGTATGGTCAGAATTGGCGTAGTCAGCTTATTTTTAGAACTATATATTTTGTTTAGGTTTGGCCTGTACACCATTTTATTTTCCTGATGCGCAACGGTATTTTAAAACCTTTTGTATTTGCTGTTTCTTTGGCAACATTTCCCGGAATACACTCCACCTCACTCATTTGCGGTGATAGTTTAAATGTCATTCTTGGCAGTGCTGAGGTATCCAAGTTTGATGTATAAACTCTGATTTTGCTGAGATTAAGAATGTTCCGTTTGCTTTTCTAAGTTACTGAATCTTTGCTTGTTTTTTTTTTCTTGCTTCATTTGTGTTGATTCCCAGCTTTGACTTTTTGCCTGCTCATTGACTACAATTTTTCAGGTCATCTTTCAGTTTTTCTTTTACTGTCTCTTGTGAGTTAGTACAACAATATTAAATTAAAAAGTGAAACATTATCAATAACACAATGTACAAATTTATCTTTAAAGACTAATAAATGTTAAATAAACGAAGAACACACTTGACCCAGGGATGGGTCCCAAGCTGAGCTATAACAGTTGACCCTCAGAAAGCCCAGTATATTGTAACTGACCTTCCTAGTAGTCAAGCATTTAGGGCTCCTGTATCTGTAAACTGAAACTCAGCACCCGCATTTATCCAACCGAATTTACATATACAGTATGTTATATTCACACAGATTATATCCCCCCTGAATGCTCCAATGGGCAAATGCTTTTCAATTCTCAATGTCGCACTGTGCTGAGAGTCTCTTTTCAGTACTGAAGAAGTTTCCTCTGTTAGGAGCATACACCTCTATTACCTTCAGAGTGAAAAAAGCAACATTAAGACTCAAAGACTCCATGTGGCCTACTTGAATTACATAGTTCATTTATTTAAATAACTGCTTTCATGATAATTTCATCGATTTTCTTTCTGAATCAGCGATGATTCTCAGTAAGAATTCCGATGAGACGTGTGTAGAAAGAGAGTTGTAATTGAAGGTCAAGTTGATTATGCCGTGGTCAGCAAATTGGGGAGATTGTAGTCGGAAGGAAAAAAATAGATGAAGAGAAAAAATTCCATATGAATCTGACATTGTACCTCAAAGAATTTCTTTACTACTTTATAGATTTTTTTATATATAATCTTAGACTATATCCTTACATTTTGACAGTATGGGCTAATGTGGAGTCTAAACTACAAAGTTGCTGGTTCCTACATCGGACTCGAACCAGTTCCTACCTTAGACTTGTCATGTGAGCCTGGACAAATCTGTTAACCTACCAGTGTCCCAAATGCAAAAATATTATGTGTATAGAAATGTGCTGCGTTTTGACATTGTAATTCACCTTAGATAAAGACATACAACAAGTATACAATAATACTTTAAAGCCCTGGGATCAATACTGCTTTCATCAGTGAAATAAGTCTTTGTCTTATTAATTTAAAAGATTGGGAATGGGAATGTGGGTTTATGTGTATCTGACTAGTCATGTAATGGATTGGCATCCCTTCCAGGTCTGGTTCTAGTCCTACATCCAATGCTGCTGGGATAGGCACTGGATTCTGATGACCCTGAGCTGATTTAAGCAGGCTCGAGAATGCTATTTTATTCTATGCTGATTAAGTTACTGGTACAGATTTCTATTCTTACTTTTCCACACAATCTTCTATGCTGTCAAGTTCTTAGAACAGTTTGTCTACAATACTGTTAACTCAATGTGACTAGTCGCTTATAATCCTAGAGATGACGCATCCCTCCATTGTAATGTGCAATGAATTTGACTAAACAGACTCAACATTTCACCGATCATTCCATATTCAGATACAAAGTGAAAAGGTCCAATAAGATTAATCTAATTATGCAATTCAAAAATATCTAAACTTGTAAGACGCTCATAACATTAAAAATCCTACAAAGACAAGCATAGAGTATGTGACAAATTACACAGTTTGTTTTTTAAGGTACATTATCTGCAAAATTATAAAATAATCCCTGAAGAAATCTTGTTGTGCAGTTTTTCTGCTAAATAATAGCAAACTGAATTTATGAAAAGCAGGAACCAGGAAAACAAATGTAACTCTAAGTTGAAGCCCAAAAACAAAACCTCAGACTTTTAATCAACAAGTTATAATAAATTCTTTTACTAGAAAACAAAACATGCCAGCAAACTCGCAGGTTAAATGACCTGGAAATGCATGGTGACATCCTTTTATAAAATCACACAGTATGCATGTACATCTAAATTGTTTCCTCTAACAACGCCGCAGCTATTGCACCATGAAAACACGGCATCATGTAAAACAGCATAATGTTGAAAAAAGGCAAAAATTATGACACGATGTCAAAAAGCAAATGTCATAATTGGATTCAACGATCCCAAAGACCATAATATCAAATAAATTTCATTAGAAATGCTCCACAAGAAATGATTAAAAATTAAATAACACCAAGCATTCACCACAGTAGTAAGGCAACACTAATACCCGGATGTCCAAAAATAATCAGCCAGAAGATGCACAGAGTGTTAGCTTAAATTTATGTATTCCCCATCAGTTATAAATCATCAAAATCAATCCATTTCCAAGGAAGGTGCAGTGGTTTATACCGTTACCTCCAACAAACTCCATGACCTTCGTTCGATTTGTGGTTTTGTACCTGTCTTTGTGACACTTTGCAAATCATCCCTATACCCCTGTAGGTTTTATTCAGCTAGTTCAGTTTCTTCCCACATTAGAAAGATGAACTGTACATGCTAATTTGACTCCAAATTTGGCTCAGTATGGATAAGTGTGGTAAAGTCTAAATGTCTCTGCAATGTGTTTGCATCCATCCAGTATCATTCTAGCCCCATTCAATTCTGGAATACAAAAGTGAGCTAAAAATAAAAGGACAGACAGAAAGTTAAATTATATGTGATATAGGCAGAAATTAAATGATGTATAATACTAGGTAACATACAAATTTTAGAAGAAATAATGTTTCATGCCATAAGAGAAGTCAGAATAAGTTGAGAAAAGGCAAACCTTCAGTCCTAGCATGTCAGGTCAGGTCAGGTTGGGGTCCATGTACTGGTACAGCGTGTTGCCGCACCCACCACATGATGAAACAACTTGGGATCCTGGTTGGCAACCCCACCAGGCAGACACACGATCCAGTCCCAACCTCCGGAAATAACCCTCTATCTGCCTTAGCCAGGTGTTACGTGAGCGTCCCCTTAGCCTGGTCCAGCCACTCAGGTCCCCAACAATGAGGACCCTACGTGCTGGATCACCCTCTGGGAATCGCGCCACATGGCCATAGTGCAGTAACTGACACTTCCTCACAATGCATGTGATGTGCCTCATTCGGGACTCCTTGAGCAACCACTCATTTGACACAAAGTCAAACCAGCAGTAGCCAAGGATTCTTCGAAGAGACACAGTACTGAAGGAGCCCAGTCTTCACCTCAGGTCAATGGATAGGGTCCATATCATACAACCACATAGCAAGACATGGAAGGACCAGGACTTTAAAGACTTGGACCTTTGTCCTTTTGCAGAGATATTGGGAACACCACACACCCCTTTCCAGTAATCTCATGAACCCCAATGCTCTCCTAATCCATCTACTGACTTCATAGGAAGAGTCACCAGAGACATGAATGTCACTGCCGAGGTAAGTAATCCTCTCGACAAAGTCAACACTCTCTCTGCAGACAGACACACTGCTGTTGGCTGAGCCTAAGTGGTCATTAAAGGCCGGGATCTTGGTAGCATAGGACAAGAAAAGATGAGATGCAACAAAATAGAATCAAGACCTGATTAGAGAAGACAAGACAGAATAAAATATGATAACATAAGATAATATAAACATCAGTAAAGATGACTAAAGTAAAAATGAGCTTAGAGAAGATAAGACAGCATAGGATAATTAGAATACTACAACATAAAATAGGATCACATGGTGAGATAAAATAAGATAAGGATAAGACAGGTATGGAGAATGTTGTGTCCATATCTGCACAAGATTTTGCTGGAATAAGACAACCCAAGAATATATAAGAAAAGGCAAGATAACCTCTGCTATTACAGGGGGCTCACTAATTTTGTGCTGCACAACATTTTTCCTGTTAATGAAACATTGGCAAACTTCTTCGACATTTCTGCGTAGTTTAGTGTAAAAATGAGTGATCTGCAGCAGAAGTGCTTTCACTGCACCTGCCATCTCCAGATTCCTGGGTTTCTCTGGGCACTCCAATTTTCATGTTTTCCCCTAACAAGAGACCCCTAAAGACATGTGTGAGTGTATTTTAGGTTAATTGCCAAATGTAAATTGATTAAAGTTAGTTTTTACAAGAGTCATATTACTCTTGATTTATAACAATGCTTTATATTTTGAACCAGAATATTTTTTTCTATAACTGTGAGAGTTTGTGGATTTTTCTTTTAAAATATTCTGTATTCAGTTTCTGAATAAGCATATCACTGAGACCTTTAGACAGATGAGTAATATTTAGATTATTCGTTTGCATGTTTCAAACAGCTCTATGAGGAGCTCAGCTTGCCACCAAATCACTTATTTCATTACTTACAAATTACAGATTTTATTCAGTATCCTTGGGTTTCCAAGTATTATACCTTTGTCTACAAAAGAGATGGTGTTATTAAACAACTTCACAGATAAAGGAGCTTTCTTAAAATGTAACTGATGCTTACAAGCTCAGCATATGACTCCATTGTAAAGAAGATCTTATGCATACATTCACAGACTACTGGTAGAAAGTTGCTCTGCAAACGATTCACTCTTCCATCATTAAGAAAACTAGTATGGTAGATGCATCTGGGACACGGTTGGAGATTGGTTAAGACAAAATGTTGGGAAAATGGTTAGTGTTTTCACCTAGTGAAGCATAAATACATGGAATAAGGTGCCAAGTAGGACAGTAGGTAATAGCACTTTGGATCCTTCATAATACTATGAAACTATAAAACTCGGGCGTGGGAGGAGTTTGGGGAGGCCATGGAGAACGACTTTCGGACGGCTTCGAGGAGATTCTGGTCCACCATCCGGCGTCTCAGGAAGGGGAAGCAGTGCAGTGTCAACACTGTATATGGTGGGGATGGTGCGCTGCTGACCTCGACTCGGGACGTTGTGGGTCGGTGGGGGGAGTACTTCGAAGACCTCCTCAATCCCATTAACATGCCTTCCAATGAGGAAGCAGAGCCTGGGGACTCAGAGGTGGGCTCCCCCATCTCTGGGACTGAGGTCACCGAGGTGGTCAAAAAACTCCTTGGTGGCAGGGCCCCGGGGGTGGATGAGATACGCCCGGAGTTCCTCAAGGCTCTGGATGTTGTAGGACTGTCTTGGTTGACACGCCTCTGCAACATCGCATGGACATCAGGGACAGTGCCTCTGGATTGGCAGACCGGGGTGGTGATCCCCCTCTTTAAGAAGGGGGATCGGAGGGTGTGTTCCAACTACAGGGGGATCACACTCCTCAGCCTCCCTGGAAAAGTCTATTCAGGGGTCCTGGAGAGGAGGGTCCGTCGGATAGTCAAGCCTCGGATTCAGGAGGAACAGTGTGGTTTTCGTCCTGGTCGCGGAACAGTGGACCAGCTCTATACCCTTAGCAGGGTCCTGGAGGGTGCATGGGAGTTTGCCCAACCAGTCTACATGTGTTTTGTGGACTTGGAAAAGGCATTCGACCGTGTCCCTCGGGGAATCCTGTGGGGGGTACTCCAAGAGTATGGGGTACCGGCCCCCCTGATAAGGGCTGTTCGGTCCCTGTACGATCGGTGCCAGAGCTTGGTCCGCATTGCCGGCAGTAAGTCGAACCCGTTTCCAGTGAGAGTTGGACTCCGCCAGGGCTGCCCTTTGTCACCGATTCTGTTCATAACTTTTATGGACAGAATTTCTAGGCGCAGCCAGGGTGTTGAGGGGGTCCGGTTTGGTGGGCTCAGGATTGGGTCACTGCTTTTTGCAGATGATGTTGTCCTGTTTGCTTCATCAGGCCGTGATCTTCAGCTCTCTCTGGATCGGTTCGCAGCCGAGTGTGAAGCGGCTGGGATGAGAATCAGCACCTCCAAATCCGAGACCATGGTCCTCAGCCGGAAAAGGGTGGAGTGCCCGCTCAGGGTTGGTAGCGAGATCCTGCCTCAAGTGGAGGAGTTCAAGTATCTCGGGATCTTGTTCACGAGTGAGGGAAGAATGGAGCGTGAGATCGACAGGCGGATCGGTGCGGCATCCGCAGTAATGCGGGCGCTGCATCGGTCTGTCGTGGTGAAAAAGGAGCTGAGCCGCAAGGCGAAGCTCTCAATTTACCAGTCGATCTATGTTCCTACCCTCACCTATGGTCATGAACTATGGGTAGTGACCGAAAGAACGAGATCGTGAATACAAGCGGCTGAAATGAGTTTCCTCCGCAGGGTGTCTGGGCTTTCCCTTAAAGATAGGGTGAGAAGCTCAGTCATCCGGGAGGGGCTCAGAGTAGAGCCGCTGCTCCTCCGCATCGAGAGGAGTCAGATGAGGTGGCTCGGGCATCTGATCAGGATGCCTCCTGGACGCCTCCCTGGTGAGGTGTTCCGGGCACGTCCAACCGGGAGGAGGCCCCAGGGAAGACCCAGGACACGTTGGAGGGACTATGTCTCTCGACTGGCCTGGGAACGCCTTGGGATTCTCCCGGAGGAGCTAGAAGAAGTGGCCGGGGAGAGGGAAGTCTGGGCATCTCTGCTCAAGCTGCTGCCCCCGCGACCCGACCTCGGATAAGCGGGAGACAATGGATGGATGGATGGATAATACTATGATTTTCAAAATGTTATGTGCGAAGACTTTGACAAGGTATTTGAGCTAAATAACCTTTTCTCAACACATTTTTTGAGGACCTTATGTTCCATGGGGTGTGTATCACTGCAATTTAAAGTAAGACACCATATTTATTTCATCATACTGAAGCCATTTAATATGCATAAGGCTAAGACAGCATGTGAGAGATGCAGTTCAGCACTGGCCTATCTTACTCAATGATTAGGCCCTAGCCTCACACTTAACTGGTGTAAAAGAGAAGACAAGAGAGGTGTGCAAAGGTTTGGGCTTCCACTCTGTATACTTGAAATTAACAAAGTAACAAAAGCAAAGAGTAATCTTTCGGGACTGTGTCCAATTTGGGACTGTCAAGGAGAGGTATCTGCTGGGCTTTTATAAGGAGGAGAGGCGTGTCTTTGGAGGTTGAAGGAAGTGATGTCAGAGGAGGAAGTGTAGTCTGTGGCGGAACCAGACGAGGATTAGAGCGGTTTCCCTTCTGGGGATCTATAGGGGAAAGAGAAAGAGCATTAGTGCATCCAGTCGACCCCTGTCTTGGCATACAACATTCAGTTAAGCCCTTTGACTGCCTCCCACGGGCATGTGTGTGACACTGAATATCTACTTTTATTTTACTGTTAAACACCAATGGTATCCCAACAGGTGCCACCTCACTTGTTGACATTATTTCAGATAAAACAAACACTTCATCAAATGCCAAAAGTGAACTGCTTTAATTATTTTATAGTAATGTTTACACCTTGTTGAAGTTGATCATCCATGAATGTACTGTCTTGAGCCATAACAGTCTTAAATCCATTTAATCCAATTCACGGCCTCAGGGTTATATCCTATCCCCATAGCATTTGGGCAGGAACCAAAGCCTGGAGGGGTCAGGTGCATCACAGGGCCCACTCAAACACACCCACCTGAGATCAGTTTAGAATCAGGAGGGGATAACATGCTTTCATGAAGGGATGTTTGACAACACATACAACAGAAGAACTAGCCACTACTGATTTTGAGGTTATGAATGGTGCTGAGTAAACTGTAATTTTGCACATTTTTTTGAGATTTTTCTTTTAAGTCTAGGTTATGATTCACTTTTATTGCTCCTTTATTTATATTTTTACACTATTCTGTACTTTTTATTACTATAATGTTGTTTTGTTGATGGTTCTCTGTTGCTGCATTGTAGGTTTTTGGAAGACAACATTAAAATGCTACTATTTAAGATGGTGGAAAACAAGTTTGTGAATGCAGGCAAATCTTTCATCAGTTTTGTCATTATCGAGTCATTTTAGGGACTCAGGATTTTGTATGGTTATCAGTTTTTGCTTTTGGTTTGCTTATTGAAATTTGGTATTTTTGGCCCTGATTTGTATGGTTTTGATGCTAGTCTGTTAGACTTTAGTATATTTTTCTCTCATTTCCTGTTCTTTGTGACAGTTTTCTCAGCCCCAGTTTTCTCAGCTGTGGTAGAACAGTTAATTGTACATCCTGTCTGTACTTTTCTTCACTCATACTTAATATCACTAGGTCCTGTGACAAATAATCGTAGCCTGGTAGACAGCATAGCTAAACATCTAAGTGAATCAAAGCTTGGATTGTGGTTTTGAGGAGAGGGAGATTTTTGCAACAAATAATATGATGGACTCTTACTATGATCCATCTACATACATATTTAGCATTGTATATAAATTATATTCAGATCTTTCACAATTAAAGTGTTTAAATAAACAAGCATTTTGAACTTAAAGAACAAGGGATGGTTACGTCAACAGGCCATAAACAGATATTGTAAAAAACGTTACCAGTAAAATGTAATTTGCAGTTCAACAACTTTGTATGAGCCACAGAACAGTGAAAAATACCATTAAACATTTTATTAATTTGTATTAATTGGACTTTTTCAAATATAGATTTATGATATGGTGTCTAAAAGTTTTTATGGTATTTCAAAGTCTTCTTTCCTCAACTGATGTGATAAAATGACTTCATTATATCTGACCTTCTGACTGATGTCAACATTGGCAGACGATGCATGGAACATATTTAAAGAGGGCAAAGTGCAAAACTTCGAGAGTGTTCATTACTATGGACCAGCCATCCTTGCTAAAAGATATTAATTATTTTGAGAAAACTCTACATTCTTTCATCTCCATCCAGCCATGAACCAGCTAGGTAATAATAGAAAGGGAGGATAATATATTCAACCTAATTAAATAGCACTAGCAGGAAGTCATTTTGAAGCTAAATAAATAAATATGACCTATTCCCAGAGGTGCGTTGCAAAGGCTGCCAACTATGAAATATTCAACTAATGCTAAGTGGATTTTGCACGAGTGGTAATGTGTTGTACTGAATTTTCTTGTTAATGGCAAAGCTTTTATTTGGGATTTAGATCATAATGTCTATATGGTGAGTGGTGAGTGATGTGGTACACTATTTCTGACAGCACTGTATTACTTCCAAATGACATTTTATTATCTTGATATTAGACTGAATATAAGTGACTTCTAAGGGAGAGGTGTTACATATATTTTGCATAATCTAATCACGAAAGGACGGTTACATAGCAATTAAGTAACATGATTAACCTATGGTGTCCACAATCTATTCACCTTATATCTTGTTACTTTACAAAGGATGTTTTAATTTAATTGTTGTTTACTTCTTGCTTAAATGAGCACCCTTTTTTTATTTAAAAAAATTATTATGTTTTGCCAGCAATTGTGCAAATATGAACATCGTTTGTGACAGGGAGTTGTGTACTTTTCTCTTTGTTCATTTGTTTTATTATGCATTGATTTACTTGGGTTCATCTGCATTAATTACTTCACAGCTGTCTTTTATCTATCAAGTGGAAATTTATAATGGATTTTGTTCTCTTTAATTCACATTTGGCTGTATAAGGTAAAACAATATAGTGTATTTTATAATAGTTTCGGTACTCCTAATGTTAGCATTGGTTAACTCTACATTCAGCTCTACTATTTGACTCTTTTTCATTAACATACATTCTCTGAATTTAGTGTGTATTTTTTGTCATCATTTTTATTGCACCTACATCAAAATATAATAAATTGAAATATACAGAAAATACAGCAACAATAAAACATAACACAGCCATCCTGACAGCCTCACTCCTATACCAGTAATGCATCAAAGTATAAATTAACTCTGACAAACTCAAATTTTTTTTAACCAGTTTAGATTCAAAAATGTTCCAGACAGAACATGTCCTTTATCCCTTTTACTTTTCAATATCTCCTTTGAGCCCCTTGCTTTTGTTCTTCACAATTTTCACTTGATTATGCCTACCAAATCCTGGCCTCTATCATACAATTTCTATATACAGTATGTGGATGATTATGCTTTTTCTCAGTGATTTTCCTTCTGACCCCCATCACAAATTTTACTTAGTTCTTCTGAGGCATAGTCTGGCTATAAAATGAATTGGATGAAATGTACCGTCCTTCCATTAAATTCCCCATACCATTAGGCTGTTTTCCCACAATGCATTCCTTTAACCAAGTTGTTTAAATATTTATGTATTGACATCTCTCCTTTTTGGCAGGACATTGTAACATTCAAGTACTGTTGTGTTTTTAAGAATGTGAAGGAATTACTTTCCTGATTGTCCCTAGTCAAACTTCATTTCTTTTCAGATTGGCAGTTATTAAAAGAAACATATTCCTGCATGGGCTGCACGGTAGCGCAGTGGTGGTGCTGCTGCCTCGCAGTAAGGAGGCCTGGGTTCGCTTCCCTGGTCCTCCCTGTGTGGAGTTTGCATGTTCTCCCCGTGTCTGTGTGGGTTTCCTCTGGGAGCTCCGGTTTCTTCCCACAGTCCAAAGACATGCAGGTTAGGTGCATTGGTGATACTAAATTGTCCCCAGTGTGTGCTTGGTGTGTGGGTGTGTGTGGCCTGGCGCCCTGCCCGGGGTTTGATCCTGCCTTGCGCCCTGTGTTGGCTGGGATTGGCTCCAGCAGACCCCCGTGACCCTGTGTTAGGATATAGCGGGTTAGAAAATGGATGGATGGATGGATATTCCTGCATTTTAATTTTGTTAGTACCATGCTCTCCCTCTCCCTAAAATACTGATCTGAATAAAATCTCTTCTCTCTGCCTACTTTGGAATTGTGAGAGACCTTCTATTAAGCACTCTATTCAGACTTGTGCTGTGTCAAAGGCGGAATGTCTTAGGCTGATTTAGAATTACATCATTAGGCATTTACCCTTTAATCAGTATGAACCTGGTGAGTTCTAGCTTCCTATTGTCTCCACCAGATTTCTCTCTGTTCTTCTGTTTACTTCCTTGAAATTAAAGTCATGTCCCTTGACCTCAAACACCCTATAGTTTCATATATTCTTCTAATTTGGCAGAAAGCTGAGAAGCATCTTGGCTTGTTTCCAGTTTGGCAGAACTTTCCCATCTCCATTATATTGCTTTTTATGTAGGTAGCAATCCCATCTATTTACTACACTGGCCAAATTAAAATATGAAAACACTGGATGACATTTATGATGACTCCAGACTCAGAACCTGGAACTCAGTAATTGGAATGTTCCATGTCTCTCCAAATTGTCAGAATGCTTAAATTCATATATCACCTATAACATACCCTTACCAAACCTAATGCTATACATTTTGTAGCTGATTCCGTTGGTCACTTGAGTTCCTTGAATGCCCTTGACATGTTTCTTCATATATTTGGGTCTGTCCACTAGTCAATGCTTTTTCTTCAGCTAGTTCTAGCTGCTTGTATCCTATGTTCTCTATTAATACTTAATATTAATAATTTTGGCCTTATACAGTTCATTTTCTGGACCTATCTATTCTTTCCTTACATTTATCCAGCAGAGGTTATTTTGACTTAGTACAATTGCTGCAAAACTAACCCTAAATTCTAACTGGGAATCCCCTGATTCCCCCTCTCTCTCTCTCTTTCTCTAAAAACGTCTGGAAATCCTCTTAAAAGTCCCAAAAGGCAGGTTCGAGCCCTCCAAATAAGAGATGTACTGTCCATCATGGTTGCTTCTTGCCTTATATCCAGTGGTGTTTTGATAATTGCTGGCTCCCTGCGACTCTGAATTGGGCTGATTACATTTACCCTTCAGCACATGCAGGATTAAATATATACTTATAACATCTGTCCAGTTATTTTTTTTTACTTGCTTGAAAGCCCTGTCCTATTTGTGCCATCGTAAATAAAAAACAATTAAAAAACATTCAAACAAGGAAACAGAGACTTAAGAAGAAAAGTAAAAAAGATGAAGCCAGGGACACAGACCCAACAAAACCGTGATAATATTATGTTGAATATTAATATTTGATAATATTACTGCACGTTATTCAAATAATTTAAAATACGAGGGGGAGTCAAGCTAAAGTTAGAAAATGGGATTTATTAGAAAATGGAATAAACCTTAACAAAACTGATAATGGATTCTTCACCCTTCTCAATGCACTTACACCACCTGACTGGAAGTGCCTGGATTCCAGCAGAATAAAAGGTTTTATCTTGTCCTCACCCCTACTCGTGCACTCGAGTTATTGTCGAACACTACATGCTGAAGGATACTGCAGTCACTAGTGCAAGTTCCTGTGACTCGCTGGAGACCAATGTGAAGCCTGCTATTCAACTCAAGCGATGGGGACTGCTGTCTCAAGGAGTCCTTTTGCTGCAGGACAATGATACACTGCTAAGAACACCAAGGCTTGTCTGGAGAAACTGAAGTTGGAGGTATTGCCACATCCTCCTTCTTTGCCAGATTTGGCACTGTGTGATTTCCACTCTTTTTGGGCCAGTAAAAAACATCTGGGTGGTCGTCGATTCAAGACAGATGACGATGTGAAGAAAGCAATGCACAAGTGGTTGTGAGGACAAGACAAAACCTGCTATTCTGCTGGAATTCAGGTAGGTGGCGCTAGTGGATTGAGAAAGCTGGAGATTACATGAGAAATTACATTATCAGTTTTGTTAAGATTTGTTCCATTTTCTGATAATTCCCTTTTTCTAACTTTAGCTTGACTCCCCCTCATAATAGGAACTGAAAATAAATCTATTATTATCAATTGTATCAATCAACAAACAGCCATATTTCAATGCTATTTTGGGAATACTTGATTAACAGGAATTGATGCGGTCCTGTCAGATGCTTATGAGTGTGAGCTGTTAAGAAAATAAATGGTGTCATTAGCTAACAGATCGATCCATAAACAGTGGTGATCTTTAGATCAAAGGGATTGGTTTTGAGTGGCAGCATCTTCAATTCAAATGCTAAGCAAACAGTTCATAAAAATAGATGATTATGAGGATCTACAACCAGCAAAATCTAACCCAAAAAATGAACAGGCCAAAACACAACTTGATTACTGAAATTTTTTATTTAGTTGTACTCAAGAAAATTTCTCTAGTGAATTATTTAGCTTTACCCTTAAAAACGGAGACAATTAGTACCCTTTATATGTGCATTTTGTTTAGCTTTATGGTTTTAGGGGCCTCTAAGTTGAAGAAAAAATCTTTTGGTTAAACAAGGTGTTTATCATCATTTCAAATGCCAGCATTGTATGGATTTAGAAGATATTCAGATCTCTTCACTTTTTTCATGTTTTGTTATATTGTGGCCTCATGCTAAAGTAATTTAAATGTATTGGGCTAAATGGACAGTGCTGTTGTTCTAAAAATATTTTTTGCCATATCAAACAACACTCAATACCCCAAATTGACAAATCAAAAATAGGATTTTAGAATTTTTTTGTAAATTTATTAAAAATGATAAACTGAAATATATTGACAGACTGTTTAGATCCTTTATTCAGCACTTAGTTGAAGCAACTTTCCCAGCGATTACAGCCTGGCATCATCTTGGGTTTGACATGACAAGCTACACACACCTGGATTTGGAGATTTTCTGACATTCTTCACTGCAGATCCTCTCAAGCTCTGTCAGGTTGAATGGAGATTGTCGGTGGACAGCTAAGTTCATGTCTCTCCAGAGATGTTTGATTGGGTTCAAGTCCAAGGTCTGTCCCTTAGCCACTTCTGTGATGTCTTTGCTTCTTGCTTAAGTCACTGATGCCATGTCTGTGTCAACCAAAGTTCACTTGAGAGGCCTTGGCCCATGGCTAACCATATTCATAAAAGACAAAGGCAAAGCAAACCAGGATGCTGCAATCAACTCTCACTTCACTCTTTGACCCTTCATAATAACCCCAGTATTTTGGTAATCTTTAGAAACACACTTTCATCCATTGGGCTAGAATGACTTAAACTACAGATCCATTTTCAGGCTAAAGAGGAAAGTGCCTTGTGCTCATGCAAAGTTAACAGCACCTACAGAGAGATTATGTTTTCCTCCAATGCTCAAACCTGCTTGGCTTTCTGTCCCCAAATTGCCCCTAGAGCTCAGGCCCTATATTCCCCAAAGACATCATTGTTAATGCTTGGGACACAAAGACTGGTGACAAATCTACCTGTCATTGTCTTCTTCCTTCCAAGACGCTGTGACATTTCAGCTAAGGCGATAGTTCCAAGAGTGATTTTTCCAACCTTCCTATTACATTAGAAATTGCAAAATTGCTACAAAACTGTTGCGGTGAAAATAGCCCTGGGTGTAACAGCTGTCATTTGTATTTTCAAAGAAATAAGTATGTTAAAATAATGTATCATATATGGCTCCATTAACTAAGAAGGTTGATTTTAGCCCCTATGTCTTATACATACATGTCTACAGTATCTGCCTATGTGTGTGTGTGTGTAGTCTTCAGAAGGCTCATTCACCATTAGTGGCTCTACTGAGTTAATCAACTGAATGACTCTAATGTGCCTGTCAAGTGTGAGCAGAACAGATGGAGTTACTCGAGTTCCTTTTTCTTCTCCCTCACTTAATAAAAAAAACTAATAACCCTTTCCTCTGGTTTTAATATTGAAGTCAATCAACAATGAAAATGTGTCTGACAGGTCTTTCCTGCAAAAATCTTATTTTAATTTGGTCTGCTGTAAAAAGTGACGGCAAGGAGAATGTCCTGTGGTGAAATATCACTAAGCCTCTTTAGAACAAAGAACATTTATCTGCTATCTGGTGGGATTTAGCTGTACATGTCTTAGAATAAAAATGCTAATAGTGACAAATACATTGTCTAAAATTCTCCAACACAAGGTATGGAAATTGGGTGGTGTAGTGGTGCAGTGGTTACCACAGCTCTATGGACTGGGTTGTTGTTCCTAACATGCAAATTATGATTCTAAATTGGCTAGACATGGATTAATGAGAATATTCCTGGTCTTTCGTTTTTAGTTAGATTTTAATTTCAGATATAACATCCAAACACAAATTAATTTAAACCACATATCAAAATTTATCCCAATCATAAATGTACTCAAACCATGCTGCTGGCATAAAGTCCATCTCTCCACAAATAAGAACCTAAAACACATGTGTTAGGTTAACTGTCAGCTCGCAGTTGGTGGAGTGTGAGAGTGCTTGTGAGTGTGCCTTGGTACAAACTGGGATCCCATCCAGGGTGGGTCCAACACTGGCAGAACTGACACCAAAGCAAAAAGATGTGCATATGTGGATAGATAGAGAAATCTATAAATGAAATAACACACTAATGTAGTTCAGTGGGATAGGGAGCCAGCCATTAAAGGATTATTGCAATCAAGATGGAAATCATCCCCTTGAGAGGGGGAGCCAATTCATCAGCGGTGCGTACGCATTCACGCATTCATACTCACTCACACAAAGCCAGATTAGAGTGACCAATTCCCATAACACAGAAAAACAGGAAAGTGGAATATCCAGAGGAAAATCTGTTCAAATACTAGGAGAGCATGCAGTACCCGGGCTAAAATGTAAACCTAGAACAATGGAGCCAAGGCACGGCAGCCCTTACCAATGGTTTTTCTAAATTCTAAGGAGGAGAAACACAAAAGCTCAGGGGATGGTGTTAGTGCATCAGAAACCAAGGGGCTTTGGAGCACGTGAAGCAAGAAAACCACCAGACTGAGTGAAAAACAAAAAATGGACGTGCGTTTGAAGTTCTGGCTTGCAGTAACACAATAATGGAAATGAAGGTTAAGAAAACAGATAGATGAAAGGAAACGTCACATGTTCCTTCACCACTCAGTAAGTGGCATTATTCAATGATTTAATCATTAAAATTAATTAATTATTTAATAAGTCACTATTTAGATTTAGAATGACTTGTGGACACTATGGTCTCATCTTGGTTAAAATAAGTAAAACAATAAAAACAGACAAAATTCTGGAATCTCATCTCCTAGTCTGAAGCTGGTCTGCTGTGAGATTGAATTTTAAAAGTCATTACATAACTGATCGTGCTTATGTTTATTTAATAAAATTCAGAGTTCATCAATTAATTTTTTTTTTAATTAAATTGCCTGACAGCTGCCACATGCACTCTGAAATTTAATTGTTTGAAGTAAGCACATCATTAGTATAAAAAATTATTTTCCAGGGTCCAGGCTTTTAATGCTCAATTTCTGAATACCAAAGGAATTGCCAATATTTAATTACTATATCTTTCTTTTTATAGACATTTTACATATATTATGTATAAACAGAGGTGATATGGTAGCATAGAAATGCCTCACAGCTGCTGGGGAACAAGTCCAAATCCTGTCTATGTTATTATATGGCGTCTTTTTGTTCTCTCTGTGCCAATGTAGGGATTTTCTTTAGGTTCCTGCTTCCCAAACACATTCCAAAATGTACACTTTAGTATAAATGGTAACTGTAAATGTGGCCTTTATGTTTGAATGTGCCTGAAAATAGACTGACCCCAATATTTGCAGCTACAGTATTGCACCCAATTTTACCAGAATTGGCTCCAATGCCAACATGACCCCAAATTGGAGTAATTGGGTGTAATAACAGATGTTGGCAAAAACAGGTTGGTTAAACAGGTACCCTGCCAGCTGAAATGTCCTCATATTCCAAACGATGTGCAGTTTAGGATAATTGGCCTCACTCTGGGCACTATGAGTGGACTCTGCATTGGACTGGAACTCTGCCCACGACTTGTCCCTGCCATGTCTGTAGTGTGTTGGGATAAGCTTCAGCCCCCTTCAGTCCTCAAGTAGGCCTGAGGATATTACAGGGTGTTATTAGCTGTAAGTACCCGGGCCTGTTTGAGAGTATAACAACAGTAACACTCACTATTAATATACAGGATGAGTCGAAATTATGTTAACATCTGAATGGCGGAAACAATTTATTCACAAAATATACTTTATATGTGCAAGATGATTTACATAAATGTCTCAACCTGTTCGCCATCATGTTCACTACATGTACCATATGTGGCACATAAATTGTCCACTAAAATTGTATATATATAATATGCACATTAGGGGGCAACCCTCCCGGCGTCCAACCCCCAGTTGCGGCCAGTCTGTCGCTCGCGTTGTGGTTAAATCTCCTGGTACTCTTGGTTAAGTCTTGTCTCGAGGGACGTGAGTTCTTGATATTTTTTAGTTTAGAATTTAAAAACAGAATAAGAATCAGAAAATCTAACAAAATCACATTAAAGTTTGATAAATTCTGAAAAGAATGATACCAAACATATATATGTAGGTTTTACAATAAGCCCAATTTAAAGCGTGACAATAAACATGACATAAAAAGGTCACATAAAATTGTTGTACAAAATCATTGCACTTTTAGGCTTAGGATTTTATATATAGAGAGTAGATAGCAGTACCATTAGTCAAAAGTCAAAAACGTCAAAGCGAACATTATTGTCATCTCAACCATGTACAAGTATACAGATAGACGAAATTGCAAAGCTCAGGGTCCACAGCGTAACAACATGAAGTACAAATAAAAAAATTAAAATTAAATTAAAAATAGAATTAAAATTTCAATTTAAAATTAAAAATTAAAATTAAAACACTAACAAGACATTGTGCAAAGACAAGATTGATGCAATGAATGGTATTATGCAATATAGATACATAATAATACATAATTAGTGTTAACATAATTTTGACTCACCCTGTATAAAATTTAATCATAAGGAAACTACACCGATATATGAAGACTTTATTTCCCAATAAAGCATATTTATTCTATAATTTAAACAGACTCTTTGAATATCATATACAGTTTTCAAACCAACGAGATATTGGTCACCTTGAAAAATCAAATGTTGTTGTCCTTTTTCGTTTTCTTTCTTTTTAGTCATTCTGGCGTATATTTTAGAGGGGTTTGTTTTTTCTCATAATATAATAAATTTATTTATTATTAAACGTTTGTAAACAGCCAGATTTTCCTGGATAAATAAACTAATATCTATCTATCTATCTATCTATCTATCTAGAAAAACCTCTTCTTGAAATTTTCATTTGTATTAATTTTTTCACAATCACAAACATACGTCAAGTGGCCAAAACACATATAGTCTCTTACAGTATATCGTAATACACATTATTCATAGCAGTGTTTCTCGACCTTTCTGGGGCTGTGACACACTTTTTTCTATGGTAGTGTCTATGGTCCCCCTTGATGAATCAAGTGCTATCATCAAAGCAGAGGGGGATCAACTGCAGCTATTGGAGTGGCGACCCATTGTGACTCAGTGTATGACCCACTGCCATTACAAACAAATGCCTCTCGCGACCCACTGGCAGCAGCCTGTGCCCCACTTTTGGTTCACCTACAGTGGTTGAGAAACACAGATCTACAGTATATATACAGTATTTTTCTTCTGAAATCAAATCATAAAGAAAACAATCAGGGCACAACCTGCCATATATCCCTCTCAGTGGTTACAGCAAGGCTTTTGAAGTGGAGGTCAGGCTCGGCAGTTGGCTCTCGTCAGGCAACAACCACTTCCCGCCATCTTAATGCACACAAATTTCAACGATGTAGCATTTGATTGATAAGAGCAGTTATAACATCAGGATGAGTGTGTGATTTTTAGGACCAGTGCGAGTTGGTGGTGTTGCCTTCTTGAGTGTTATGCCTGAATGAGTGTGCTAATTTGCATTGTCAGTACTGGTAAATTGTGATGGACCCCCCGAGACTGTCGCTTTCATCACTCGCTGCCTGTTCATCTCCCTTTTGTTATTACAGTTTCCATTTGCATCCGTTTACAGCAGTGTTTACTGATATTTGGGCCATCACATTCTCCATCGGAGATCCGTCTCTCTCCCCTCATCACTTTGCTCTTCTTTGTGCACTTTGTCATTGCAGCTTTGACCAAGTGTAGTTGTGAGTTGACTTGAAACAAAGATGTGTGTGAGTGGCATTAAAGCTGACATAAAGAGATCTTTTTCTCATGTGCTTACCCTTTTTCTAGTCAGAAAGTCTTACAGTATCTTGATGTGGTAAGGTACACTCAGCATGTGCCCTTTTTAAATTTCAAAACTGCATGCTTTAATATATATATATATATATATATATATATATATATATATATATATATTGTAGCAGTTGAGGCTTTTGTTCACCTCTTGAACCCTCAGGTACCACTCGAGACACGAGGTAAAAGTACAAGACTTATTTATTTTGTTCTCACACGGTGCACCAAGCACTCTCCACACGACACTCATAAACCACTATTCTCTATAAACCAACACAATCCTCCTCACCCAGACACTTTGCCACCCTACCTCCCAGCTCAGCTCAGTGTACTGGGCTTCCCACAGTCCTTTTATAGCCCCTGACCCGGAAGTGGTTCCTGGCACAACCCACAAGTCCGTTTCCTTCCGGGTCAGGGCAAACAGTCCTCTTCTTCATCCCGGGAGCACGTCGTTTCCTCCAGTCACGTGACTGTGACGCACTCCAGGGTTATAGGGCACGCAGGAGCCCACTAGCCCCCCTACAGCGACTCCCGGTGGCCCCCAAGGTATCCAGCAGGGCTGTGTGTATAAACTACAAAGTCCATGCGGCCCTGCTGGAAGTCGGGGCACCATCATGCTGTCCGGAGGGCTACTCCTAGCGGCCTGGGGGTGGCGACCGGAGTCCGTAGCCGGTCGTCCATCACAATATATATATATATATATATATATATATATATATATATATATATATATATATATATTGTTTATAGGAGGCTTTATATTAGGATGTATCAGAATGTTGTTTGGGCCCCCATTAGATTGTTTCCTGGGGCTAATGACCCCCCCCCCCCCACATTCCCGTGCTCACTCCCTCTTTTGTCTGTCTAAGCAGTATAGCCACTTGTATTCTGGGTAGCGTACGTTATGTTACTCATGTATGTTATGTGATAGCTATGGGACAACTTTGGTTAACAAACAAGCCCAATGGACTGAATGGTCTCCTCTCATTTCTCAATTTCTTATGTTGTTGTGTGCCACACAATAGACTGGTAGCCTACCATGTCACCATTATGATACAAAGAGTTTTAGTTACACTGCTGCAGGAAAACAAATGAGTTTACAAACTGTTCTAGTATACTATCATCCCTACAAAGGCTTAGTTTGACCATCCAAAATGCTTTATGACATGCAACAGCAACATATTTGGCACAATTAGATTTGAAAGTCACAGTAGTCTGTGAGAAAGTCGTTGGAGTTGCCACTGACACTGAGAAATTGCATACAGAAATCCAAATGTAAAATATCTTGGCGTGGTGCCTGCACTATAAAAGATACAGGTCATTTGGTTGATAATGAAGTTTAGGAGTTGTTTACATGGGCTACCTCTGGGAATGCCATTAGTTCTTCATATTCCAGACAAGTGTGTTAGGGTGGATGTCATCTCTGAATTAGCAATATGTGTGTGAGTGTGTCATGCGTTGAATTGGCATCCCATCCAGGGCTGCTTGTGCCTCTTGCTGACAGAAAAGACTCAAGCTCCACAAACCTATGCTGGACAAAGTAGATTATAAATTCAAATGGAGGGTTTGGTTACCTGGATGTAGACTCATGACAGCAGCAATGACATCTGTTTCCCTCTTCTGCCTCACTGTGCAAGTTTGAGCAAGTCCTTCAACCTGCCCACAATGTAGACAAACATAGGAACTAAAGCTCTGCACTTCTCATGTTTCTTCACATTCTACAGTACATGTCATACACTGAGGGGTGGCACAGTGGCACCACTGCTGCCTCATAACAAGGAGATTGGAGTTCTGTCCCAGGTGCCCCCTGCTTATGCTTACTTAGGCTTGTTTGTTAACCAAAGTTGTAACTATGGGATAACTTATGCTTTACAAAAAATCACAATAGTAGAAGCGGTTGAAGTGTACAAATATGTTCATAGAAAAATAAGCAAATGTAATATTAAAAATAACCTGCCTAAGATCATATTTTTTATAAAAAGCAGGTTCTTACTTAATTGACTTGGGTGGTAGTCACTATTGAAAGGTACTATATAAAATAAAGAGTGTTTAAATTATACAATTAAAGTTGTTTACATTTTAAAGCAGAGCCAAATTGTCTGTTTATTTTATTGATCCATCCATCCATTGTTAAACGTGTTTACTCCAGAGTTGGATGCATTAGTTGAGTGCAAGGAGTGCAAGACTGCAACCAACGTTGGATACATACAAGTCCATCACATGCCACAGCTATTCATAATGGGACAGATAGATAGATAGATAGATAGATAGATAGATAGATAGATAGATAGATAGATAGATAGATAGATAGATAGATAGATAGATAGATAGATAGATAGATAGATAGATAGATAGATAGATAGATAGATAGATAGAACTTTGTTTGCCCCCAGGAAGAAATTTGGCTTTTTACAGAAGCTCTTTAAATAAATAAATACATAAATAGATAGATATATACATAAATATATGTACACACACACCAGAATGACTAAAATGGAAGAAAATTTTAAAAAGATAGAAAAACTTCTGACTTGGCAGTCTTGTTCCAGTGAGGAATTATACAGCCATATTGATGTTGGTATAAAGGAGCCCCCATAGCGTTTCCTGACAAACTTCTGTTGAATAATTTGTTGGCTGAAAGTCCTCAGTGTTAGTTTGTCAGAGAGAGGATGTGCAGCATTGTTCATAATGGCACTGAGTTTTGTTTAAATTTTCTCCCTTGCTGCTTCCTCCAGGGAGTCCAGAATGTGTCCCATAACTGAGCCTGCCTTTTTAATTAGCTTGTTGATTTGGTGGGCCTCACTTGAAGTTACCAGCCCAGCGCAGTGCAGTGTAGAAAATTGTACTGGATATCACAGAATTGTAGTAGATATGAAGGATTTTGCTACTCACATTAAAGAAACACCATGTCCAAAGGAAGAAGAGTCTGCTCTACTCTTTCTTACACAGTCCCTCTGTGTTATGAGACCAGTCCAACCTGTCATTAATCTGGACTCCTAAGTACTTGTAGGAGTGGACCACCTCTCCATCCACTCCTTGAATAGTAACCGGATATTGGTCACATCTTTGTTCAGGCGAAAGTCAATAAGCATTTATTTGGTTTTGCTGATGTTAAGATGCAGACAATTCTCTTTGCACCAAGAAACAAACTTCTGCACCAGACTCCTATTCTCCATCTCCTCCTCATTATCAATACACCCCATCAAGTATGGAATCATCTGAGCATTTCTGCAAGTGACATGACTTGGTGTTGTATTTATAGTCTGAGGTGTACTGAATGAAGAGTAAAGGAGGGAGGACTGTTCCTCGTGCTGCTCCAGTGCCACTCACTCTGTATTAGTAACACAGTCCTTGAGCCTCACAAACTATGGCCTGCCCAACAGATAGTCCATTATCCAGAACACCGTAGGCTCATCCAGTTGCATATCTCTGAGTTTACCCTTTGACAGGGAGGACTGCATGGTACTGAAGGCACTGGAGAAATCATAAAGCATAATTCTCACAGTGCTACCAGCATTGTGCAGGTGAGGATAACCCTTATGGAACAGATAGATATTTGCATTAATTGTTAAGTGTGGCTACTGTACACTATAGTAATTAAATTAACTTGCCACAGGCAACAACCAGGCTGTAGTTTAAACTTAGGACAGCTGAGCTGACCAAAACAATAAATAAATAAGATAAAGCACACAAATACATAAAGCAAAAAAATGTAAGATACATTCTGAATTCACTGTGCATTTTTAAACTCGAAAAATCTTTAGGTGTTAAACATACAGTGGTGGAATTATTTCTAATGTTCTACTTAGTTCAATTACATCTCTTCTGACCAGATGAACAATGGTGCACTCCTTCACCTTACCAGGTCCGGGCGAGCATTCAAACTGTGCAAAAATATGAACACAGTGCCAAGCATTCCACCATCACTTAAACCTTTGTTTATTTTTTATTATCTGATTTCTTTTACTGTTTATTTTTTATTATTTTATTGTTAGCGTGTGATATTATAAATTATGTTTTAACAGAAGGAAGTTACAATTCTCCATAATAAGTACATTATATTTATGCAGTCCAAGCCCTGGCTGGTGAATTAGACTCTATGAGTTAGGGATGTACTAAAAAAATAACATATTAAAATTACTTATATGAGTTTAGTAATTCTAAGAGAGACAGTAACATTAAACCTACGCCAATTATTTGTTACTTAGTTTAGAATGTCCAGTTACATTGGGCAAGATTAACAGTGAGAAGTCTTTAAACAGAACTAACAATCATTCTTCTGTGGTCACACTATTACCAGGAAACTAATATATTCTATTAAATAAAACTGAGCTGTACATTTTAATAATTTCTTATTTATCCTGGTATTTGATTGTGGCAACATGTTGCATGTTGGTCAGATATGCAAGTAGGGATTTCACCGTACTCTCTATATTTAACAATTATACAACTACAACTAAATCTACCAAATGAATTAAGAATATACAACTTCTGCTTTTTATTTAAGATTATTTAACAATTTACAGATTAATATATTAGGTGAAAACTTTCCAATTACATTGGTTACAATTAAAGTGTAAATCAAGATTAGCATTCATTTTGTGTTGAGGTGAAGAAAGGAAAGTAGCTTTTGTGGTGTAGGATTTGTGAAATCAAATAATTACAAATCAGCTTTCACAACCACATAAACCCCACGACGCTCTAAGAGTCTTTCAATTTCTGAGCGATTCCCTAAATTCTAAGTAATATTTTGCCAATAAAAGGGTCTTTTCTTCATGCACATTCCCATGGCCATTTTGCCCACCTTTTTTTACAAAAAATAGGAGTGATCAACTTACCTGAAAATGAAGACTTATTTTATAAAATACTGTAAATGCATTCATATTATTTTAATTTACGATTTAATGATATGTTTGTAATGAATCCACACTCAAGGATGGTGTGGAGTTTGCATGCTATCTGTAGACTTAGTGCACCAGTGTCCAGCTGATCAGAAGAAATGCATCTGTCATTGAAGTAAGTAGAACAATAAAATTAATTCAACCACTATATCTTTAACACCGTACTGAAATAAAGATTTTTCGGTTTCAACATGTTGCAGTAAATTCAAAAAGTATTCTGATCTGTTAACTTTATGCAATTTTCATTAGTCAATCAGCAGCACAGAAACGTACTAGGTTAGGGTGGTGAAGAAAACATTCTTGATTAATTGCATGGCAAAATTTATTTTTTAGGACGTTCTGACTATATAAGGATATGCTTGTTATTATGAAGAACCTGTGGCAGAGTTACTCAATAGCACTTCATTTCTTCACAGCCTGCAGGAGTATGCAGGGGTCAATGGGAGTAAACCTTCAGCATAGTCAGTGTTCAGCAGCAGAAAGAGGATTAGAGTGGAGCTGATGTGGTCTTTGACATGTCTGTCATGAAACAAGTGCATTCCAATAGCAAAGAGGTTGAAGGCCTCCAAGAAATTCCCAAAGTTTTCAGGCTGTCTTTGGCCTACACAGGCCTAAAATGGGTCCTGGATTTTAGATTTCAACATATCACTATATTGTTGGAAACTATACCAAAATAAACATAAATGGTCTTCTAGGGCAAAGAACCATAAAAAACCTCTTGTTCGGACTAAAAATGCAGTCAGACCAGAAAAACAATTGAGCAAGAATCCTAAGAATGAATGGAGTCAAATGAAAGTAAAAGTCAAAAAGGGAGATGTCAAAAATGAAATCACAAATCAAAAATCAGAGTCAGGGAGGAGAGCGCAGTTTAAGAACCAGTAATCAGAAAATATTACTGGGATACATCACCATGGAAATGAGCAAAGTAACTTCTCATAAATGGTGGCGGGCATAGCCAAATCAAAAATGGCATTGAAAAAGAAGTGAAATAATGTTCATCTTTTAACTCTAGTCCCTGAAGCCTATGAAGCCCACCTTAAATCCCTTTGCAACTCTCCATAAGCGTCTTTTTGCCTGCTATCCCATCCCCCGCCATGACGGAGCTCAACTCGGGCAAAAAGTTCTCCCAGCTCAAGTCAAGGCTCCTTATCTGCATGTGAGGTTCCTGGAGTTGTATATGGTAAATTATACAGTATTTGTATTGTTATTTGGAGTACATGCATTTCATGTGTGTTCCATGTATACAAAGATCTAGGTAAGTGTAGGATAAAAGGAAATGCGAGGCAAGAAATGCTGAATACATACCTATAGCAGAAACTTTTTCCATATTATACTAATAATGACATGAAGTCATTATTTAAGGTGGGTCAGGATTACGAGTTTTTTCGTAGGCTTCAGGGATTCTAGTGTTAAACCAAAGTGCCTATCGCAAAACTAATGACAGGAATTGATTCCCTGGGTATCAAAGACACCAAGTTAAGTTTTTAAGTCCACAGGGATCTCCGGCGAAAAATGTAATAAAACCAACAATCCTAACACCTCTGGGTAGGAAAGACAAAACCAATAAAGTATCTCTATAAAAAAAATATTTTAGATAACACAAAAAATAAAATAGAAAATAGGGCAAGAATTAGACAAAGGGTTTGCCTAAAACACAACCCAGAGCAAACAAATCCCAAATGACAATCCAATAAACAAAAATCAAGAGCAGACGAAAACAAATACAATAAACCAATAATTTCAATTATATGCACTCAATTACCATCAATGGCCCACTGAAGAATCTGCTTCCTGATTCAGAATGTAAAGGCTTAGGGTGGTCCTTCAGAAGTGACATTAGGGTGGCCCCAACTCTTAGGGGGTTTCATCCACAAAACACACGGAAAGCCTTCAAAGAACATACAGTAGAAGCCATACTTACAAATTAAGTAATTAAAGAAACAACAATTACTGGAAAATATAGTTTTATATAAAGAGTAAACCAAAAACACAATTAACAAAAAAGGCAAACTTAGTAAAAGTAAAAATAAATATACAAGAAGTAAACTTAAGCCAGGGCAATAACCATGGCTGAACCATAACAACAACATGTAATAAAAAGTGGATACTCTGCATGATGCTCAGAAGATCAAGAGTGTGTACCCATGTATGATGCGGTTTGTCTACTTAAGATGTGTATCCCAAGTCACAGCATTCTCCAGAGCGTATTTATTGTATATTTCATGGTACCAGTGAAAGATTTTAGTGTTCAGGCAATAATGAGCAGAAACAGGGCCACCCTGGTTGCAACCCAGACTTTTAGGTGTAATAACGAAAATCATTATTAACACTGTACCGATAAGACTGACTGCTCCAACCCACAGGGTGGGAAAACCATGCCACGTCGCTGCAAATAACTATATTTTGTGCAAACGCAGAATTCTCTGCCAATAAATATTGCACGGAAACATTTCTGAAACAGTGTCATATAGAAAAATCCAATTAAATCTAACTTTTTTAAGTGGACCACACCACTGGAGGGAAAATCTCTTCCCTGGCAACCAGGTGGGCATAGTTGTCATGTATATCCACTTAAGAATATGTTAATCAAATTAATACAACTGCATAATGGGAAACCAGAAAATTTATTTAAGATATGTGAACCAACATTCCCCAGAGCATCTTATCCTCCTTTTTATAGGAATGAATTAAATGTGTAAATGTAACAACCAACCCTATTGTTTGAATCAGCTACTGTATGTAAAGCCAGAGAACACTATCATTTCGAGTTACATTAGCTTGCAGTAGATGTGCAAAAGAGAAAACTTATGAGTTCATTTTCTTGAGTGTGGAAATTGAGGTCTACTGTCCCCAATACTTATGCATTATACATATAGAGTGTTATATATATATATATATATATATATATATATATATATATATATATATATATATATATATTAATGCAGGATTAAAGCAATCAAAAATGTACTGTGAATTTTCCAATATCCTTCCATTCAGCAGCCTCCCTGATACTCTATTCATGCGTTACAATAGATTCTGCTGCTATGCATCAATGCTCCCCTGAAAGACATTGGAAGTTCATTTCACTCCTTAGCCATGCCTCCCTGGATCCTTTCTGTTGATTCAATAAGAGTAGCTTTCAATGAAGACTCCTTCATAGAAGCAACAGACGCTGCCAGTGGTGTCAAGTGCCAAGGATTTTGTAGCTTGAAGGCTAGTACTGTGTGATTGCCAGGGACTGCATCTCACAGAGTGACGTGCACCGTCTTGATGAAAAAATCTGCTTGTACTGTATGGTTTGAGCATGAGTCTGAGACACACAATATTTTCTTGATTGTTCCAAAAAAGTTCAAACTGGAACACTCCAAAGGAAGTCCTTGAAGGTTTGTTTTAATCTTCTGCCATGATTCTCTGGATTGGTTCTTTTGATGCAGAATAGATCCATTGAAATATCTTGCCAACTCCAATACAGATACAAAATGCAATATTATCTAAGCAGAATGCAAAATACATTTGAAAATAAATTTTAAAAAATCTAAGTACTTGATTTTCAAAGGGATACAATAACATACAGTGACCACTGCAAACTCATAGCATATCTCACAGATATAGATATAGGAAAGAGAAAATGTCCATACATTGGCTGAGGATGCTGGACTTTAAACCTCAGAGCTGCTCATTCAAACCCCACTTCTGACTCACTGGGAGACCGTGAACAAGTCTATGCTCCAGCTGTAAAAAAGATCCCATCAGCATTCGTACTGTACAGTTGAAATTGTAAAGTACTGTACATTGTAGTGGTGTACCCTAATGAAAGTGGTTATCCTCTTTAATAAAACCCCTGTGTGCGTCCAGTGTCCGTGTGTGTGTGTCTTCTGGTGAAGTGCGCATGCGTGGGGCACGGTGCAATGCTTCAAAGCAGATGCTTCAAAGGCCGCCTGACGCGTCACACAAGACAGAGAGGGCGGGACCTATAAAATATCGCGCGGCAGATCCAATCGGATTTCGGTAAATTAGGTAAGACCTAAACCATAAAACACGAAAAATCCAATCGGGTACTGAGACGCAGAGACCAGCTTCCCCATTGTTGTGCAAGTGTTCACTCTGAGGATGTCAGATTTGCGATTAAGCAGCTTGGCCCGGTAAAGTGTAAAGTTTTATAATATTACAATACGATGACTTTTAAAAGTAGGTTTATTTTCGCACACATTACATCAGTTGCTGGGGAGAATCTGCTGATTGCCCACTGTTGTGACAGAAAATTAAACGCATATTACGGACAGCAAAGCCAGTATTACTGTCAGAGAAAATTACAGGCATTTTACGGGAAAAATTTAGTGAGGTAAAAGGTCTCTTGCCATTTAATATAGACTGTTCCTACTAATGTCTATGGACTACTGTTCTAGCGCCCGTTATTGTAACAGGCTTAATGTCTAGTATAAAATAAAGTATCTGCTCCCTACTCGCTAAGATAATGTAAATGAAGTCAGTGAATAAAAATCACTGGGAAAGTCTTTTGGTATGACATGGCTTTTAATAGGCCACATGGTAGTGCAGAATTTAGTGCTGCTACCTCATGGATCTAATACCTGGACTTGAGTAGTCACTGTTTATTTGGAGTTTGCATTCACTCCCCATGTCTGTGTGGATTTTCTTCTGTTTTTTGTCCCACATCCCCAAAGACTGTAAAGGTTTAATGGCCATTGGCTATGTATGAGTGAGGCAACACTTGAACCTGTGCAGAAGGGAGCAACCAAGTCCACCCAAGACTTAAGGATATGTCCTACTGTGACAGAATAGAAAAATTAAACCTGTTTAGTCTTGAATGGAGAAGACTGTATGGGAACCTAACCCATGTATTTAAAATTCTCAAATGCACTGATATAGTAGATCCAGCAACATTCTTTCCACTTTAGGGTGAGTCATGTACTCGAGAACATCAGTGGAAATTAAGGAGAAATGCATTTAAGACTGATGCCCGGAAGCACTTCTTTAAGCCAAGAGTTTTAGGAATGTAGAACAAACTACCAAGATATGGAGATGAAGCAGAAACCTTGACAATCATTAAGAAGAATTGGAATGAGATACTGGGACAGCTTAGCTATAGCTAAATAAGCAAACGGGCCTGATGGATTGAATGATCACTGCTAGTTTATCAAATTTGTTATGTTCTATGTTGGTACTATATGAATACTTTCCAAGTACGGTACGTTCAGCCATAATCGCATCCTTTTCTTTTTACTTTTTTACATTTTGTTGTAGTATGTAAAACACAAGTCGGCAGATAAATCAGCTTCTCCTCTGTTTGCGAGGTCCAAGACTCCCATGTTCCTTATTCCTAGTTGCTGCATTATGTGTTGTATTTATAGGCAAGCACTCATTGATTGTGAGCACTTGTATACCCTCAAGCTGATTTAAGACAAAATCAAACCTGTTTTTCCTGGTGGTACTGGCCACAAGAAGCCAGTCAAGGGCAGAGTGACAGTCCAACACAGAATTAAACCTACACAAGTGTGTATAGTTACATATCGCAAATCCCTGGTCTCACAGAACAAGTAGTTCTGATAACGTTTTGGAATGAGGGCCACTATGTCAAAGTCAAAGATATGAAGGACCACCAATAGACAGCAGTCAACAATTACCATAAAAATTACATTACATGTTTTTATTACATGAACTCATGAAAAACAGAAGTAGAGAAGAAGAGCTGGCGCACACTCAAATAGTGAGTTTGTAGGCCAAAACAGGAATATTTATTGGAAAGTAACTCCTTAATTTAAGCACCTGTACTGCTCCACCTGCTATGCCTTTGAAAGGTACCCTAAGAACAACAACAGAAACCCAGCACAAACAAAACTCTTGTCATACTTGTAATGCTCCTTCGTTGCTTTCTACGTTGCAAGCTGCTTCTCATACTGCTACTCAATGAGCTACCATGCTGCCTCTTTTTTCAGTTTTAGTTTTACCTGCAGGTCTCTACCACTCACCTGGTGTCTTCTCTCAGGTGTGGGTTACATACACTGTTCCTATTTGAATTACTTGCCAACAAGGCATTTGATCCTGAAGACCAGGGTAGAGGTTTAGGTTAGGTTTAGGTTAGGTTTCTTTATTTAGTCATGTTTACACAGGAAAACATGAAATTTGCATTACAAGGCTAACATTCAAGCCTTGCTGGTTTTTGATATGAAGACCCAGAATTTAGCTCATGGTCCATATGAAGCCTTGAAAGTGGAGTTAAGGAATTACTATCAGTTGACGTCAAGGTGGATTTAGAAAAAAGAGTCCATGTACTGAAGGAGCTAGGGTGGATAGGAGAGAGAGAGAGAGAGAGAGAAAGAAAGAGACTGCTACTTTGAAAAAGAGATGGGATCAGTCATAATGAAAATACAGAATTGGAATGAGAAGAAATGCTGTAGAAGTAACAGATATGCCTGCAAGGTAGTCGGACAAGGTGCTCCATGTTCAGTGACTTGTAGACATTTTATGTGACTTGATCAGCAAGCAAGTTCTTCTAAAAAGATGAGTAGGTCAGCCCATAGGATCACCTGATGCTTGTTCATTGACCACACTTTGAGAACCACTGTTCTACAGCAGGGGTCGCCAACTCCAGTCCTGGGGGACCACCATGGCAGCAGGTTTTCATTCTAACCCTTTTTTTAATGAGTGCCCTGTTTGTGCTGCTAATTAACTTCTTGTGAATTCATGGATGGATGGATGGATGAATTCATTTTAATTGACTTCTCTTTTAAGATTTGTTCCCCTGAATGTCTTCATCGTTCCTCTGAATTGCTTCATTTCTTTCCTTAAATGGCACCCAAACAGAAATGAAATGTGAAGTGAGGGAGCCAAGAGAAGACCCACTAAATCAGGGCCTTAAACACCAACCAATTTCACTCCACCCAGCTGCTTAATGAGACACGGATTCTTGTTGTTACTTAAATTCGTTCTTTAATTCCATGGCTTGTTGCAGCTCTCGTGGTGCATTAGCAGACATTTCCGAAACTGTTGATTTTCTCTTTTCTAAGAGCACACTGTTAAAATGTTTTGTGAAGCTGAGCAGATTGACATTCCTGAGACCTTCATCTTTCTTGATTTTCAGATATTGTATGATGGACACCAATTGTTTTGGCTCATTTTGTATCTCATTATTGTTTGGCTGCTAATTAAGGAAAAAGAAACAATTAATGGGTCTGAGTCTTCAAGAGCAAGTCAATTAAAATGAATTCAAAAGAAGTTAATTAGCAGCAAAAACAGATCACTCATTCAGAAAAGGGTAAGAATGAAAACCTGCAGCCACTGCAGTCCTCCAGGACTGGAGTTGGCGACCCCTGTTCTATAGCAGCAGTTCTTAAAGCTATTGCTTGCTTGCTTGCAGGAGCTCAAATGAACTCGGCAAAAAATTTTACTTCCTTGCATATTGTTTTCAAGACATTAATGCGTGCTTTCTTATTTATTTATTTATTGTATAGTGGCAAAGTTTAAATCCAGGCCTGGTCATGGGTTGTGTGGAATTTGCATATTCTTTCTATGTCTGTGTGAGATTTTCTTCAAGTATGCATCCTAAAGACGTGTTCTTTAAGTTAATTTGTGCTTTTACTTTGTCTCAACATAACTGAGTATGAGTAGGTGCATAAGCAGCCCACACAAAAAGCTGACATCCTTGTCCAGATTTGGTTCTTGCCTTTTTTCACAAAAAGAGTTTTAATTATAAACTTATATAATTGGTTGTAAGGCTGCAGATAACTTTTTTCCGTTAAGCAGTCTGTATCGGCCAATTTTCTTTCATTCTCTGAACTCTGTGTCATAATCAAGTCTCAGACAAGCAATGTTAAAATGCAACAGCTGGCTTCAGAAACAGCTATAATTAGCCTGCATTTAATTTTAAATAACCTGTCAGAAGAAGCCAAGTGTGTCCATTCGTGGTCCTGGAGGGCCAAGCCACTCTATGCTTAATAAGTAGAAAGAAATAACTAATTTACTGGTAATATGTGGTTTGAGATTTGATAAGGTTCAGTAGGTTGCAATTGTGTTGTACTTTGCTTTAGATTTCTGTATCACTATTTACACTGGAGGGATGCTTTTTTTTATTTTAATCATAATTCTCATATAGCACATCAAATTACTTTTTATCCTTTGAATCATTTTGGGACCAATTAGTGCATTTTAGATTCATTCATTTTCATTTTTTATGTTACTTACCCTGATTATGGGGAGGCAGATTTTAACCAGGCAGTGCTGAATCCAAGACAGGGATGGGATAGCAGCTATAGTAGGAGGAACATTGAAACTGGCATAAGAGGTCATTAAAATGGAAAAAGTTACCAAGTAGTGTGGTAGATAGTAGAACCTTAGGAACCTTCATAGATGACTTGATGTTATTTGTAAAGAATTAAGTGGATAGGACTAGTAAGTTTTGCTAGGCTGAATGGCCTGTTCTTGCCTAGATTGTTCTAATGTTCTAATAACAAAAAATTCAGACGTGAGCATCAGTAGGCTTTGTGCCCTAGGAGCCAAGTCTTCCAAACTATTCTGTAACATTTCAGTAATTATTTACCGCTCTGATGTTTATCTTTCTAATGATAAAATAGGTCAGTACAATATAAATTGACAAGAAGAATTCATATTTAATTGTAGAATTATGGTATTTGCTGTAATTTTGAGATATTATCCAAAATTAATTTGAGGGTTCCTCTAGGGTGCCTCTTTCTCTTGTACGATTTGGCTCAAAAGCTAATTAGCACATCGTCATCTCATAACAGGCTTAAGTTTCAATCTAACCGTTTTAGCTCTAGATCGTCCTTAAGAACGCACACACACAGATAGACACACACCCATCATCGAGATTTCAATGTTTTCAGTATCAGGGTATTCTAAAACATCACAATCCGTCAAATACTGGTGCTCGAAATTTTTGACAAATCTAAAGCTTTCGTTCATCCCCCAGAGACAATAAGTTTTGGTGGTGGGGGTGTTGGCACAAAACAAAAAGTCAGATAAAAATTGCCAGCTTGTTTTTGGATAGTGGGAGGAAGCTAGAGTTCCAAGACGTAACCTTCCCAAACACTGAAAGAGCATTGAAAGGGAACTAAAAGGGGAAAAAAGAATCCCAACTCTCCAAAACGCAATGCTTATCTAAATGAAGCAGCTCGTATTGTCAGAGTCCAGAAGGTAAGACATAACCGTTTGCCAAGCTTAGTTCAATACCAAAATTTTTCCTATCATTCACCAAGTTCAAGAACAATAATTAAATTGTCAAAGCACAGAAATCAGTTATTAGAAAGTCAAATCAAAATGACAACATGCTCGCCACATTCTAATGTTTTTCTCTGAAATCTCGGATATCCAGGATGTGCATGGCACTGACCTTTACACCACTACAATTGTGATGTCACATGCCACACACTTCCAGTTACCACTGTATAGCAACACTATACTAATCATACAGAAAAATACCACAAAATGGTATTACAGTTGTGGTATACTGTATATCTAAAATCCAAGCTATGTTTCTAGTTTGATTTTTTATATTTAAAATTGATTTTACTATGTACTGAATATCCAACTTTGAATTCATATATTCAGAAATCATTCTGTGTGACATTTCACTACATACGCTCACTTGGCAAGTTATTAGTCACATTGTACTAACACTGGGCATCCTTTTACTCTTAAATTAGCTTCAGTTCATCGTGACATGGATTTCACAAGGTATTGGAAATATTGAGATTTGAGATTTAAGTCCATGTCTACATGATTGCATGATGCAATTTCAGCAGGTTTGACAGCTGCACATTTTTATTGCAAACTCTCCTGCTCTACCACATCCCAAGGGTGTTTTATTTAGATTCAGAATCCGGCGTCTCGGATGGCCAGTGGAAAACACTGAAGACATTGTCACGTTCATGAAACCAGCTTGAGACAACTTTTGCTTTGTGACATGGTGCATTATGTCAGGAATGCACATGGTCAACATTAGTATTTAAATAGGTCATGGCATTCAAGTGATAGAAGTGCGGCAAAGAAACATTCCCCACACCATTACACCACCACCAGCAGCCTAGACTGTTGACACAACGCAGTTTGTGTGCATGGATTCCTACTGTTAGTGCCAAAATCTGTCCCTACCATTATTTGAGTAGAAATAAAGTTTTATTTAAATAAATGTTATATCTATACGTCAGTTAATTTTTCAATGCTTAACACCAAATATACAATACATCAAATTGTCATATGTGTAATGGATTTTGTGCTATATACAGAAATGCATAGCTAATAATGGCACTCAAAAGGTGTTGGTGTTTTGAAATTGTTGCTGACACAAAATAAAATTGCAGGCACCAGGCCACTGCTTAGAGGGAACATTGGTCATGTCACCTCTTAGCCTTGATTTCCTTAAACTGAAAAGGTTCCACTTATTCGATTTCTCCACATATTGTACCTCTCTGTCCCAAAATGAACCTAGTCTCATTTCTCTGGACTTTCTCAAGTGCTGCTGTGTTTTTTTGTTGGACCAAAACTAAAACATTATACCAAGTGAAGACTCACCAGTGTGTTATAAAGCTTAAGCATAACCTCCATGGACTTGTAATCTGCACATTGTGGTAGATAACTGACATTCTTTTAGCCTTCTTAATGGCTCTGTTTACTGTCATGATGTTGATAGTGATGAGTCCACTGTGACTCCTAAGTCTTTTTCATAAGGGCTGTCTTCACGTTCCACGCCTCCTATGGTTTATTTACATCAAATATCTTTACTTCCCACATGTAATATGCTACATTTACTTACATCATTAAATTTCATCTGCTACAAATCTGTCCAGTTTGCATTCAGTACAGGTTCCTCTGTAATGATCTGAATGTTTCTAGATTATCTGCCATTCCACATAATTAGATGGCACATAGTCTTGAACAGAAATGGACCTCTGTCTTCTCTGGTAGAGTAATCTGGTGAATTAAAAGCCTGCCAGGGTGAGCGGAGTCTGCAGAAATCTTCCTTGCTCTGTTATTAGTCATGGAAATGAACAAGTCATTAATTGATGGAAGCTGACAGTCATCTTCTCAGCAGATGGAATCACCCACCGTAGCCTGGTCTTCGACAGGGAAGAGGTAGAAGGGAGCCAGACAGTGACAGAAACACTTAGAACACTTGGCTGCTTAAAACTTAATTAGAATAGACTGAGAAATGTTGAGTTTCCTTAGCTAGAATAGAAATAACAGCTTCTATCTGTACTAAGAGGGGCTCTCCAATAACCAGCATAGTTTGAAACCTTTAACTATGGAACCTCTTGTGTGTGCTCTTGTGTGGCCACTTCTGTCCAAATGGAGACTTTGTGATTTGCAATGAAGTACCTGAAGTACTAAGCTGGCCAACAGCTGGCATTTGACTTTTAAAGTAATATGGAAACAGTAGCAGATATTTATGAAGTAGATCTTGCCTCCAGGGTTTGATTCCTAACATCTGTGCACAAGTTCTTTCTGAATCTAGATTTTCTTCAGATGGTCTAGCTTTTTCTCTTATCCTAAAGATGACTCACTTTGAATAATTACCAGTGTACCCTGTGGTACACTTGTGTCCCATTCATTGGTACTTTGTGCCATTATAGGTCCATCTTGTGAAAACCAAGAAATGGATTAATCAGATTAAGAAAATGATTGAATGGATGAAATATGCAGATCTATGTCATTATCTGTTTGTTTTTCTCCTAGGCGTCATCATTTTTTGACTGTTTTCATGTTGGCAACTACATTGATGCTAGACTTGTGGTCTGATGGTGTGAGGTTTGACAACATTGTGTAGACTGTAAAAGACAAAACAACAAAGTAAAGGTGTTGGGGCAACACCTCGGTGACCTTGTATAATAAAATGAATGTAAACAAAAAAGGCACAGAATAATTGCGGAGACATCTTCTCCAATGCGAGTGTGTTATTGAAATGGAAACAAGCGGGCTGTATCTCGGCTTAAGTGGTCATGTGGCAGAAAGAGGAAGGTCCAGGTGGATGTACAACAGAAATGACGTTAGCAAAGGAGGCCTGGCAATCTACAGTTCTACAGAGGGAGGGGAAGAGAAAGCATTAGAACATAATGTTATTCCCTGGTCCGGGTCCAGTGGGTAACTACCCCATCACCAAATCCCTAAACCTGTCTCCCATGCATACGTGTGTGACATGACAAAATATAAGATGCTAGTATACTGCAGTTTTTGACTTTTTCATTTTTTAACTAATCCAAAGCTTAGACAGCCAGCCAGTTAGTGAGTGTTAAAGAAATAACAAATAGTTCACATCAGGCCCTCTTGCTTGCCTGCTTTTGACTTTGACTTTCGGATTTGATTTTAGTATCACTCGCTTGGTATTTTGTGAACTTCTTGTGGTATCTGACTGCTGCAGTTATCGCCTGACCCTTTTATATTCCATTGAAGGCTCTTCATTACCTGGTTTAAGTGCCCAGCCATGTACACTTTTCTATCTCTCATTTAGGCACCCATCGCCCCCACTGCCGCAGCTCACCTCGGACAAAAAGTTCTCCAACCTCAAGTCTGTTAATCTGGGTGTTAGGTGCCTGGAGTTGTAGAGGGTAAATAATATATCGTTATTTGTAACACATGCATTTTATGTGTGTTCCGTGTCTTCAACGATCTGGGTAAATGTAGGATGGCAGGAAATTCGAGGCAAGAAATGTTGAACACATACCTAAAACAGAAACTTTTTTCATGTTATAGTACTAATGACAAAATGTAGACATGAAGTGTATGATGTGTGAAAACTGAAGTCCAAATATTAAATAAACACTTTCACAAAAGGTACACGTATAACAAAACAAGATTTATTCTTCTTCGGTTATATTCTTGAATAAAAGCGCACTTGTTCAGGCTTCAGGGATTCTAGTGTTAATACAGGATCTTGACAGATTATGCAAGATTTAATTACATCAGCCTAAATATGACAACGGATAATTTGGTCTTATTTACTTGTCAATTAAATTACTTTTAGCTAAATATGGCATGGTAAAGTCAAAGCCCCATTTCAAATCTTATAATCATATACACACTGGTTAGTTTATTACATAAATAAAATAATAACATTCTTTTTATGTACTGTACTTCTACATTGCATAGTACAAATTTATCTTATTTGCATAATTCCCAGAATTCTTTATGTCAAATTAAACATTATGAGTCATATTTAACAGACTTTAAAAAGCACATTTTTTTTTTATCCCCATTACACTGCACCAGTCTAGTAAAGGCAGGCATAGAAAATGAGGTGTACAGAAATTCACTAGAGAAAATATCATGCAAAATGAGAGAAGAATGGAAATTTTTTAGAAGGTGAGAAGGGCATATAAATATTCAATTGTTTCAATGGGCAACCCCACACACACTTCTCTGCATTTAAAAGAAAATAATCCCTCAGCTTGTTATTAACACTGGCACAAGGTGTGTTGAGGAGGCGTTCTCAATGTGTTAGTGTTTCTGTGTAGAAAAGATACCTTAACAGGAAGACGTGTGAAATGAAGCCTGGAGGATGTCTCTTGTGTCAAAAAAAAAAGATACAGAATAATGTGATTCAACCGGAATGAAGGGATTTTCTGCATCATGTAGTAGGGCATTGAATGAAGTCTATGAATAAACTTCAGATAAGATCTTCCTTTCCTTGCCAATCAAATACATGCTTGTGTGATCATTTCTTCTCTCTGAACCCACTTATTCCACTTCAGGGTAGTAGGAAAACATAGCCTATTTTGCCAAGGCAGGAAGCAGCTCTGTGCCGGATTACTTCATTGGTGACTCCAAATTGACCCCAAAGTGTGGATGTGTGTGTGTGTGTGCTGTGTGATAGACTGGTGCTCATCCCAGATTGCTTCTTGCTTTATGCCTAATGCTGCCAGTCAAATTAAGTAGCTTTTAGAAAGCATGAATGTTTGCATGTAAATTGTCCTGGTTCAAGTGAATTTATTAGTCTGTGTGTAAGTGTATCCTGCAACAGGCTGATGTCCACATTCAGACTTGGTTCGTGCCTTGTTCTTGATACTAATGGGTACTACACTTATGGGTATTCATTGTATCAAATAGAAGGCATCATTTTCTGCAGGGTTTTCATAAAACTTAATAAAGGAATGCTTCAAAACAGTAACACTGACTTCAAAAGGATGCCATTTTGTACTCAAAGGTTAGTCAAAACATGAATCTGAAGATATTATTCTTGACTTTAAGCAGAACAAAGGGCTACGTGCTACTGGAGAGAGTCTGAAAGACTTTCCTTTGACAGGATTGCCAAACTAAGGCATACCAGCTATGGAGTGTCAGGTCTACACCTGTAAAAGTTGGTGCAGCATGGGCACAACTAGCCGCTCGCCAAAGATAGCCTCATGTTCCCTTTTTACTTTCTCGTATACAAAGTATAGGGAAAGTATTTGCATTGTTTTAAATTTGATTTCAAGATTGTAATGAATTTTGACATTTTAGACCTCCCCGAGTCCAAAAATACCATTTTTTGAAATTATGTCTTTGTGTCTGTATGTGCGTGTGTGTGTGTGTGTGTGTGTGCGTGTGTGAAAACATGATAACTGGAATACGCTTCACTTACTGTAGGTCAACCAAAGTTTGCATACAAGTATTAGGTACAAAATGTAGATTTCTATCAACCTTTGGGCTATTTCTGTTAACCGGAAGTGATACTTTAACTTTTATTCATGCAGCTGCAGAGTCTGATTTATTCAACTTTACTTTTAAAATAATTGTTCGATACATTATTAATTTGATTAAATGTTGATGGTTCTTTAATGTACATAATATAAAAATATAATCATTGTCTTGCAGTTTACTCCTCAAATATCCATCCCCATATCTGAGTATATGAGAAAGTCGAGGGGAGACCACTCCCGATTTTTATCAATTGCTATCAACAGGTATCTGCTAGTTGTGAACATTTCTTAATTCAGGAATCAACTTTGGACTAAATTTATGTTTTGTTATCTAACTTGACATCTAAAGGCCTGTTTATGCTTTACACATCTGCATAGCTATATAGGTCCATATGAAGTAAATTTAATCAGCAGTCTTGCAGAAACACGTTTGAGACTGCGCCTTTAGATTTTTGTGTCTGTGTAGTCCCATGTACATCTGCAACTGTGTTCCCCCAGATTTTTGATCCTGTGTGCGTCAGCAACTGTGTGCCAGATTTTTGTGTCTGTGTGGTCCCGTGTCCGTCTGCTACTGTGTACCTTCAAATTTTTGTGTCAATGTGGTCCTGTGTGTATCCACAACAATGTGACTCCAGATTTTTGTGTCCGTGCAGCTTCCTGCACGTCCACAACCATGGACTGTGTCTGTACAGTCCTGTGTGTACTTGTGTGTGCTGACTGTGCATATACTAAACAATAATCCATGGAAGTGTTTGAAAGAAGCTGTACCGACCATTGTACCATTAACACATGATTGTACTAGAAACAAAATGGGGTGCACTTCCTCTGTCTGCGACCACATTTACAGCTGTCTGTGTCCACTCAGTTTTGAAGTAGAAAGGTTCCTTAAGTCTTTTTAGTTTAGACCTTGTTATTTTTGTCGAGCTATTAATTAATCAATGCCACTAAAAATTTCTGCCTATATCAATCTACAGATCACTTTTTTATTTATTGATCTATCAGGTTACGCTAACACAACTTATACTTTTCTCCCAATATATTCATCTCAGGATCATGTACTAGGTGTCAATTGTGTTGACAAGGAAATAAATGAGAAATGGTAATGTTCCATTCAAAAAATTATTTTCCATGTGGTCCTGAGCAAGACAGTTAACCCACAGTGCTCGGATTGTATAAATGTGATATGTTTCTTTATCAAAAGGAAGTGCTTTATTAAACTGAAGTAAATGTAGGTAGAGTCTACTAAGGAAGGTGATATATAACAAAAGTGACTGTGACAGATGCAATTAGTTTGAAAGTTTGAATCAGTGACAAGAACAATATTTATGCTAATATTAACTCCGCTGCATTGTTTTTGCCATATTTATTCTCAATCGCAGTTAATACACTTGAGGGCTGGGGATGGAGCCTCTCTCAGCAGCATAGTGCATAGAGTAGGAATCAGCTCTAGAGTAGATGGCCACATGCTTATACTCCCGTACTCACACAATTTAAAATCACCAGTTAACCTAACATGGGCAACCTTGGGGATGTGGCAGAAAAACTGGGGGACCCAAAGGGAAAACCTATGCAGATACGGGGAGTCCACACAGACAATGACCAAGCACAGGGTGGCCATGCAGAACTTTGTATTCGTGAGGGGGCAGTGCTGACCAATGCACCACCCTTTTACAGTATGTATTTACTTTATAAACTGAGCGAGCCTCTGACTGTGATTTTATCATTTTCTTAAGAATTTATAGCATATAAGTGCTGGGAAAAATTCTGAACCTTGAGGATAAAGAATTGTTAAAAACTGTTATGATTAAGGCTTCCTGGTGCTAATTATTACGTTGGCATTTGCATGCATTACTCTTGTACAAAATGTCATTTTGAGAAAGACATTCTAATGAGATCAAATATTTCTATTGCATTTACACGCTTTACATTTGAGGCAAAAAGCTCTCCTGCTGAGGCATATGATGTGTGCCTCAGTCTTACCTGTGCCAGATTACCTAGTGGGCGACAATTGAATTATTCAACTGTAAAATGCAGGTCAAGTATTTCTGTACATACAGTATGTGACATGATGGGATGGCTATCACCTAAGCAAGGGGATGGCATGCAGGCAGAGGTGGCAGAGGACAGGGACAGGATCATGTGAGGCCTTAAAGGAAAAGAAAGGAAGATGATCTTGGTGAAGCTCACAGACTAGGAAGAATGGCACTGATAGACAGAGAGAGTGTCTTACAGATGTGGTTTTCTCAGTAACACTGAGTTTTTGTTTTTCTAAGCACTTTTAAGTATATCCCTATGAACTTTAGAATAATAATCATAAAAATCACCTTTAAATTTTGTATTATGTTCCATTTTATTACAATTGCTTATTTTTTGGATGTCTTCTTATATTACACAGTAAGTACACAAATACAGTACAATACCTACAACTGGAACATCTTTGGTGATCTAAAAGTAGTGGCACTGCTACTAGGAATGCAGCTTGGATATCCTGAGTCCTGTTTGGAGAGCCATGCTAAAGAGGCTCGTTACAATAAAAAGAAATGGCCATTATGTAAACATTTGGCTATAGGGCAGAAAAATGCGTCACATAAATCACTTTTCAAGCCATCAAAGATTTTTTGACCTCCTCTTCATATAAAATTTGGACTGATAAAAAATTGTGAGATTGTACAAGGAAGGTGAATGATTTTGATACTTGACAGAGACATTTCCACGAATAACTGATGACAAGATTAAGGAAGGCTTCTTTGATGGTTCACATATCAGGCACGTCATAAATGACAACTGGTTTGAATATCTGGTATTGGGACCAGAAGAAACAGCCTGGAAGGCATTCCTGGATTTTGTTGAGGACTTACTTTCCAATTACTCTACGCAGCACCACACTTCGTCCAGCTGGTTGACAACATTCTTTAAGCATTTTTGAGACTTGCCCGGACACTACCAGTCGGAAACACACACGCTTATTATGCACAAATAAACAGTCCCAAAAACAAACACAGTGTACTCAGCACTAATCACTCCTGTTTCAGGCTTCTCTCAGTGTCCGTGGCCGCCTTTCCTCTCCTTATGGGAGCTTCGTCCTGCTCCCACTCCCGACTCTAGCTCTCCAATTGTAGGAAGGCGGCGCCTTTTATTCCCGCCTGGATCTGCTCCAGGTGTCTGATGACATCCTTCCGGCAGCACTTCCTGGTATGGCGGAAGTGCTGCCCTTTGCATCGGAAGCACTCCGGGCGTCCCTGGAAAGCTCTTCCGCCATCTTGCGGAAGTAAATGTTTCCCGGGTTCTAGGAGGCTTGAGTCGCCCCCTGGTGGTGGCCACGGGTCCCAACGGGTTGGAATTTCTTTCCTTTCTCCCGTGGTCCTCTCCTGATCCAAGGCGGTTGCCCCCTCATGGCCCGGAAGACATAAATGCCACCTTCCAGTCCTTCCAGGCGTCCCGGCTGGGTCAGAACCCCAGCCATCTGTGACACATTCAAAACTATGAAGTACAACTTATTGCTAAAGATTAATTTCCTGCATTGACACTTGGACTTATTCCCTGCTACTGTTGGTTTAGTTGTCTAAGTTTCACCAAGACATTACAATGAAGGAAAAGCAGAGTTAGGAGAGGTAAAATTCATCAATGTTGACAATCTATTGTTGGATACTGAAATGAGAACCATCAGAACCTAAAATGGATATCTTTGGGAGAGGGAAAAAAAACACACAGACAGTGAGATTTGACCACAATTTCCTGTAACTATGGGGCAGCAGCATTAATCAGTGCACCTCCATGCTTTGCAGACCGATGTAGTACAGTCATGCACCAACTTCATTTGGTGTTGGCCATTTGGCCATATGTCGGTCACAAAGTTGTGGTACAGCAGGTCTGTGGCTCAGAAAAAGTTGCTGTTTAAATAAATAATTGGATGCACTTACCCTGGGGAGTGGAGTGGGTGCAAGCGATCTGCGGAGAAGACAGCTTGTCTCCGAGTTGGTGCGATGCGGTCAGCTGTCCATGCATTGCCATGCCTGCATATGAGGGGGGTCTGATCAGCCCGGGGCGAGCATCAGGCGATCACACCTGCAACCTCTCCCCAGTATATAAAAGGGGAGTGCAAGGGAGAAACAGGAGGAGACAGAGAATGAAGAGTAGAAGAACCGTAAGAAGAGCAGCGGGTAGAGAAGCTGTTGAGCCAGCCAGCTAGTGTGTTGAAAGCAGTCATTTGCCCCACGTAGGACCAAAGGTTTAGTGCTGTAGAGGCGGATGGTGCCTGCTGACTGTCCTTGAGGAGCAGGTATGATCAAGGTGGTGTCCTCCCCAGGGATCCAAGGGATGACTGCAGGAGTGTGAAGGAAGACAGGAGGACAACTGACCCCAAATGGTCTGGCTGATGCCGCTCGATATGTCTAAAATGGGGGTTGGGAGGAGAGGTCCGCGGCTGCTAGTGTCTCCACCAACTGAGTGAGCTATGGGTGAGCTGGGAAGACAAAGAGGGAATTATGTTGGGTTCGTCCGAGTCCAGAAGGAACAATGACCCACTGACTATGGCATTGGTTTTACGCTTCTTTTAAGTCTTCTTTTTATCTCACGGGTTTCCACTGTTTTATGGATCATTTATTTATTGATGAATTTTGGAGCACTGCACTTTAATGAACACTGTTTAGATTTTTTAGTTTTTTATTAAAACCACTAGAGCACTTTATCACCATCCCTTTGCTTGGTGTGTGTTTGTCCTCATCTGCTTGGCTCATCCCTCGGAAACGTTATTATGGGTGGCGGGTTGAAGAGGCTCCGAAAAATGAAAGAGGGAGAGTGGAGCCAACCCATAGCATCACAAAAGTGCACAGGTCATTGCCGTTGAGGGATCTGGGGGTCTGGTGTAGATCACTGATACGCATAATTTAACTGCCAGTACAGAACAGCATAAAACCAGTCTTCGAGTCTCAGCAGCCACGCATTGGGTCCATTTGAGTGAAGGCAGTGTGGGCTAAATGCTTTAGAATTAGCCATGTAGAGCAGCGCCGATCAAAACAAACCTCACAGGGCCCTCCAATAGTCAGAAAACATAGAAGAAAATATGAAATAATAATAGTAATGAAAGAATTATTACAATTTACAAAGTGTTTCTATCTTCTTAATGGAACAGAAAAGTGTGAACCATCTACACAGATCAGAAACAGATCAGAAAAGACATGCCAACTGCATGAAGTGCAACTTCACTGTGGCACAGCCAATCAGTGGCCCAAAGATTTGAACTTTTTGAGCCCATTTATTTATTTATTTATTATTTTTATTTTTTTTAATGTATTGTTAGTTTGTGGCTATTTGTTGAATGCACCATAAGTACAGGAAGGAAGACAACCAAGAGGCTGCTACCTCTGCAGCTCCACCACCACTTCTCTCACTGCTTCAGTGCGGAGTTTAAGATTCTGTGGGTGGCAGGGATGCCATAAGTATGAGATAAACAAAAGGTGTACAGCCTTTGTGGCCTCAACTTATTTGACTGTAAATCAACACATGGCTGTATTCTTATAGAAGTCAACGTTAACCTTATTAGGACCAAATAATTGCACCAATCCATTTACATCTGTAGAATGTGTGGTTAAATCTGGAGAATATGAAGATAAACCTAACAGACAAAATTAGAATAAGCAAACTCCTCACAAATGGTGTCTAGGCTAGTGTTTGAACCTGGTCTCCTAGAGCTGTCAGGCAGCAGCACTAATCACTTGCCACCTTGACTCACATGCAGATGAAGTTTATTTGTCGCAGTGGAGCTTCATTTAGGACCACCAATCCATTTACCAGGCAGGTCTTTCAGATGTGAATTGAACACTGGAGGATCTGGAGGAAAAAACACACATATGGACTGCAGAGCCTATGAACTTCTTTTACACACTGACCAAATTTGACACGTGTGACAAAGCAGCTCTATTCACCTCAGCCACCATGTCACACTTTGTAGAAGACATGGGTTGGCTGGTATCAATGGATCCTTACCCGGCCAGTGGGCCTCAATAATGGAAGGGTGATACGAGTTTGCCTCCTGGAGCCATGTGTTCACCAGCACAACTAGGTGGCACAACTCTCTGGTGGGTCTTCTGTGTGCACACCTGCAGGGCTGCCTGGTTGTTGTAGTTCCAATTGGTAGCCTTGCTATGTTGTGTGGGAACCACCAGGAGGAACTGGCGGGAGAAGCTGTCCCCAGTTTAGGGAGGTTCCACCTGACCAGGAAGTGCTTCCTGGATGCAGGTGGTAGCATCATTAGTACTTCTGGGTTCCGTATAAAGGAAACAATTGGAGTTGGGTGTGGAGGATGGACAAAGCATCTCTGGGAGGAGTGAAGGAAACAAAAGAGAAAGAAGAGAGAATTGTAGTTGTGCAGACCATATTGAGAGACCTTTTGTAAGGTACTGGTTAAAACAAACTTTTTAATTGAAATCGGGACTTGTGTCTGTGCAGTTGTGTCTGGAGTTTGGGGTTCTGCAACTGGCCACAACATATAATGAGAAAAGTATAAGAGGTGATATTTAAAGAAATAGGGCATTACATAAAGAAAACAACAACTCAAATACTTTTTGTCTCCCTAGCATCTGAAAGCAGTTTTATAATCACACTTTTTAAGTATAGTCAAAAACACATTTAGGCATTTCTTTCCCTAAATTCTATAATCATTATGATCATCTGGGGGCACTTCAGTTTAAGAAGGGCTTACAAAATCACTGATGAGTAAAAATGCTTATTGCTTTTAATTCATACAATTAAACAAATTGCAGCTCAGCTGGCACCCAGCACGTGCCTGCAATGCATTCTGATTGGAGGATTTAATGAGTCATGATACACTTTCATCCTGGTTCAAAGAGTGACAGTGTATATCAGTTAAAATTAGTGCATTATAAATTATTACTAATTACCTTGTTAGAAATACAATTTTGGTTGCTTTTTGTTTTATTTGTGATATTGCTTTTGACATTCTGATGTTAACCCTTTCATCCAAAATGAAAAATTATGACAGCATTTTAGGGCAAAAACTTAAAGACTAATGATAATTGAAAAAACAAACTGTCTGTACAATTAACATTAATAAGATAATGTCTTAATTGAACCCAAAAACAGAAGATTTGCGGAACCAGTTGGAAAATCTCTTTGTAATGGAAGGTTGAGGTTATGTAAATTGAGGCATGTTACGTAGCTCATGCATCAGCCAGATAGATGATGTATCCCATCTGCCAGCTCAGATACCACATGCACTTCAGAACAGGTAATGCACCTGAAGCTAAGCATGTCTCTTCCAGCTCCTACTAATTGCTTCCTCCTCTTCTCTCGTTTGATATTTCTTGAAACTCACAGTTTCTCTCCCTTGTAACCTCTAAAGCCAACCGCTTGACAACATCATTCCCTTAATTCCATATGCACTCTGTTTCCTGTGCCCTGCATAATGTTTAGGACAAAGACACGTTTTATTTCTTGATTAACCCCTCTGCTCCACAGTTTAAAATTACAAATCAAACAATGCAGACATTGTGATTAAAGTGCACACTGCAGAAATAAAAACACTTTTTTTTACATGATCTCTCTATTTCAGGGTACCATAAGGCTTGGCACACAGCAATGGCAGGTCTATTAAAGCCATCATATTTAGTACGTGGTCGCATATCCCTCACGTGCAATAACTGCTTGAAGTGCAGGTGCTGAGGATCTTCTCTGGTGATGCTCTGCTAAGCCTCTAATGCAGCCATCTTCAGCTCCTGCTTGTTTCGGGTGCTTGTCCATCCAAGTTTTCTCTTCAGCATATGGATGGCCAGCTCAATTGGATTTAAATCAGGTGACTGGCTAGGCCATTCAAGAATTTCCATTTTTTAGCTTTATATTTCCTCGGCAGTATGTTTGGATCATTATCTTGTTTTAGGATGAAGCGTCATCCAGTGGGTTTGGAGGCATTTACTGGAACATGATAAGGAGTTTCTATATCCCTCCGAATAACTTTGTACGACTGCCATCAACAGTTCTATCATGATTGAAGAGAAAAGTGTGCCAGGACCTGTGGCAGTCATACATGCCAAAGCCATAACAGCCTCACCACCATGTTTGAGGTGATCTGCTTTGGATCTTGGGCAGTTCCTTTTCATCTCCACTTTTCTCTTGCCATCACTCTGATTCAGGTTCATCTTTGTCTCTTCTGTCCTCAAGACCTTTTTCCAGAATTCTGCAGGCTCTTTTAAGTCCTTTTTCACAAACTAATCTGGCCATCCTGTTTTTGTGGTTAACTAGTGGATTGCATCTTGCAGTGTGGCCTCTGTATTTCTGTTCATGGCATCTTCTGCTGATAGTCATCTCAGACACCTCCACATCTGCCCCCTGAAGACTGTCTTTGATCTGTCAGATGGGTGTTTGGGGTTTTTTCTTTACCATAGAAATGATTCTTCCGTCATCAGCAGTGGAGATCTTCCTTGGCCTACCAGTCCCTTTGCGATTATTGAGCTCACCAGTGCGTTCTTTCTTCTTAATGATAACCCCAGGCAGTTGATTTAGGTCATGCTAAGGTTTTGCCAATGTCTCAAATGTTTTTATTCTTGTTTTTCAGCCTCATAATGGTTTCTTTGACTTTCATTGGAACAGGTCTTGTCCTTTTGTTTAACAATGGCAACTACAGACTCCAAAGAGTAGAAGCAAACCCAGGTATCTTAATAATAATAATAATAATTCTTTACATTTATATAGCGCTTTTCTCACTACTCAAAGCACTCTACACACAGGGAGGACCCAGGAAGCGAAACCCACAGTACCTTATGCAGCAATGAAACACACCTGAGGAATCACAAACATGAATGATCCCAATTGTCCCAAATATTATGGTGCCCTTAAATGGTGGGACACGTATAAAAAGTGTTGTCATTTCGTCATGCTGTGACCGAAATGTATGCAAATACCCTTAAATGAAAGTCTGGAATGTGCACTTTAATCACGATGTCTGAATTATTTGATTTAGAACTTTAAACTGTGGAGCAGAGGGGTAAATCAAGGAAAAATGTGTCATTATCCTAAACATTATGGTGGGCCCTGTAAGTCTTTACAGTGTAACATTATCTTCAAGGCTTCATTATCAATAATCTGGGACTTTAAAATGTTAATACAGTAGGGCTTGAATGTTAGTCTTGTAATGTGCACTTTCTTTGTAGGTGGGCAGGGTTGAGCACCTGGTAGGCAAGAGAGTCAAATAAGTGCACAGTGTATGCCATCCAGCCCTGAGAGGTGACACCAGGTGAGAGGTGGGGACCTGCTGGTAAAACCAACAAAAAGAAGCCAACATGGTAGTTCACAGGGTAACGGTATGACAATCAACTTACAACATATAAAGAGAGAGACAGAGGAGCAGTGTGAGTTTGACAGAGTTCTATTTTTGCTGGATTTGTGTTGTTTTTCTGAGGGCACCTTTGAAAGAGTGTTGCAGACAGCTGGAGGTCTTATCCAGTCGGGTTGCCCTTCTGAGGAGAGGACCGGGGGAGAGGACATGTTAACAGCAGTACCTCACCAGGGACACGAGACAGCAGCCCACCTGGTTTGCATCGGGGCCATGGGCTTGGAGTGTAGAAACTCAACCCTGCTGGACCCCGTTGCCACCGACAGGGGGTGCCTGGACAGCTATGGACCTTTGGTCTGCAGCACTTCCAGAAGAGGATCTGGGTTCCCATGCAGCACTTCCACCACACCTGGAAGTGCTGCTGGAAGATGATCGGGGAGCACCTGGAGCACTTCCGGGTGCAGTATAACAGATGCCGCCTCACTCCAATCAAGGAGCCAGAGTCGGGAGGCAGAGGACAGAGCTTGCGAGAGAGGAGGCGGCAGTAAAGAAAGAAAGAAGAAGCGAAAGGACTAAGCATTGTGCATTGTGGTGTGCTGAGGACTGAGAAGAATAACAAACGTGTGTGTTTTGGGACTTCTGAGTCTGCGTGTCTGTCTGTGTCGAGGCTGATCTTCCACAAGAGTCAACAGCGGGAGTAGTGCACACACTTAAATTAAGTGTTACTAAATTAATAAAACTGTCCTGTTCTGCCTGATTTTCCATACGTGTACCTGTAGAAAAAGAATTTCATAATTGTAACATGAAATTTAAAGTAATAAGTGGCTGTCGGCAATAGGTGGTCATCTACTGTATATCTTTGAGTTTGACAAAGTGGTCCTCTGTCCAAAACACTTTGAGAACCACTGGTGTGTCCGATAGGACCACTGCTGCAGAACGTTTATCTGATTTAATGGTTAATAAGATGTCCTTCCATCGGTATGAAACACTGCCATGAGAATATATGTCTTGAATTGCACACTCGTATAGTAATTGGTCTACTTTAAGATCAGAAGTATTCTATTTCTTGTGCTATTTCAAAACACAAAGTTCTTGCTGAATACTTGTTTTGCATTAAAAATAAAATATTTCTTATTTTGAACTGCTACATCTGTCTATATATAGCATTACCAGGGTGTGAAGTTGGCAGAAATGAAGACGTTATAGTTGATACCCTGGATTATGGATGCTAGTTTTACTGAGCCCTGCATACTGAAAATGCTTGAAATTCAAAGAGGAAAAATAACGACAGTGGGAGCAGCCCTAGGCCGCTAAAACAAATTGACAGTCTGTGTTTTAAACACCTTTAGCTTAGTCTTCTGAGTGACTCCAGTTTCATTTACCACCACAACTATGTCAGACAAGGCTGTTCTGTAGAGTGGAGCTTAACCTTTCTCATTTGACCTTTAAAGTAACAAGAATGATAAAGATTTTAACAAGCGGGGAAGGAATAAAGAAGTGGCCTTGCAAAATGCTCTGCGAGGGAACACAAGAGCTGGTAATTGGATAATACTCAGGTCTGCAGCGACTCCTTCATTGGTATGGCATTGAAATGAAGCTGTTTAAGGAACTCCTTAACACATGGAAGAGAAAACAACGAAAGTCTTGAGGAAATTTTATACCTAATAGGTATCCATTTCTTTTTTACAATTTTAACCTCTCTCAGTCCATTCCATAAAACTTGACATTTATTGATCAGCGTTTTGGGGAAATGATCACAGAATGTCCAACAAGAGTGTGTGGGCTTTGAGGCTGCGCCTTTCTAGAGAAACAGTCATGTTTGCTTGCTCCACATTTGCTCAGGGTGGTTCAGTGTGGGCCACTTCCAACAAACCCCCTTTACTCAGAGATACACCAAGGTGGCAAAAGATACAAAAATAAAAATAATCACAAGGCACCTTGATTGGAATGCAAATCATACCATTTTTTTTACTTTTCATTTTAATGTTATTTTGGTTTCACCTTATCATGTGGGCATTCCGTGATGATCATTGCACTGTTTTGCATTTTAGTTACTGTGACAGTACACCTCACTAAGGGCCGTGGCTACAGCTATGTGTGTGCTTCATGACTGTCACACAGTCTACGATCAAGAGAAAACTTCCTGAAAGTAAATATGGAGGGTTTACCAGAAAGTGCAAACCACTGGTAAACCTCAAGCATAGGAAGGACAGATTGGACTTTGCCAGAAAACATTTTTAAAAGCCTGTCCAGTTCTGGAACAATTTTCTTTGGACAAAGGAAACTAAGATCAATATAAACCAGAATGATGGAAAGAGAAGAGTATGGCAAAGAGAAGAAATGGCTCATGATCTGACGCATACCACACCATCTGTGAAACATGGTGGAGGCAGTGTTGTGGCATGGGCATGTGTGACTGCCAATGGAAGTCAGTCACTAATATTTATTGAGTATTTGACTGATGGCAGAAGTTGCAGGATGAATTCTGAAGTGTACAGGGTGATACTATCTGCTCAGATTCACCCAAATGCTACAAAACTGATAGGATAATGCTGCACAGTAAAAATGGAGAATGAACCAAAACATACTGAAATACTGAAAGCAAACCAATGTATAAAAGCAAACCAAGTGCTTTTCAGGACAAGTAGTGGAATATTCTTCAAAGGCCAAGCCAATCAACTGACCTCAACCCAGTTGGACACACATTTCACTTGCTGAATACACAACTGATGGCAGAAAGTCCAATGAATAAGCAGCACCTGAAGGGCTGGCAAAGCATCACTAAAGTGGAAACCCAGCACTTAGAAATGGCCATGGGTTCCAGACTTCAGGCTGTCATTGACTATAAACAAATTTCAGCCAAATATTGAAAATAATTATTATATTTATGATTATGTTAGTTTGTCCAAATACTTTTGAGCCCCTGAAAATAGGGGGGCCATGTTTAAAAATGTCTGTCATTCCTAAATGGCTCATACGATATTTTTTGGTAAACTCCTTAAATTAAAGCTAAACATCCACACTTCAATCACATAATGATCGCTTTATTTCGAATCCATTGTGGTGGTGTACAGAGCCAAAGTAATGAAAATTTTGTCCCTGTCCAAATGCTTATGGACCTGACTGTAGCATAAAATAACATTCACAATCCTGCTTAATCCAGTTTAGGGTCATGATGAGCCCAAGTCTGTTCTAGAAGCATTGGATACAAGACAGGAACCATTCTTGAATGAGCTATCAGCCCATCACATGTTTCACTCGTGTGCAAATCTACACAGGGGACCAATTTAGATACAACCATTAACCTTACCTGCAAGTCTTTAAGATGTAGAAGAAAATCTGGAAGACCTGCAGAAAATTCACGCAAATATTGGGAGAAGATGTAATACATAAACTGGCTAAAAGTAATATTGTTGGTTAAGGCTTTAAATGACTAGGAAAGCTTTTGACATTTTGCATAACTTGAAATTCAGTCATTTGATTTACATTAACCCCCAGAAGCACATCATATTTAATGTAATTTAAGTTTGTCCACCGGGCAATTAATAAACAAAATTATACAAATTATAACTTTCAGATATGTGAATACACCGTGCTGTAGATGTGATAGATTTACAGCACTTGTGGTGTTTTAACCTGAACATGTGAGTGTCAGATGAGAGCAGGCCTTATATTGCAAATGTCCAACTCCTTAAATCTCTGCACTACTTTTCACAAAGAAGAGGAAATAAAAGTGGTGTTCATAATATTCTTTTCCTCCTTGAAGGTAGCAGTAGCATTTAAAAGTTCACCTAACTTTGCTTTAGGCAGTAAAATATACTGAAGTATAATAGTAACTGTGTTATTTGGGTTTATGAAAAATAACATATGACACATCTAGTCAAGGTGAAAAATTCAAACAGACATTTAATGTATTCTACTTCGTAAAGATGTCTGATGTGACAGCCTAACGGTTTGTACTAAGTATGAATCAGTGTTTATTTTCTATTTTTTTGATTTGTATGTGGATTAAAAGAAATTTTGTTAACCCTTTAGAACAGGTGCTTGCTAAAGTGCATCCCTCAGTAAATTAATGCCCTGTAACAGAAACTAAGCATTTTTAGGATCTTATAATATGAGAGAATGTGACTAATAAAATAAAACACACACCATATACATGATCCCCATTGTAGTAATTGCTTCTTTGTTAGTCTGGTTATAAGCAAACAAATCCTTAGTTGAAGTATTTTTCTATAACAGACCCTCCTTTGAAGTGTTGTGTTGTCATTGGTGCTTTTTAAGTCTCATTATTAGCAATCTAAGGTTTTGTTACACAGGATTAGCTAGGTGTTATCTTCTTTTCTAAAGTGTTATCAAAATTTCTTTAAAACGCTAACGAAAAGTACATAATGCAATACATGCTCTTCTGAAAGAATAAAAGTGGCATACATTCAGGCCTTAATAAAAGATACTTAAAATGTGAAAACATAGTAGCTGAAAGAAGACTAAACAATCAATTAGTTACTTTTTCCTTTTCATGGCGAGTATTTCAACAGCTTACTCTATTGTGTTTTTCTGTGTAAAGATAACCTAACAATACATTAACTGTTCTATCAATGATGATAATAAAGCCAACACAAGAAGACATCCAGGGAGGCGTCATAGAATGCATTATCACCAATGAATATGCCCATAAGTGTCAGGATTTCCCTGGTTTCTGTTTTGTAAACCTTTCTTTTTTCTAAATTATCCTTTTTTAGTTGTTGTTTTTATTGTTTTCTATTTGTTCATTACTTTGAATCATCTGTTTGTGTTAATTAGTTCCACTCTATACTGTACCAGACCTCTGATTGGCTACAGTAGCTGAGGGCTGTTTAAACAGTCAGCGTCCTCTGCATCAGTTTCTCTAATGGTGTTCTCTTCTTGCTTTTCAGTTTCTTTCTGTTTAATGGTCTTTTGATCATTTCAGTTTGGCCTTTTCAGGTTTCTGAACTTTGACTTGCCATTTTAGATGGTTTAGACCAGTGTTTCCCAACCTCGGTCCTGGGGGCACACTGTGCCTGCAGGTTTTTGTTCCAACCAGAATCCTAATCAATGACAAGACCTGATAACACTGATCTCATTTAGTTAGCTGGTATTAGTTTTCTTTTATTCTACATTCAGAAAAGCACAGCAGCATGATTTTTACATTTATAAGACATTTAGAAATATTTCTGTTTTTGCTATAGATATAAATGCTTAACTCTCTTTTATTGGTTTCATTTTATTTTGCCCTTTCTCTGTGCAGTTTTTCCCCTTCATTGTATCTTATTAATGACAATTAAAAATGAGCAGAGCAGACACGCTGGCAAACAACACAGAATAATCAAAGGCTGCAAGTACTTTAGCATCAGACCCACTAATAAGTAAATAATGGATTAATTAAACAATTAGAACACCTAGAAAAGCAGAAGAAAATCAAAATGAAAATATTGTTAAAAAGAAAAAAATACATTATTCCTGCTTGGTACATTTTAATATAATATATACGTATATATATATTTTTTTACCAAACTTAGCTTTCTAATTTCTATATTGTGCCCCAAAACACAGAACTTGGGAAATAACACATCACTTAATTAGCCCAGGAGTCCAATTAAAACCAGAAGCTGGTTGGAACAAAAACCTGCAGCCACAGGGGGTCCCCAGGAACGAGGTTGGGAAACACTGGTCTAGAGGGTTTAAGTTGGATTTTGGATATTTGAGTCCTGTAATAATCGGTTTGTTGTTTCTGGTTCTGGTACTCTTTTTATGGTGATATAGTTACATTTGATCAAAGATTTGGGAAGGCTAATCGGTGAAGATTTGTGAAGCTAAGAAAAAGTGTTGGTTCAGTGAAACTTCGATCATCGCAATACGGTGACAGTCGATTGAAGAGTGGGGGTCACCCAGGAAGTTTTGTGAAAAGGTGCTGGTACTCTGATGAAATTGGAAGAGGTGTCAGTACTGTGTACCAATGAGTATTACCCTAGTTCAGGCACTGTATTTATAAATCTTACATTTTGTGTTAGTATTTTGGGTTTTTATTAATATGGTTCCTTCTCTTTCCTTAGTTTTTGATTTTGTGTTTTGAAATGGGTGATTTTTAGGATTTCCACATTTTTCTTTTGTCCTTAATCCATTTGCTATGTGATAGAAGCAGGTGTGTCTGCGAGCCCCAAGCACGATCACACAAATGCAGTCCCAGGTTCATATGAAGGATGTTTATTATCCAAAATACTTCAAAAGTACAAGCACAGGTTCTCTCTTTCCACAATACCTCACGACACCTCTCCTCTCACCACTGCACTGCACCCCTCCAGTTGAGTGTTGCTCTACGTCCTCCTAGCTCTGACTCACCTGAACAAGACAGTGTGGTCCCTTTTACTGTGGACTTGGGAGTACTTCTGGTGTCAGGCCTACTGCCTGATGGAAGTACTTCGGAGTCATACAGAAGTCCCATATATTGGAAAGCACATCTCCCTGCAGCGCCCCTTTGCGACACCCATGGACCTCAGCAGGACTTTGTTGTTGGACTACAACTTCTGGCATTTGTTGTTGGTTCCTGAATGGGCGCCAATATGTAAGGTTGCTGCCATCTGGGGCCTGGGGGAATTAAACATCTCTCTGAGACACTCCTTCCCTGTCCTCTTCTTTTATCCCAGCCAGGGAAAGTCTTAAACACGTGTCCGACCAGGATGCCTGTCCATTTGTTTGGAGCTTCCCACCCAAGTGAGGAACTATCTCTTCTGGCTGGGATGTCCATCCATCTATTCGGGCAGCCTTGTCCGAGAGTGGCATCCTTCCCTCTCTTGGCCGGGATGACTTTATGTTCCCTCAGGGCTTCCTGTCCGGGTAAGGGATTTTCCTGACTCCTTGCCGGGATGCCTGTCCATCCCGTGTGCCACCTACAACTAATGTATTACAATTTTGCCAAACGAGGAGGAAGATTAGCATGAAAACCAGCTAAAGTAAATCAGAATTTACAGAAACTTGGATTTAGCCAAACCTGCATTTTTGGAACAGATTAAGACAGAATTATGTGATAAAGGATTAACACTTTTCAGCGCCAATAATTAAGACGCAGCACATCCAGTCATAAGATGAAATATGATAAATATCCCGTCAGAAAGGCTGATCGGCAAAATATTGAAAATGTGGTGCCCATTCCTGAATGAATAATTGGCACAGAAGAACAATACCTTTTTAGTGTAATCAGACTCCACTCTGACATTATGGCATACCCAGAGAGGTGTCTGCAAGAATTATACAAATTAACATCTGAGAATATCTGAGCAACTCTAAGACACGTTGATGTGTGATTGGCCATTAGCGGTCACAAAACTGTGTTCAACTTTAAAACAGTGACTGCACACAAACACATGGGCTGTCTTTCCAATACAGAAATAAATAATCACCATCACAGAGCAAATCCACAGAGTCGCAAACAGGACAATCAAATCTGAACATCTGAAGCATTTCTGAGCACTAATAACGATAGTAGACTTGCTGGTGGAATGAGCTTCCCACATTTATCCTTCTTGTGGAGTCCCTCTCCTTTTAAAGAAGACTCTGTTCACTCTCCTTTTCCATGAATACCATACCATACCTATACCTTTTTATTAATGCAGTTTCAATTTGAGGTCCTGTAATGACATAAGGCAAGGATATTACTTCTGTGTTGAATTATAGTTCATTTGGCTGAATGAAAACTCGTGCTCTGCTGGCATGAAGGTTGTTCCCTCTCTTTGTTAGACATGTTGTTTGTGTTTGATTAGCTGTTCAGTGCTCGACTCGTTAGGGATTATAAAAGTTGCTGTGAATGCCCATAAATCTTGATCAACGTATACGGGATTGTGTGGTCTGACTTAAATCTGGTATTCTGGTGCCGTCTAATTCACTCATGTAAAATCACACTATAGCAAATTCATTTTGAGGTCCAGGATTATCTAATCTCTCATTCTGGAACACACCTCCAGATATCAGTTGTGCATCACTTTTGGAATTAGAATCATAACAATACGAATACAAGAATTTTTTTGACAGTAACATTATAGTCAGGCCAACACAGCAATAATTCTGTTACCTTGTATTCTCCTAAATCTTATGATGTTGAGATTTGAAGGTCCTAAAGTGGTACATTCAGCAGCAATCCTTGGTTAACTTATTTCATGTTTCTGTGGTTCTCGTTTGTGTGAATCTTACCATTAACATGTTGTTTCTCTTTTTTCCTGTTGAGAAACTGGCTCTAAAATCACAGCTGGCACATTAAAACTTTTCTTTTATGTCATCTGTGATCTTCATGGGTTTAAGTTAAAAACACTTAGCTATATCAGTTGTTCTTAATAATACTTTGTATTTATATAGCACTTTTCTCACTACTCAAAGTACTCAGCAGTTGCAGGCTAAGGGCCTTGCTTAAGGGCCCAACAGAGCAGAGTCCCTATTGGCATTTACGGGATTCGAACCGGGAATCTTCCGATTGCCAGTGGAGATCCCTAGCCTCAGAGCCACCACACTGCTCTGAGCCAGTCCGCCACCACAAATTTAGGTTTCTAAATTTCTTCATAGCTCCTAACCCACAGTCTGAACATCAGCGTAACAGCACTTCTCTGGTCCTCTATTGTTTCTGCTATGTGTTATGACTGGGCTCCACAAAATTCCAATTTAAATGAGGCCTAGAAATTAAAATGATCCTTCGTGTCAAACTAAAGAAGCAGGGTTTGTAATAGCACAGGCTCAATAAAAATGGTGAATGTTTCTACAATTTCCAAAACCTAGAAAGGGTGAGAGAAACATAACCTGATTCAAATGGAAAGAGTTTTTTTTTAAACAGATGGACCAGAAAATAGGATTTAATCAAAATACACACAGAGATGAAAGACAAAAGTAAATCTGCACTTTTCAAAGCCAAAAATATTGCCCAGAAATCAGAATCACAAAAGTTGCAAAAAAGCATAAGATTGTGAGTATGAAAGAAAAATTAGAATAGCACTTAGTCTTTTTAGGGAAATATCCACAAACATGGATGAAAACATGGCACAAACAGGAATTGCAGGCGTTATGTTTCAGTCAGGATTTATTCCCTGGCTTAAGTATACTTTCCTTGTTTTTGTTGGTTTTGAGTTATTATTTTTCATGAGGTTTTTGTTATTAAATAATTTTTATTCACAATATTATGTTTTTTTGTGGTTTATATTTTATATCTTTTTCGCTGTTTGCTTATGTTCCTTGTTTTCTGTGACTAGAACCTCAAGATGAGGGGCTGCTCTTATGTCATTGCTGAGGGTCCGCCTGCAGCCTTTATAATTCAGAGTGGAGTGTCGGCCTCTCAAAGGTCCTTTGGTTGTTGTGGAGTTCAGATTTTGCTATAAGTACTTCTTGGGTTTTCTGGTATTTTTGATTTTTGCTTTGCCTTTGGAATTGATTATTGAATTATGATTTGGATTTGTTTTTCAGGAGTATCCTTTTTGTCAGTTTTGCCTTGCTTTGTGTTTTTTTTTTTTGTTTTTTATTAGCTTAATAAATTCTTAATATCTAAGGTAGGTTGTGTTAGTTTGACGGCTGCCCTGTCCATGGATTGTTCCCACTTTATGCCCAATGCTTCCATGTGACCACCATGCACTTAATATGCAGGCTTGAAAAATTATTGGATGGTTTACTTTGCCTTTTCAAGCTAGAATCTTTATGGTTTGTCCTCTCCCTTGAATGGTAACTTTGGGCCTGTCTAGGCCTTGATGACTGCATTTTGAATTTGGGGTATGGCTTCCTGGGTGATAAATACACATAAACAGTTAACATAATGGAGTAGCAAAACATAATATATCAGTAAAGCATTAATCATAGAAAAATATTAAATATAAACAGAAAGAAAACATGAACAGAATTTACAAAATCTTCTTATACTGTATAATACGCTACTGTGGCTGTTTGTTTGTCTGTCCAGAATTTTACATCACCTGTAGCTCTCAAACCGTTTGACCTATTAACCTGAAATTTGGTACACATATACTACGTGACATCTACTATCTGTGTTCGGGGTGATGATTGACCTCCAAGGTTATTCCTCTTTTTATTTTATTTTATTGTAGAATGAACTCTCGGCGGTGATCAGCAGGGCGGTGCGTACGGGCACCGTTCTCATCCCTATCACCTTTGCCGTCACTTCCCCTACCTCTTCATATCTTAAATCATTCTTGAGGCAGATTGAAGACTTAATTGCCAGCTTAAGTGAAAAAATAAGGAAAATGTACTAAGTAATTGCAACACAAACACTGACTTAATCAGTTTTAACGTGAAAAGATGCCGACGAAAGAAGACAAGAAGCAGGCTGCTCAACAAGCGCATCATCCTCTGAGCAAACGAATGCTAAACATACAGAGAAAGAGTATGAAAACTCAAGTCAAGTGTGTTCACTGCACGTTATCGTGCAGTCCGCCGTTACTGGTAATATAATAAACAGATCAAGAAAAGATAAAGATAAATGTGAGACCCTCACTGTTTCACAATACACGATCCTTCTTGTAATGTGGAGACTACAACTACACCCAGCATTCTACATTTAACATCAGCAGTATTTTGTAAAACTTAAGCATCACTTCTCTTGACGTTTTCTCCTCACACCATTGGCACTGCACAATGCAAAATGCTATCAGGCTTTTAAATATTCTGTAGACTGTGAGGTTAATTCACTTAATTTCCAGCTCCAGAACTCAACTTGTGTTAGGCAAGACATTTACAGTGTATACATCAATTCTTACTGACTGCATATCATCTTAAATCTAAATATTTTTCATGTTCTCCTAAAGTGATATTGATAACCTTAGTATAGCTGCTAATCCTTTAGTTTAGTGTCAAGGGCAGATTTAACTAATTCATTAGTTCATTTTGATTTAAACTATTTATATGTGACTCTTAAAAGGAAGACCCCACTTAATTTTAGTATTTCATTGGATCATGGCTCCCTAAAGCCCAGTCTCTTGCAATGTGATGATAACTTCTCGCCTTCTCCAAAGTTCTGGAACCCAATGTAAATAACTTTCATTAAGTTGATCGTATTTTCCTCTCATGTGAAAACACGTTAATTTCTGATCTTTTGGAATGCCAGTCCCTAGGGTTGAATTTGTAGAGATTTATGCAAATATAACTTAATGCTTTTTAAATGTAGTAAAATACTGGCATGCTACCCAAGGGTGGTTCTTGTATTATGCCTGATGCTTCCAAAATAGATTCTTTGACTATCTACTAGATCAAAAATAAATGGATGTGTGATTTATATAGTAAATCATGACACTGTCATTTATCCCTGGTGATTTATTTTAATCCTAGTATCACATTGCCAATTAGCTATGCCGCTGTCATTTAGTGTTTCCTTAATTTCCTAAGACTTTAGGGACTTTCAAAACTAGACAATGTTTTTTTAGAAGAATTAAGTGGATAGGACTGGCAAGCTTTGTTGGGCTGAATGGCCTGTTCTCGTCTCGATTGTTCTAATGTTCTAATTTCCCGTAGCTAAGGCTGATCTATTCACTTGGGACAAACTCCAGGAAAAACTGAATTCAAAATGTTCACCATGTTCTTTCCTGCACATTAGATTTCTCTCTTGTCTTTCATAATACACCTGCTCCTCCACCATTCTTCGACTAGTAAAATGCTGACAAAACCTCAAAGGCATGGCTTTTGCATTATTAGCAACATCCTTCTCCACTGCAATATTCAGAGCTATGTTTATTAATCTTAGACTTGTTCTAGGGCTTCCTTGAAGCTTTTAATCTCTTTACACTCACGGAGATGCCAAGCAATCAAAAATAACTGAAAATGGGTGCATTTGAAAAGTAAAATAATGAAGGGATGGAAAACAAACGAAAGAACTGAAGACAAAAGAGGCCAGCTTGCTGTTTTTTGGGCCTTCCATTACAGGAATTATGTCTTGTCTTTCTGATGGGATGGCTTACCTACTTGCTGTCACCAAAACACTCTCCCTTTTCATCCTATATCTCTGTCTCTCTCCTTCTCTTTGCTTTAATCTCTCGTTCTAACTTTAGACTCATTAGGCTTAAACCTCATCCAAGTTATGGCTCGGGTGAGTCCATTTTGGCTACAAGTACACTAGTCTAGAATTGCTTCCTGCAACAGTGGGCCCAGTATAACTCTCAAAGGGAACAGTTCTCCAAAACAGTTGCACAACTGCATATAGAAAATAGGCAACATGGTCCCATTCATCCCAGGTAGGGATTATCTGTTGTTCTCCTGTGTTTGGTCAGCACTCACTCTTAAAATGGCACTTTCTAGATTTAACTTACCTAGCAAGGAATCATGTGATGGCCTCTATCTGCCATGAGGTCTTGCAATTTGCTAGGCCTCACACTAGGAAAGGCAAACAGAATAAAAAGAGCTGACCAGGCATCAGATTTCTAAAACTGAGGCCTGAAATGTGAGTAATCATCTTTCCAAGGAAAAGTCGATATTTATAAAAGAAAACTTGATAGAACAACTTGCGCATACTTACAGCAATTCTAACACATCTGTACGCAACATTTTGAAGAAACTGGAAAATGACAACACCCTTGATTAAGTAGGGAAATGCATCCAAACCAATAACAACTCATGTTTTTAAATATTGATATCATTGAGCTATTACCATAATGTGTATTGACATGACAAACAGTTTAAACCTCAAAAATGATGAATATGATGCACAGACTCTATGGTAGTTGCCTTATAAGAGGGCCAATGCCAGAGCTGTATATTTGTACTAAGGCATATAAATTTGGTTTTTCGTCAGTTTATATTTATTACCTGTTGTCACTTTTCAGGATTAGAAACCAAAGCAATCACTTGTCAATAATTGTATTGAGTGCAAATGTAGGCATGATTCACTCCCTTCATGTAGAAGGCTGTTAAAGCCAATTCATAGCCTAATGGTTTGACACAACATGGCTTGTTTGGTGCTATTTGATGTAAATGGTGATATATGAACAGAACAAGTGTTTAGGGAGATTTTTTTCAGCCCATGAGGATGACTGGCTTAGAAGCCAATTTAGGCCTCCAAGGGCCATTCCCTTAGACCTATTGAGTTGGTCTGCCTGAGATCAGGCTACACCCCATACTTCACCTACATGTGTGTTTGCGTGTTTTATTTTCCACCAGTTTGTCACAGTTGTAGCACTGCTTTGTTTTTGAGATGGCGTAGTGGAAAAGCTATTGGTTAACAACCTCAAAGTCAACAGTTCGAATCTCTTTGTCGTCCTTGAGTAGCTTTGAGTAGTGAGCCGCTATTATTATTATCACATAATTAAAGCATACATTTGATGTGAGTCTGTAACATCCTGTGTAAATTTATGGTACTTGCAAAAGTTATCGCTGATGGAATAAAAGCAGACACACAAGCGCAGCTCAATCATTTCTTCTTGGTGTCATGTTGAGCAAACAGACACCGCAATGTCTATGGTGGGTGTTACTTTTTCTCACACACGGACATTTACAAACATGCTATTTGAACAATTTTTATTCCATCGCACACACACTCTGCCAGTGACAAGTAATTCATTTTGTCATCTGAAATTGGATATTTTTCATATCTTTAGTAATGTGTTGACATTTAATACCCACGTTTAGGCCACCAAATAACGGTTGTTTCCATGCCTCTAACTTGGAGACGAGAACCCCTGTCTCATACCATGGGACGCCTCAGAGGGAAGGCTGCTCTACCTACCAATGAAGCTCTGCAGCATTGTGACTGCATATGTATGAAGTTGATTAGCATGCTGCAAATATGATTGGTTCAGGGTGACAACTGGGCGGGGTTCCAGGTGTATTCATGTACACACATTTACAAGCTGATTGTGGTTTATAAAGGTACATTTGTATAAATGTGCATATGCAAGGTGGATTTTGTTTTGCCATACACATTTTCCTGTTTATTGGCATACACATACTTTCAGGCTCTGTAAATGAGACCTCTGTGGAGGAAACATTAAGTATGCTGGAATTCATTACCAAGAATGAAGACTATTTTTCATCTGATCAAAAATCATAAGCTAAGAGTCAAAGTAAGAAATGGAAAGCAAAAGTCAAGAACTGGCAAATCTAGTAGCACTATTATACGTACATGTCATTATCTAATCCGCTTAATCCAGAGTAGGGTTGCAGGTGGTGGTTGGGTTGTGGAGCCCATCTCAGCTAGGATGGGGCACAAGGCAGGAACAAACCCTGGACATGGTGACAGTCCACTGAACACACACATACTAAACACACACTAGCACCAATAATCTAACCTGCAGGTACGGGGAGACCATGCACACTCCATGCAGGGAGGGCCTGAGATACAAACCTTTGTCCCTTTACTGTGAGGCAGCAGTGCTACAACTGCGCCACCATACTGCCCACTATACACACTTACAAAGTGTTTTTTATTTAGTTATTCACAAATCTCAGATGTTGACGCATCTAACGCATTGATCTGTATAGCAACACTTTGATGATGGTAATTGCACAACATGTGGGAACACATCCTGTTGCAACTGTTGTCAGATTTTTATGACAGCTGAATAAAATGATGGGCCACAGGAGTAGCAAAATACAATATATTCTTATATGATATGCTACCATGGCTGTCCATTTGTCTGTCCAGGATTTGGCCGTTTGACCTATTGACCTGGAATTTGGAACACATATACTACATGACCTCTACTATTCGTTTTCGGGATGATGATTGACCTCCAAGGTCAAAGGTCAACCCTGGAAGGTAAAGGTCAAATATCAAATAACCTGTAGCCTGAAATTTGGTACACATACTGTATACTACGCTGAAACACTGCACTACAGCTTCATATTAAAAGCGAAGAGTTCAAGGGTCAACGGGTATGGTCAAGTCAAGTGTATTCACTGCACATTATTGTGCAGTGCGCCGTTACAGGTATAAATTAATTTCTAATAACTGAACACAAAGTTCAGCGTACAAACAAATGCTATAATACAAATCTGTTTCGCAAAAAAGTTCATGATGAGATCCTAAAAATGAGAAGAGAGCTAAAGGCAACCGCTTAAAAAATGGTAAATTACCATTGAAGGACACTCCATTTCTTCTAGCAGAGGGTCAGGTAACTCCAGGCATAGCTGTACTTCCTATTTTCTGGAGTCCTTGGGGAGCTGCTCTACTGGCCCTCCAGAGCCCCAGTTTCTACAGCAGTGGTTCTTGAGATTTCACTTTAAGGGCCCCACTGTTAGACACAATGTCTTGCCATGCACAGAAAAAAATCCATAATGACTGAAAAAGTATAACATCTAAAAATGCAACTAAGATCACAAAGGTGACTCTCCCAAAAATGGAACTTATAATTAAAAATAATTTACCTCTCCAAATGGTTGGCAGTAAGTACCCCGAAACACAGAGGCATAATTCATACACTCACCCAGATAGTAACTGGAAATGGAACCCAACTTCCTTGGAGCTGTGAGCAGTAACCAGTGCACCACCATTACACCTTTGCGCTACCTGAAATTTTTTTTTTACCATTCTTTAGTCAAGTCAAGTCAAGTAGAGCCTAATTGCCATCTCAGTCATATACATTAAAGCACACAGTTAGAAAAAATAACGTCCTCCAGGACCAAAAGGTGCAGCGTACAACACAAGAAGACAACAGCACCAGTCAGACAGCCCTTCAGACAGATCATAAGAAGATGAATGGAGGGGGGAATAAATAATATAGTATCTACACATATAGTTGCACATATATACTAAATATACAAATACCTATATCTAAATATGAAAATATATATCTAACAAAAAGGAGTTTGGGGAGGGAGGCACATCAGCGAGGCTGTAACAAATGCAGACTGTAGACTAAGGACTATAAGAAACAGTGCAAAAAAATTGCAGGTAAGTAGTGTGTGGTGGACGGCCAGGTCCCATGCCTGGCAGGGACGCCCCTTTGACACTAGATCCGGGGGAACACCCATGGGCTACACCCTAGGTCCCCCGGGACACTTGGTGGCAGTCCCTGTGGGTTGCATCGGGGCCACAATGGTGGAACACTGGAGCTCATCCCTGTTGGGCTCCGTGGCCACTGCCAGGGAGAGCTGCATGGCTTAATGAGCCCGTGTGGGCTGGACTGCAGTCACACCCGGAAGTGCAGCCTGAAGTAGGTCAACGCGCACCTGGAACATTTCTGGGGGTGCTATAAGAGGAGCCGGCAGCCACTACTCTAGGCACTGGAGTCGAGAGGACGGGGACGAAGCTGCCTAAGAGGAGTAGAGGAAGAATTACCTGTGTGGTGTTTTTGTTCGCATTTATTTGGTGTGCTTGTGCGGGACTGTGCTGTGGCTGAGGAACATGGGGAAGACATGTCCCCCAGCTGAAGAAAAATAAATCATTTTGTTTATTTTTACACGTGTCTCCATTGTTAGTCTGTGTCAGGTTGGGCGCCTATATAGCGCCTTTCACAAGTGTAAACATGTATTATATGTGCAACTAGTAACGGCGCACTGCATGATAATGTACAGTGAATCCACTTGACTTGAGGATTCCTAGTTTTCATCCTCTTTCTCTGTACGTTTAGCATTCCTTTGCTCGGAGGTTGATTTGCTTGCTGCTTCCTGAGCAGCTCTTCTTTTCTCCACCCTAGCAGCCCGCTTCTTCTCTTCTTTTCGCTGACATCTTTTTGCATTAAAACTGATTAAGTCAGTGTTTGTGTTGCAATTACTTAGTATGTTTTCCTTAATTTTTCACTTAAGCTGGCACATAAGTTTTCAATCTGCCTCAAGAATGATTTAAGATATGAAGAGGTAGAGGAAGTGAAGGTGAAGGTGGTAGGGATACGAACGGTGCCCTTACGCGTGCGCCGCACGGCCGCCCTGCTGATCGCCTCCGAGAGTTGATTCTACAATAAAATAAAATAAAAATAAAAAGAGGAATAACCTTGGAGGTCAATCATCACCCCAAAAGTGAATAGTAGACGTCACGTAGTATATGTGTACCAAATTTCAGTTCAATAGGTCAAACGGTTTGCGAGCTACAGGTGATTTAACTCTTTGAAGGCTGAATATTTTTTCCAAAAAACTCAGTTTTCTGAAAAGCACACAATGCACTGGTTTCACACATAAAACATCTGTTGCTACATGCTGTGGCTGCTGTTGGCGCCAGTTCACCATCTCTGGCAGCAGTGGATGCACAGGGGCGGCTCGATGGTCAGCAGGAATGCATGGCAGGACCTCTCTGTATTTGCACAGCAGGTAGGCAATAGTGGCAGGTGCAGTGAGATGCAATATGGTTTATACCTCTTGTCATCATAAGTGGTGGTCCTCCTAGGCGAATGCTGCTGTAGGCGCATCAGCTACATGAACGTGTTCAGCACGATGATCAGCTGGGGCCCAATAGGCTGATGCTGGTACCTCACTTTCATTTTCGATAATCCATCTCCAGATCACTTGCATCAAACTCAGAGCCTGATTCAGCGATAATACGTAAAACGTCCATGGAGTATTTTGCTTTGCAAATTTGCCTTAGTCACGCCAGATGTCGATGCCATTTTAAAGGCTGTTTACTCTTTACTACTCATTCATGTGCAGGGAATCGAGGTCAAATCAACAAAGCTACATAACTTTACTTGAAGCAAAGAGAGTCGAACTAAAATGTAAGGGCGAGTTTTGTTGCAGTTTACAGCCGATTATCGTCCTCTACTCCTGAATTTTGCCAAAAGTCAACATCGGTCCTGAAAGAGTTAAAATCCTGGACAGACAAACATGACAACCATGGTAGTGTATTATATAAGAAGGTTTTTTTAAAGGGTATTTTCTTTATTTACATCTCACTAATAACAGTAAATGTATGAAATATGAGAATATGAGAAATCAGTCATGTGAAAAAGTAAGTACACCCCCATGGAAACCATTGACGTTTTCAACATATCTGAACAGGCAAACACTTGATCTTCATGTAAATAGTGCCTGCGAATAAATAAATGCTATTATTTACTCAAAAAAATATCAATAGATGTAATGGTTTGGTGGGGAAAGGGTAGGCACATCCTTGGCCTCAGAAGTTGGTTTTGGCCTATTTAGCAGAAATGACTTCTTGTAGGCATTTTGTATAACTGCCCACCAGTCTCTGACATCAACTAGGTGAAATTTTGGGCTACTCCTCCATGGAATATTCTTTCAGTTGCAAAATATTTGTGGGTTTTCTTGTATGTGTTGCCCATTTCAAATCCCACCCACAACATTTCAATGGGATCCAGTTTAGTGCTCTGATTAGATCAGTCAGTCCATCACTCTGTTTCTTTTCTGAGACATTCCCTGATCTCTTTACTGCTTCAAATCATTACCATGTCGATGGGTCACTTTCCGGTTCAGCTTCAACTTTAGGGCCTTGTATTTCCTGAATATCATGACAATTTCATAGTTGATTCAAATTCCAAACCGTAACATTTCCACCACCATGCTTCTCACCTGGTATGAGGTTCTTTTCCTGAAGTGCTGTCATTGGTTGGCGCCACATGTCTTGTTTTAACATTCTTTTTGGAAAGCAAAGTTGTTTTTTTTCTGGCACACCTTACATGCATGTCAGGTTTCTTATTGAAAATGTGGGCACTTTGACACCAACTGTTGCAAGAGTTGCCTGCAGATCCCATGATGAAATGTTGGAGTTCTTGGAAATTTCTGATAGTATCAGATGGGCCTGGACAAATTAGCATTCATTTAAAATCTACAACACTTGTAGATGTTTTCCCTTCCAGTGGAATGATTGAAATAATTTAGTGTTTTTTATATCCTTTGGCAGACTCATTGGCATTCACAGCCTTCTTTCCGAGGGCCTTAGAAAGCTCTTTTGATATTGTCATGATAACACCAGGCCCTCAATATCTGCAGTTTAAATAAAACAGGGTCTACCTGCATACTCACTAAGGAGGTTCTAGTCATTGGACCCTAATCTGAAACACTTCATTCCAGTTTTATGGATTTGAAGTAGTGATAAATGTAAGGGTGGTTTTCCTTTTTCCATATATCAAATCTGCATTTTTCTTAATTTAGATTATGACACAGAATACGCCATGCCAGTTTTCTGTGTCCTTTGCTCAGGTATATCACCTTTATCTGTAGGCACTGTTTGCATGAAGATCTAATATTTGCCTGTTCACATATTTTTTTCCAAGGAGGTGTACTTACTTTTTCACATGACTGAAGTTTTTGAACTTTTTTGTTTGATTACCAGAATGCAGAGTGCTGGAGCCTCAGTCACAAGCACTATAAAGCAGAAATCATCCGAGACTCTAGTCCATAATAAGGCACAGACACACACACCTTCACCCTTCTTAAACCATTTAATTCACTCCAGTAATCTAAAATAAAACAACAGGGGAACATGCCATTGCCACTTCATATTATCTGGGTGGATATTTGAATCCAGGCTTCTGGAACTATAAAACCGCAGCATACATCAGCTACACTGATAATAAATATTTTACATTTCAGTTCACTTTACATGCAGCAGAAGAGAAATTCATTACCTGAGGTTTTTACATCTGTTTTGTCCACCATTCCGTTTGACTGCTTTGTCGCCAATAACAGAAATGGTGCCCCACAGGCCATGAGGGTGAATTCATGCATTTCCTTCTGTATGTTTTATTAAAAACCCAAAAAGCTGTAATGGAAAGAAAATGAAGGACACCTTGAAAATATAAAGACTTCTTTTTCATGTCATTTTTTTTAAAAAGATGTCTATTTTATTGTTGAAAGGCTGAAATTATAGTTCTCGTCTATTATGTACGGTACAGAGGCAAAGAATGGCTGGCTGTACCATTTGTAGAAGTACTTTCTATACACTTCAGGGACCTTCCCGTTGAGTTTTTCTTCAAGATTTAGAAAGTTACAGATCTGTGAAACAGCAATATCTGGATCTGACAAGCCACGTGTCTGGGATAAAAGGTGCAGCAGGAATTTAATGGCCTTCTTGTTGAGTGGCTTCCATTTCTCTTTACAATAGCTCCTCCATCAGCCAGCCTACCTGTTTAATTAGAATGAAGCGGGGTCTTCTATTCAGCCTTTCAGCATTCAGTGGCCTTTGTGTGACTCTTAGAGAAAGTTGTGAAAATTGAGTCACTCTTTGTATCTGGCCAAGTGGTCTTTAGTTAAATATCAAAACAGGCCACTATGGAGTGGTTCCTTATATTGGCTACGATATATGTGCTGTGATTCCTCTCTTAATTTTGAGTTTGGAAGAAGCAAAACAAAACACAGCACAGGAAATGTTTGTATTGGAAAGTAAATCACCACTTTCTGTACTTTATCATTATACTCTCTTTGACTTTTTCTTTCTTTTTGATTTTCTGGTATATACTTTAATAATTTCTTAAACAACTTTCCTTAGCAGTGCGGCCAATCATTACATAAGAAGTATTATCCAATTTACAGTTGTTCATGTCTTGACCTCCAGTCACTTACCATTATTTTAGGAGTGTTTTTGGATACTTTGTGTTGTAGTTTTTATTGTATTTTATATATATTTCATAATTTCACAATGTCATTCAATGTTGGTTGCTATGGATGCTTTCCCAGAGCAATGCTGCTAGGGTAGATGTGTCAATTTCATAACACGCTAGACACCATGTTACCTAAGAGCCAAAGGTTGCTATAAATTCCTGTCGGAATTTTACCTAAAAAATTTTAAAAACCTCTAACGAAAGGATTAACAGTTTTTAGCTGTGTTCACATATAATGCACAAAGCACCTATTGCAAAAGCCTTTGTCTGTCCGTCTGTCTGTCTGTCTACATGAATCAACTCGGCCCCCCTTTGAACCACGTTTGTTTAGATGTGGCACAATAATTCTTCAAAGAACTTTGTCTAGACAGTTCAATTTTCATTCAGATATCTGCACCAGATCTCTCTCTGTATGAAGTTTTCAGATTTCAACATTTCTCATTGAAAAGCATTGGTGGATTTGTGAACTCGTCTATCTTAAAACAGAGAAAATGGAGTTCTGTGTAACATCAACTCAGAATTAGTTTACTGTTTCGATTTTACCTTGAAACCGATTCCTTGAACTTGTATATTTTGTATATTATCCTCTTTTATTTGTATTAAAGTTGTTCGGATGCTCAGTGCAAGTGAGTCAAATGCTGGGCAGCACACACATGAGTAAACCACTCACCCAGCAGCACCTTCTCCTACTGCTTTAGATTTAGAGCCAAAAAAAAGTCACTTCTCTGGAAATAAATGGAAGGGGAAAGCAAATATGTGAGCACATACAGCATAAGACTGGACTGATTGTACAATGTTATCCGTGGATTATTATTGCAAAGAGCCAACATAATCAACTTGCAGTAATTGGGGCTGCATAAGATGGCCCTTATATACTGTCACATCGATGACATCATCGTCACACAACTCCAGGTCCTCAAGAAGCAATATGAAACCCTCAAAATGGCGGTGTCCCTTACCAAACAAAATGGTATCTAAAAAGAAATGAAAAACTTTTAAACTAAGGCTTTGAACATAAAGGAAATATAAGTAATCAATTCTACCAGTGCCCCAAAAAAAATAGAAAAGGCTCAAAAATGATTTTTGGCACTAAAAGGAGACCCAGGGAAAATGAAATAAAACAAAATCATTCATGACAGCATTGACCTTTATACGATGGTATTTGGCTTCCCCAGACACCTCTCCCCTTTCTCACTGTACTGGTTTTTACCACACCTTTCATTGTTCTTACTTCATCAATTTCTTTTAATTCTCCCTTTGTTTCTCTTCCAGGCTCCTTTTATACGTTACTAGCTGTCCCCTGTGGCTCTGCCCGCGTAGTAGTGAAACAGAACAAACTTTAAAAATCAAAAAACAAACAGTTATCGTTAGCTAAGTGGAGGTAAGGTAAGCTCCAAAACATGGTGACAGGTAGAACGATTCAAACGGATGGGGCGCATAAGTGAGAAGGGCCCTGCCCGGCGTCCCACTCCTGACGTCACGCTTCCCCCTCCCCTCGGCGCCACAGCTTCTGTCTCGGATTTGCACAAATATATCATTCCTGCAAGTGAACTGTGATAGTCAGCGCAATGACAGAAGTTGCAAAATCAACCAGAATGTTCAAGCAAATTATAGAAAAAAAACAGATCCACATCCATTCAGTAGTTCTCTCGTGAAAAGCGGACAGACAGACGTTGAATTTTATATATATAGAGATGGACACAGGAGTTTTGCTTAATGACTTGCAGAGCATCAGCCAAGAGCAGCTGGGCAGACCACACCTGCACATTACAAGCAATCGTTAGAACATTAGAACACTCTAGACGAGAACAGGTCATTCAGCCCCACAAAGCGCGCCAGTCCTTTCCACTTATTTCTTCCAACAAAACATCAAGTCAAGTTTTGAAATCCCCTAAAGTCTTACTGTCTACCACAATACTTGGTAGCTTATTCCAAGTATCTATCGTTCTTTGTGTAAAGAAAAATGTCCTAATGTTTGAGCGAAATTTACCCTTAACGAGTTTCCAACTGTGTCTACATGTTCTTGATGAACTCATTTTAAAATAACAGTCTTGATCCACTGGACTAATTCCCTTCATACTTTTAAACACTTCAATCATGTCTCCTCTTAATCTTCTTTTGCTTAAACTGTACAGGCTCAGCTCTTTTAATCTTTCCTAATAATTCATCCCCTGTAGCCCTGGAATCAGCCTAGTCGTTCTTCTCTGGACCTTTTCTAGTGCTGCTATGTCCTTTTTGTAGCCTGGAGACCAAACCTGCACCCAGTACTCCAGATGAGGCCTCACCAGTGCATTATAAAGGTTGAGAAGAACCTCCTTGAACTTGTACTCCACACAGCAGGGCGCTATATAACCTGACATTCTGTTAGCCTTCTTAATGGCTTCTGTCGGGAGTCCACTGTGACTCCTAAATCCTTCTCATAAGGTGTACTCTCGATTTTCCAACCGTCCATTGTGTATTCAAACCTAACATTTTTACTTCCTATGTGTAATACTTTACATTTACTGACATTAAATTTCACTGCCACAAATCCGCCCAAGCCTGTATGCTATCCAAGTCCTTCTGTAATGATATAATTGGATTCCAAATTATCTGCTAATCCACCTATCTTGGTATCATCTGCAAACTTAACCAGCTTGTAACTTATATTCCTATCTAAATCATTTACAGTATATATATTAAAAATAGTAGCGGCCCCAGCACTGACCCCTGTGGAACACCACTCTTAACATCGGCCAGTTCTGATTTGTTTCCTTGCACCATCACCCTCTGCTTCCTCTGTCTGAGCCAATTCTGCACTCATCTAAAAACATCACCTTGAACTCCCATTTATTTTAATTTGATGCCCAACCTCTCATGTGGCACCTTATCAAATGCTTTCGGAAAGTCCAGATAAATAATATCATAAGCTCCACTTTGATCGTATCCTTTTCTTGCCTCCTCATAGAATTCCAGCATGTTAGTAAAACACGACCTCCCTCTTCTGAACCCATGCTGACTGTTCAGAATAACTCCTGTCCTTGCCAGGTGTTGCTCAATCTTATCCTTAATAATTCCTTCCATTAATTTTCCTGTGATGCATGTTAAGCTTACTGGCCTATAGTTGCTTAGATCTGCCCTGTCACCCTTTTTATATAATGGGATGATATTTGCCATTTTCCAGTCCTTTGGAATCTCTCCAGTGCACAGTGATTTCCTAAAAATATGTGTCAAGGGTTTATATATGTACTCGCTAGCCTCCTTAAGAACTCGAGGGTAAATATTATCTGGTCCTGGTGATTTGTTCGATTTCAGCCCCATTGAACACCCCATTGCCACACAACTTTGCAATGGTGAACCCCCACAGCTACTGTGCCTAAGGCACACTGTTTTTATATCTAAAAATCAGCACTGCCACTTACCACACCAGAGTCAAACAAAATGACATCAAACAATAATGATAAAAATCAACAACTTCTGAAAAAGACCTTCTAACAACCGTAAAGAAAGTAATTCTTTTGGTTAAAAATTCAAATGGCGCATACTTTATTTTAAACACTTGCAGAAAGCCCATGAAAAATGAAACACAATTACAACACGTGGGACTCTGGCAGGGTTGTCATTTTTTAGGGTCCCCTGCAGCTAGTTCTCAAACTGCTCATTTGTATGATTGAATGCCAGCTCATTCAGTTGGGGAGTAGCTGCTGATACAAACCCCAAACTGATGTAACCTGTCAGTGCCATTACAGGATTAAACATTTACTTAAACATTCTTGTCTGTGTATTGTTAACTCATCCCTTGTGAAGATAAGGAAGTACTGTATATGACATGCATCTGTTTGATATTTGTTTTATACAGAAAATGACTCATCCATTGGGGTTTGTTTTACTTTGTATGTATATACAGGTATACCTGATCTCTATTCTATATAACTATTTTCTATTCCAGCATATTCCAGTGGTCGGACCTTTTTTACTTTTAAATGTGTTCACAAGTTTTCTACTAATTTTTATTATATCTTCTTTTTTTTTTTTTCAAAATCCATATTGCAAAAAGTGCCCTGCGGTGGGCTGGCGCCCTGCCTGGGGTTTGTTTCCTGCCTTGCGCTTTGTGTTGGCTGGGATTGGCTCCAACAGACCCCCGTGACCCTGTAGTTAGGATATGGTGGGTTGGATAATGGATGGATGGATTGATATTGCAAAAAGTCTTTTCCTTCAATATTCCAGATCAACCACTCCTATTTAAACATCCCTAGCTCAGGAAGATCGGTGTTCAAAATCTCTTCAAAAGCATCAATCATGTCATTACAAGGCACAAGTTTAATTAGGAAAGTGGTTAGAGTTGCTACATCACAACTCCACAGTCTTAGGCTGTCAAACTGCTGGCTTTAGGTCGCCGTCTGTGTGGTGTTTCTATGTTCCCCAGTATGTAGTAAGGAAGTAAATAAGTAAAATTTATTTATAAGGTGCTTTTCTCAGACAGGTGTCACAAAGTACAATAAAATAAAAGAACAAAGACATTATAATAAAAATAAAATAAAGTAAAAATATACTAAGAAAAACTACCCAAAAACTTGCCTGGAAAAGTAAGTCTTAAGCTAAGCTTTAAACGGTTCAGCCGATTGTGCCGATCTCAGTGCAGGAGAAAGACTGTTCCAACAGATTGAAGTACTCGATCCCCACGTGTCTTCAGCCTGGAGTTGGGGACAGAAAGAAGGCCTTGCTGGCTGGATCTCAGGGCTCGACTAGTGGTGTAATGGTGCAGGAGATCCACAATGCATTGAGGAGCCTGACCAAGCAGGCCTCTATAAGTGAGAATGAGAATTTTATATTGCATCCTGAATTCTACTGGAAGCCAATGCAAAGAGAGTAAGAGAGGAGTAATCTGAGTCCACTTGTGAGAGCGTGTTAAAACCTGGCAGCTGTGTTTTGAATGGTCTGAAGGCGAATTAAACCAGATTTGCTTATACAGGTATGAAGAGAGCTACAAAAATCAATGCGTGATGAGATAAAAGCATGAAAAAGCATTTCCATCTCGGCCTTACAAGCAACACTCCTTAATTTGGATAAGACTCTCAAATGAAAAAAGCTGGAGTGACTAAGGGACCTCACATGGGCATCAAAATTCAGGGATTGATTGAAAACAACACCTAAGTTGTGTAGAGTGACCTGAGAGGAGCTAGAGAGTGATGAAAGCTTTCTGCTAATTGCCGTGTATGGGTCAGGAGGGGCAAAAATTAGAAGCTCTGTTTTCTAAGAGTTTAGCTTTAAGTTGTTGGGTAACAGCCATTTATTAATCTCCGTCAGACAATCAAGAAGAAAAGCAGACTTGTATAGTTGTTGGCTTAAAAAAGAACAATATAGCTGGATGTCATCAGCATTGGAATGATAAGAAATATCCTCTGTCTATGTAGATTTTCCTCTGGGTGTTCCAGTTTTCCTCCCACATCCCAAAGATGTCTGTGTTTGGGTAATTAGTCTTTCTAAATTGATCCTATATCTATGTCTGTTAACCATGTAGTAGACTGGATTGATGTGATGGACTAATGGACTAGTCCAGGACTACTTCCTGCCTTCCACCCATAGTGGTCAAGAAGGGCCATGGCCCCAATGACCCTGGATTCAGAAAAACAGCTTTACGAATTTTAGGCTATGTAATGTTACAATAAGTTGCTTTTAACATATGGTCATATTTTTTCTTTGCCTGTTGTGAACATGTCTGACTATATGCACCGCAGTAAAGGTGCTGCACTTAATTGGAACACTGAAGTGCCTACTTTCACTGGAGCATTTCCCACTTTTGCTCTATCTAAAGTATTTAACCTAACTTCATTTTTCCTGCTTGTTTTTAGAATCCTTTAATCATATGCATATGTCGCAGCTTTCTTCTAATTAATCACTAGACACCTTACGTGCAGATCTTTCGTCTCCAAAGGATTATAGTCAGTCTGACTTTAATCAGGCTGCACTTTTACACTAGCCTGGCAAATTGATCTCTCAACAGAAAATCTTATTTTCTATTTTTTTTTTCTTTTTGGTTGTAAAATCTTTGAAGGTTTGCTGTCTATGAATCGCCAATTTGTTGAACTGCTTTCCCATCTGTTTATTTAATACACAACAGTGCATGTCAAGCTGACTTCAGTTAACATTCGAATTTCAGTTATGCTTTAAAATCTCACTATATTAATTATTTGACAATTGTATCCAGCTTTTCATTTATTATCAAACCTACCTAATCCAGTGCAGGGCTTGGAGGATGTAGGAGAAAAATCAAAGTGTAGGCAGAGCAAAATAATTAAAAACCTGCTTTTGGCTATTCATGAGAATAACATACATCTGTTGCTAAGGCAGCCATTTTTCATGTGGACGCTAACCTATGCCTCTAGTCTCCCTGCAGACCCCTTTCACGGGTTGTTTTCCCTTGATAAGTTTTTGTTGGACGTGTTGTTTCAGATTTGCTCTTCTTTCTTGTTACTGTGCTTACATGCGCTTTGCTCACAGGACCAGACTTTGTGTCTGTGCTCAGTGAGGCAGAAAGCAGCTGCCATTTGTTAAACTCACTGGTCTCGTATATGCTGCAATTTGTACTGGCAAATTACAGACTTAGTAATAGGAAGGAATGAAATAATATAACGACTATAAATCCCAAAAAGCCAGGGCGCAATGACCATGGTAGGAAATAAATGAAAAGATAAATAATCATGGAAGCAACTAAAATGTCAAATCTAAACTCTGAATGCTCCTAATTTCTCCTGCCTGGAAAGAACCAGGAGGCAGGTGGAAATGTACGAGATAAGTGGATGAAATGTCGTCAAAAATCAAGTATGAATTCTAAACCATCGAGGTCCATTACATCTTTTACCTAAACCCAAAAGGAAGCCAAAATATGTTGTCAAAAGTCGAAGCCCAAGATAAGTACATTAAAAGTCAAACAAAGAAATGAATTCCCTAACATCGGTTCAGCAGTTAGGCACTGCCATGGCTTGTAATAACAGACAGATGTCTCAAATTATATTTTACTGTAAACAGCTTAATTTTCTGCCATTACATGATATATATATATATATATATATATATATATATATATATATATATATATATAGCAAATTAATCAGCCTTGATACACACAAAAAGGTTTGTGGCAGCCACCTGTATATTATCCCTGGCTGCAAATGGGTATGCATAGTCGTAATGCAGTGCATAGATTGGAATCCAAGAGTGAACTGAGGTACATGAAAGTAGTCTGGTCTTTTAAAGCAGGTAGGCAGAATAGATGTCATTGATGACCGGAACCAGACGTGATGTTCTTGGAACTGGAACTGGAACTGGAAGTGACGTTATTCTTGGGGCCAGATCTGGCATAATTTCCCGTATTTGGTCTGCGGAGATAACAGAGGAAGGTTTAGTGCACCCCGCCACCCCTGACTTGATGTGAAATTACCTTTGTTTGGTCCATCCAGCTTCCTCCTATGTGCACACGTGTGACAATATACGTATACTGTATATTTATTATATTTTAATATTACATAGCTTATGGAGTGAGATTCAGAGAGAGTGAAAGTGTGATGATAAAGAGCACATTTAAGATTTGGTTGTACTTTTCATAAATAGCAATAAATCTGAACTGAACTGATTACACTACAATGTATTTTTATATAACATTTTTGACAGTGCCAAGCCACCTGAACTTTCTGTGGCATGTCATGTGCACAAATGATAAAAAAAAAATACTTGGAAAATGATAAAAACAGAGCAAACAGCACAAACCAATGTGTAAATGATACATAAATGATATGTTAATAAAAGAACCAAGGATAATGTTTTTTGAGTAAAAAAACTGAATGACACCAAGGAAATGCAGAAAAAAATTAAATAAAAATATTAATCGTAACATTATGATATGGCTTCCTTTTTTCTGTTTTATTATGCATCTTTTTTTTTATATATTTTGATGTAAAGGTTTTGATATGTGCTGAATCTGATTTGAAATATATTTGAAACGTGTTATCAAAATTCCTTTTTGTTTCTTGTGGGTGCTGTCATTTTGGACTTAGGTTATGTAAGGTTGCTGGACACGCTGCGTTGTAAGACAACTGGATGTCACTGACTAGAGGGTGCAGCGGTTATCCACTTCCTGATTATCTGAGATTTAATTAAAAACACTTTATGTGTGGTGTGCTTTGCTTTATGCTCGTTTTGATTTTGCCGAAATACAGACTTCTCGCTTTAGAGTTCTCGGATGCACTATCGGTATCTGATTGAACTTTGACAAAAGAGTGGGCTGTGTTTGGGACGTTGTGAGAATAATACTGGATAACTTCTCATGTGGATTATGTGACACAAGTGGCTTTTTCATGGAGGATTTTAATAGCGTTAGCTATTGTCCTTCGTTGGTCATCATAAACTCACATTTTATTAGAAGCTTTTTTATTTCTGTTCTGCATGAAAACATAAGATTAAAAATTTCCTCAGCTTTCACTACAAACCACATGGAGTAAGTAACGTAAAAAAATATCTTTTTGATATTTTATCATATTGTATCGAGTATGCTGTAACTCTGGGGTGTTGACCACATTAAGTTCAAAGCTAAAATATATAGTTGGAAATCTCAATATACAGTTCATACTATAAAACATTAAAAGATGATTAATGTAGCACATTTATTAGTGTATGTATGCTACAGAAGCATTTACCAAATATTTTTAAAATGATTGCTTTATTTTGCAATACTGACTGCATTAGTTTGCAAATACATTTTTGCTTCGAGTAAAGTGTCACGGTTTGTGCACGACTTGTCTTCTAAAACAAATATTAAGGTACTAGTCATTTAGCCCGTTACAATAACGGGCGCTAAAACAGTAGTGCATAAACATTAGTAGGAACAGTCTATATTAAATGGCAAGGGACTTTGACCTCATTCTTTTTGTTGGTCGTATTTTTCTTTCTTTCAGCCTTTCTTTTGTTGATGTTTACTTGCTGAGCTGACCGTTCTTCCTGGGCTGCCGCCGTGTATTGTGTGTCCTTAATTTTCTGTGACAGTAATACTGTCTTGTATGGCTCTATTCAATAAGGGCGTGCACAAAAAGGCGAGCTTCAAAAGGGCGACCTCAATTGAGCTTGGCGCGCCCTTATTGAAGGATACCATCTTGTACGTCCGCTGGCTTGTACGTCCGTAATATACCTTTAATTTTCTCTGGCGGTAATACAGATGTGCGCGTCGGTAATATGCCTTTAATCTCCTCTGACAGTAATACTGGCTTGTATGTGGCTGTAATATGCGTCACTGTATTGTGTACCTTTAATTTCCTCTCGTAATACTAGTTTATATTTCCGTAAAACGCCTCTAATTTTCTCTGACAGTAATATCGCGCACTCACCGTGCCCCGCGCATGCGCACTTTATCAGAAGACACCCACACACGGACACCTGGACACACATAGGGATTTTATATATATAGATTACGCATACAATACAATACAATTTATTTTTGTATAACCCAAAATCCCACAAGAAGTGCCGCAATAGGCTTTAACGGGCCCTGCCTCTTGACAGCCCCCCAGCCTTGACTCTCTAAGAAGACAAGGAAAAACTCCCCCCAAAAAAAAACGTTGTAGGGAAAAAAAATAGAAGAAATCCCAGGAAAGGCAGTTCAAAGAGAGACCCCTTTCCAGGGAGGTTGGGCATGCAGTGGGTGTCAAAGAAAAGGGGGGCAATACAATGCAATACACAGAACAAAACACAAGTAATCCTCAATACAGTATAATAGTAAAATAAAACTATTACAACTATTGCGTGGACTTAAAATTCCATTCTAACAGCACTGGGAGTCCATTCGTCACATGTACAGAGAGAACGGGCAAACTTTACACAGACCGTGTGTGTAGGGATTTGAACCCTGGCTTGTGGAACTAGGAGGCACACATTCTTTTCTCTTTTCTCAAAGTTATTTTACCATTTTCTGAGAAAATGCTTGCATCATTCTGAACATTAGGTTCGTTAACTATCTTAATTTCTTTATTAGGCTGTGTTAGGTGTGGTGTATTGGAGTGGAGTAATGGCTTGTGAAAGTTGTCAGTGCCACGTACAATGGTGCTGAGACAAAAGACAGGCAGCGAGAGTTTTAGCATGAATGTGGGAGTGCATCAAGGTTCAGTCCTAAGCCCTTTACTGTTTGACATAATAATGGAAGCAGTAATAAGAGAAATAAAACAAGGATTACCAATGGAACTTCTATATGGAAATGATTTCATTTTATTTGCCGATAGTGACAAAGAATTAAGAAAAATGTTTCTTAAATGGAAAAATGAATAGAATTAAAAACAAAACCTGGACAAAACTAAAGTGATGGTGAGAAAGAGGGACGGTCACCACGCAGTGTACATGGTAAAGCCATAGGTTTAATCTCTGTCAAGTGTACAGAATGTAAGAAATGAGTTCATGCAAAGTGCAATGACATCAAGAGGAAGGTAACAAAGGTCAGCATCTCCTTTGTGTGCAGACGATGCAGTGGTGGAACCCCACAGACAGTCAGCGACAAAGCAGACTTTGCAACTGAAGGTGATACAAAATTAGAGTGGGCCAATAAGTATTGTCATCTTGGCGATTTACTTGGCTCGACTCATGGGGCATATTTGGCAGAGACCACCAGACTTAGGTGTGGTCGACAAAAGTTTAGAGTAGCAATACCATTGCTAGAGTCCACGGCAATTTCCCTTAAAACGAAAGTGAGTTTCTGTTCGACCTGTGTGCGTATCTGCAAGCTGCAAGGCCTGAATGTTAAAATCTGAAGACCTGAGGAAGTTAATGAGAACTGAGATGTGTATAACAAGATGGATGTGTGATGTGTCACTGAAAGTCGTTGAAGAATGGTGATCTACATAGCAGAGTGAATGTTAAACCTGTAAGTGTCTTGCAGAGGCGTCACCTTAGCTGATATTGGCATGTGATGCAAAAGGATGATGATGACTGGGTGAAGAGAAGTCTTAAATTGTCAGGGGATGGTGAGAGGCTGGAGGTAGGCTGAAGAAACATTGGATTGCTGGAGGTGAGAAGAGATATGAAGAAAATGAAGCTTGCAGATGCTGATATGCATGCTAGAAATCGATAGAGGGGAGGAATTTGGGGTCAAATGGCTCCCTCAGGTTATTCTGGAAACTGAACTGGCTGTATTAAGCTATGTTAAGTAAGGCTCAATAACCACCAGATGAAAGTCTGTTGTCTTCCTCAACACTTTAAAACCCAGAGTACTGATTGTCTAATTCACAGGCTGCAGGAAAGAAAAGCATTGAATCATGGCTAACAGGCGAATATGTTTAGCATACCATTGATGAGGACATTTTTACTGCTAGCTGTAAGTTTAAAATAATGCTGATCTACTCTGTATGATGCCTGCACTCCAATCTGCCATGACTCTGTAGAGAAAAACATGACAGTAAGAACTGATATATCATATGCTGTAAAGAAGGAAGCGTAATATATTGTAGTAAAAAACTTGTTTTGGGGGGTATCCTGCTATATCACAAGTCAGTATACTGTATCTGTTTTTCAGACGTTGACACAATATGCCTCCATATGCATATGTCTATTTGCTTAGCCATTGTTTGTTTTTTATTGTTCCAATTTTTGCTTTTGTTAAATGAGGGGAGTTCCTGAATATAATTGGGATCTTAGTAAATTTATCGCAGTTGTAAAATAAAATCTGCTTACTGCACACTTCAGATTCTTATTTTGCTGATTTTTTTTTTTTATTCTTTTTTTTTTTAACTGCAGAGTCGTAAGCCCGCTAGGCACAATAAATTGCCATTTTTGGCATATTATCAGTGTAAATCCTAAGGAGTATTTGGAAGTCTTGTCAGTTTATCTTCTCTTTGCAAGTGGACTGCTCCATAACTCCCAGCATATTTTCAGCGTCACTGCATTGTGTGTGAAGCTGATGACTCAACACCTTCTACAACACTGGGAGAGCTGAAGCTTTCCAAATGAGTTCACTTGCTTGTAAGGCTCTCTGTTTGATTTAAAACGATGGAAGACTGAAATATACAGGGGAGGTCTTCTTGCCGTTAGCAAAATGTCAGTTAATTACTAAGTGGGTGAATATTTGCAAGAATCTATAAAGTCTGCTAAAACTCGACTGCCCATGCACACATACTGTATACAGTACATAGGCTGTAAGAGCAGTGCAGGTGAAAGCCATTAATGCTTTTGGACAGTCCAGCAGGATATCACTTCCCATGTGTGAAAAAGCAATTTACTTAAATGCTTCTCCTTGTATTTAAAGAAATGCCTAAAAAATCAGCTTTTTATGAAAACTCCAAGCTAACCCTTTGTAACTTTAAAGTACAACATCTTTAAAATAGAGAAATATGTTTTGCAATTCTGTAAAATGGAATTCATAAGGGGTGGCACGGTGGCGCAGTGGTAGCGCTGTTGCCTTGCAGTTAGCAGACCCGGGTGGAGTTTGCATGTTCTCCTCTCGTGTCTGCGTGGGTTTCCTCTGGGTGCTCCGGTTTCCTCCCACAGTTTAAAGACATGCAGGTTAGGTGCATTGGCACTTCTAAATTGTCCCTAATGTGTGCTTGGTGTGTGTGTGTGTGTGCGTGCCCTGTGGTGGGCTGGCACCCTGCCCGGGGTTTGTTTCCTGCTTTGTGCCCTGTGTTGGCATTGACTGGCTCCAGAAGACTCCCATGACCCTGTAGTTACGATATAGCAGGTTGGATAATGGATGGATGGAATTCATAAGGTCATTATTGTAGCATCTACTGAGTATGGTGAAATTCTTATCTGTATGCGCTAATCCAGAAATTGACACTTGTATTGTGTGCTTTAGAAAGTGTTTTGGACCACTTTGGCAAAGTCAAAGTTATGGAAGACCACCTGTGGCTGGCAGTCACTCATTACTATAATTTCCACATTACAATTATAGCATTGTTTTCCCCACATACTGAATTGGTAGGCTGAACAGGGATGTTTATTGCAAAGCACCTTATTAATTTAAAAGAACTACTGTACATGACACTGTACTACGTCGGCTGTTATGCCTTTGAAAAGTGCCCTAACAAAGACAGCTGAGCTCTGTCAGACTCACACTGCTCCTCAGTCTCTTACAATGTTACCCCCTGGTTCTCCTACCGCTGCTCTATGAGCCATCATGCTGGCTACTTTTTATTGGATTTACCTGCAGGTTGCCTCGTGGTGTCTTCCCTTTGGTGTGGGTTGCATGCATTTGTCCCTATTTGAATCTCTTTGTCTACCAGGTGCACAGCTCTTCCCACCTGAAAGTCAAGTCTACTTTACAAAACCAACATTGCTGGATTTAGGTTTCAAAGTCCCAGATTTTACGCAATAATCCATAATAAATCCGTGAAAATGGTGTTACAGAGTATAGATTTAGAAATAGAATACATCAGAAGCAGAGTGTGTCAGGGTTCACCTGGAATTAAGTGATTGTTGCTGCCAAGGGTTGGTTCTTCGGATGGTAGATATAGATTTAAAACAAAAAAATGAGTCCTACATAGTGAAGGAGTTAAGTTGGAAAGGAAAGACTGACAGTTTGAAGAAATGTTGAAAGGAGATGGAGGCAGTCATGACCACATTACAGGATTAGAGCGAAAAGATGAGATGTTGAACTAAAAGATGTTATCATTCTGACGGTGCGGGTTAGATCCACACTACCGATCCCTTCCATGAGTCTTTTGAACCCACCACTGCCGACAACATAACCAAGGGATGAGCCAGGCAAATGAGAACACTCACATATAGCATGGGGTAGGTGCAAAAGTGTAACAGTGCTTTTATTATAAACATTCCAAAAAAAAAAACACTGTCCAAATAAATAGTGCAGAGCATAAATTTCCATTAATAAATAATCCATAAAGTCATCCTTATGCAATTAGAGGCTAAAAACACAGTCAAATAAATATTCCATAAAAGCAAGGTTAAAACAAGCAGGAAACTATCATTTAAAATCTCCGAGCCCTGGTGCATCACTTTTATCCTGGCATCCCCCCACCTTGTAGAGGGAAGAGATGCCCAACCGACAGTCACGGCCAACTATCTCCAACAGGTCTGGAAAGGTGTTGACCCATTGCTCCCAGCAGGGCTCCCAATCTGAACCTCATTTCCTAGACACAGGTCTGCCAACTGCGATCAATGGCCCCACTGGGCTCCCAATCTGAGCCTCCCCGACTACCGCTGTCCTCCGGGTCACTCCAGCTCACTGGTGGCTCACCTGGAGTGGCCTTTTCTTCTCCAGCCCCTGAGCATCATTTTTTTTTTTTAAATCTCGTTTTCCTTCTCCTTTTTGTCCCATGCAGTCTTCTCACATACAGCCTGTTTAATAGGGTGCAGGTGCCAAGAGCCATTCTGACTGATCTGCTCACCGCCACCCATGTATTTATTGCGGCCATCCAGCTCCTGGGTTAACTGTGGAGTGAAACGCACTCTGGCACATCCACAATAAGTTGTCCCCTGCACCTTCTTGGGGCAAGATTATTTATTTAAAAACTGGCCACTAATTTCCAAGCCACAGACCCGCTATAACACAATCATCTGTAAGAACAGCAGAGAGAGTTCTCTGTAGCTGGTGTCTTAGAGCTGTTTCATTTGGTCTTAACAGCAGGAAATGTGACAAGGTCAGCCCACACACTACCTGGCGTATTCTTATGGAATACCAGTAGGTCCAAGGACCAAACTTTGAGAACCACTGTTTTAGATTAATTGAAAACTTCTAACTGGCCAGTGTGACCAATAGGGGGCATACCAGCACCCCAAACCCCAGACACAACAATACAAACACAAGTCCGGGTGCAAACAAATGATTTATTGTCCAAATACCTCTCTTATATAGGCTTCAATTAACTGTTCTCTTCACTCTTTCTCTCTTCTTTCCTTTTCTCCCTACACCACTCCTTCTCAGTGAGCTTCATCCACTTCCCTCCGACTCTAACCCACCTGGTGAGGAGGAGTGGCTTCTTCTATATCGGACCAGAAGTACTTCTGGTGCTACCACAATTTATCCAAGAAGCACTTCCAGGTCAGATGGAATCTCCCTAAAATAAGGAAACATCCTCTCCACAGCTCCTTCTGGTGGTTCCCATGAGACCCAGTGGGGCTGCCCATTGCAACTCCAATTCCCATGAAGCCCTGTGGGTGCGTATATGGTAAACACACCAAAGAGCCACTGCCATCTGTCAGACTGGGGGAACACATGGCCCTGGTGATGGTTTCCTTCCACCCTTCCATAACATCAGATATGACACCATATGAGACACCAAATATGAGATTGTGTTCGGTGTGTTGGCCCTGGGATGTAATGGCACCCCATGAGCTGTTGATTCCTGCCTTGTGCCCTGTGCCCTGTGCCAGTGGTATTGACACAGGCTACCTACCACCCTGATCTGAAGTAGTAGGTTAAAAAACAGATAGATGAATGGATAGTTAGAATATAAAAAAAGAGATGCTGCAAAAACTTTTTTATTGCAATTCAGCAATGCTTAATTGCAGTTTTTATTGCTGGCACAAGCTGAAAGTGCTCTTCCATGTTGCATTTCTGTGACTTTGACTAATTTTTGCTTTGTGCCTTCCCCCACCATAACCTATCATCTATGGGGGAGGAGCGAAAGCTTTAGATTCATCAAAAACTTTGAGCTCCAGTTTTTGACAGATCTCAACATTTCTGGGTCCCTTGATACTGAAAACATCAATATCTCAATGATGGGTGTGTGTCTTTCTGAGTCTGTGTGTCACAGTTTCTTGAGGATGGTCTAGAGCTAAAACAGCTAGACAGAAAAATACCAAACTCAAAACTTAAGCCTGTTATGAGATGATTATGTGCTGATTAGTTTTTGAGCCAAATCTGCAAGAGGAAGAGGCACTCTAGAGAAACCCTCAAATACCTTAATTCTGTAATTAATTATGAATTCTTCTTGTCAATTGCTATTGTAATGACCTATTTATGAAATAAATAATTACTGAAGTGTCATAGAATAGTTTGGGTTACCTGGTTTCCAGGGTGCAAAGCCTACTGATACCCATGTCTGAATTTTTAGTTTATTCATCTATCTGCTTTAAAACGCAACTCCAACAAAATAGAACAGCATTGGGTGAATTATGGCAGAGAAATACAATTTGCATTAGATTTTCATGTGACAAGTGCCAGCATGAGTGACGGGGCACTAGCCTCAGTCCTAGACTGCTTTGAAATAACAGGTTTGTGAAAAACCAGCAGACACCAGCTATTCTCATTGTAAAACCGTACAAAGTAGAATGTTCCAGGATGTGCAAGGATTTTTTAAGATTGTTGCTACCATCTTGGAGTGACCAGCACATAAACACAACTTCAAAGTAGTACTAGTAGTAGTCATTTTGTCATGTGTACAGAGGACAATGAAAGTCTTACTTGTATGTCCTATCAACATGCAATGCACAACTACTTCCGTGAGCTATTATAAACAGGAATGTATTTAAATACAGAACTTCATTTTATTTAATATAAATCTCAGATCAAGTTCTTTGATGTCCCCCCTCACTTCTGTGTTCAAAACTGTTAAGTTATATTGATCTATTTGCAATCCATCCATCCATTATCCAACCCGCTATATCCTAACTACAGGGTCATGGGAGTCTGCTGGAGCCAATCCCAGCCAACACAGGGCGCAAAGCAGGAAACAAACCCCGGACAGGGTGCCAGCCCACCGCAGGGCACACACACACACACGCACACACACACACACTAAGCACACACTAGGGACAATTTAGAATCACCAATCCACCTAACCTGCATGTCTTAGGACTGTGGGAGGAAACCAGAGTACCCGGAGGAAACCCACGCAGACACGGGGAGAACATGCAAACTCCACGCAGGGAGGAAGTGAAGCTGGGTCTTCTAACTGTGAGGCAGCAGCGCTACCCACTCCTCTATCTGCAATAATTTCTTAATATTTATCAATGAGTGACAATCTCTACTGTACAGTAATCCCTCCTCCATCGCGGGGGTTGCGTTCCAGAGCCACCCACGAAATAAGAAAATCCGCGAAGTAGAAACCATATGTTTATATGGTTATTTTTATATTGTCATGCTTGGGTCACAGATTTGCGCAGAAACACAGGAGGTTGTAGAGAGACAGGAACGTTATTCAAACACTGCAAACATACATTTGTCTCTTTTTCAAAAGTTTAAACTGTGCTCCATGACAAGACAGAGATGACAGTTCTGTCTCACAATTTAAAGAATGCAAACATATCTTCCTCTTCAATGGACTGTGCGTCAGGAGCAGAGACTGTCATAAAGACAGAGAAAACAAACAAATCAATAGGGCTGTTTGGCTCTTAAGTATGCGAAGCACCGCGGCACAAAGCTGTTGAAGGCGGCAGCTCACACCCCCTCTGTCAGGAGCAGACAAAGAGAGAGAGAGAAAGAGAGAGAGAGAGAGAGAGAGAGAGAGACAGAGAAAAACAAACATGCAAAAATCAATACGTGCCCTTCGAGCTTTTAAGTATGCGAAGCACCGTGCAGCATGTCGCTTCACTAAGCAGCTGCACAGAAGGTAGCAACGTGAAGATAATCTTTCAGCATTTTTAGACGAGCGCCCGTATCGTCTAGGTGTGCGAACAGCCCCCCATGCTCACACCCCCTACGTCAGGATCAGAGAAAGCGCAAGAGAGAGAAAGAGAAAAGTAAGTTGGGTAGCTTCTCAGCCATCTGCCAATAGCGTCCCTTGTATGAAATCAACTGGGCAAACCAACTGAGGAAGCATGTACCAGAAATTAAAAGACCCATTGTCCTCAGAAATCCGCGAACCAGCAAAAAATCCGTGATATATATTTAAATATGCTTACATATAAAATCCGCGATAGAGTGAAGCCGCGAAAGGCGAAGCGCGATATAGCGAGGGATCACTGTATATCGTGGTAATTGTAAATTGACTAGAAAGGTGAATGAAGGAACAACCTCATAAAAGTGTCACTGAATAAAATCGGTGGTCTAGGACCCCAGTTTGTCACTTTAGGTTTATACGTTCTTCTTCAGCTTGTGTAAATTTTTTCATGTTACCACTTCTTGGATTTAGCTGATTCGCTATGCTAAATTTTCAGTATATGGCCTTACAACGGGCTGGCATCCTATCCAGGAATGTTTTTTTTCTAGCATTCAATGCTGCCAGGGTAACGGCAAAAATCCCATGACCCTATAATGGAATGAGTGGCTGTAAAAAACAGATGGATGATCACATTTTTAAAATAGAGTTCAACATATATATGAAGTGTTTATGTAGGCTTTAATGATTATATGACAATAGAAAGTAATTCCAAAATTGAGAAAACTAGAAGAGTGATAAAATGAAATGTGTGTTTTGATGGTTTGGGAGGTCAATGAAGAATCCATGGTGACCAAATGAGCTGGTTAATTGAGTCCTTCTGCCTGCTGTTTTGTGCTTCGATCTCCATCACGTTACAAGTGTAATGATTTTATATTGATTCCTACTTTAAGAAGATCTGTACTTCAGCATGTCTCTCTGTATTAGTAGATATAAAAGAAGGGCAAAGAATATAGAAGCATTTAAATTGGTAATTGCTGCAATCCAAGAAAACATTAAAATTAAATATGTAAGTCATTTTGTAAACTCAACACTTGTGGAGCTCATAAAATATAACTTGTGGATATGCGTATGCATTGGTTCTTCAACCATAGGTAGATGTCTGGCCAGACACACACCGACCCCAGATGTGATACCAGTCCATCACACTTATAATTGTTAAGTCATTTCAGGGCAATTTAGAGTTTCACGACATTTGAACATCTGAAAAAAATTCATTGTGGCTCACAGAAAAAATCCACTTGATGCTTCCAAAATAACATCATGTTAAGTTTTGAAGGTCCATAAACTCCTACAGTTTATAATTCTACATGGTAACTTATTCCATTTGTCTGCGGTTGCCTGTGTGAAGAAAGACTTCCTTGTGTTTGTTTGAAATTTACCTTTAACAAGTTTCCAACTGTCTCGCATGCAGTTGTTCAAAAATTTATTTTAAAGTAATATTCTCTATCCACTGTACTAATTCATAATTTTAAACACTTTAGTCATGTTACCTCTGAATCTCTGCCTAAACTGAAAAGGCTCAGCTCCTTTAATCTGTTCTCTCAGCTTATCCTCTGCAGACCTGGAATCTGCCTAGTTGTTCCACTTAGGACTTTGTTTTTGTGCTTCTGCGTCTTTTTTGGGATTAGACGTTCGTGTGGATGGGGAGACCACACACACTCCAAATAGACAAGCTTAGAACTGACCCCATGTACAGCACAACATGAGTTCATAAATTATATAAGCTGCAGTCTTATTTAACACTCTCTGTTTCTACTATATACTGTATTGTAAAGGGTGAAATTCCTTACTTGTCATTTCTCCACACCCAGAGCAAATCCCAGGAAATCTTTTTTATTTATGGTTTAATACACAATACAGGGATAAATAAAGTTACTTAGGTTTGTCCAGTGACATCGACTCTAAGTCTATGTATAATGGAGGACTGCAGTGGACTGGCAGGGCATGAATTAATAACCAATCATATGATAAGAAATCCCATCCAAGTTTTAGCAGTAGCAAACACTGTTAGGTGAAACTAGTGGGAAGAGAAAGAACATTTTGTTATTTCTGTAGACCTACCATATTCCCTAGAATAGCCCATTCATTTGTCGAGTTATATGTTTACAGACATAACTTTTAGCTTAACAAATGAGCTTGATGCACTGAAGGGTCTTCTCATTTGTCAAATTTCTTATGTCAATAATTCATGGAACAATATCCCATTGCAATTCCATCCATACCCCACAGGTTGTCATTGACATTATAGATCGTAAGTCTCCATAAGTAGACACATTAATTGCCATAGCAGAAAGGTATGTCACAAAGGTCATGTCAGTGTGTACTGCATGATTTGTGGGCTGCTTTTTCATGTACCACAAGGGGTGTGTGTGTGTATATATAGCATAATTGTTATATACAGCAGGGCGGCACGGTGGCGCAGTGGTAGTACTGCTGCCTTGCAGTAAGGAGAACTGGATTCGCTTCCCGGGTCATCCCTGCATGGAGTTTGGGTGGGTTTCCTCCGGGTACTCCAGTTTCCTCCCACAGTCCAAAGACATGCAGGTTAGGTGCATTGGCGATCCTAAATTGTCCTTAGTGTGTGCTTGGTGTGTGTGTGGGTGTGCCCTGTGGTGGGCTGGCGCCCTGCCCGGGATTTGTTCCTGCCTTGCACCCTGTGCTGGCTGGGATTGGCTCCAGCAGACCCCCGTGACCTTGTGTTAGGATATACCGGGTTGGAAAATGGATGATGAATGAGTTATATACAGCAGTGTTTCTAAGCCACTGGGTTGGGTTGTGAGATGCCACTGGAGGGTTGCAAGTTGCATTTGTTTATGATGGTTCTGGGGCATGCTGGGTTGCGAAGTGGGTAGTTCACTGCAGGTCGCGGCTTGATTTACCTCTCTCTCTCTCTCTCTCTCTCTCTCTCTCTCTCTCTCTGTATATATATATATATATATATCCATCCATCCATTTTCCAACCCGCTGAATCCGAACACAGGGTCACGGGGGTCTGCCGGAGCCAATCCCAGCCAACACAGGGCACAAGGCAGGGAACCAATCCAGGGCAGGGTGCCAACCCACCGCAGGACACACACAAACACACCCACACACCAAGCACACACTAGGGACAATTTAGAATCGCCAATCCACCTAACCTGCATGTCTTTGGACTGTGGAAGGAAACCGGAGCGCCCGGAGGAAACCCACGCAGACACGGGGAGAACATGCAAACTCCACACAGGGAGGACCCGGGAAGCGAACCCGGGTCCCCAGGTCTCCCAACTGCGAGGCAGCAGCGCTACCCACTGCGCCACCGTGCCGCCTATATATATATATATATATATATATATATATATATATATATATATATATATATATATATATATATATATATATATATATATATATATATATATATATATATATATATATATATATATAAGAATGGAGGACAATCAAAAACACTGTCTGCCCTTTTGGAGTGTTTGGCTGTACCCTGTTTAAGAAAGAACAGAAATCAATCCACACAGGCACTTAAATAAGCAAAAGGATAAACCAATGGTCCGTTCTTTGTGCTCTCCACTATTCTGCTCGTCTATCAACTGTAGCATCTTCGCTGACAGCAGATCCGCAATGACAGCTGCCTTTTGTTTATGTCTCTCCTTATAGAGGTCCAGGATGGAAGGTGCAGGGCAAGAGTCACCAGGCAAGATGTTGCATTACTGTTTGACAGTTGTCCTATGCTCTGTATGTATATACATATCTCTCTATTATAATAAAAAAATCCTGGGACGAGATGAGACTTTTTAGCCTGGGACGAGACGTGACTTTTTCAGAGAGAGATACTTTCATGTCCCGTGAGAAGAGACTTTGTGCCAAGAGATTTAACCATGCCCGGGGCTGGAAATAAAAGACAAAGAGTAAATGACAAAGTAGAACATCATAAAGAATTCAAAAACGTTGGCACAATAAACATGCAGAGCTGGTTAGAGATAATGAAAGTGCTAAAATTCGGAAGTCTCAAAAAATGAGAGTAAGATTGCATTAGTGCTAACAAAAGGAAATTATTACTTGGTGAAATAACGTAACAGCGGAAAAGAGATCGAATATATTGTTCGGATTTAAACTTTAAGTCTGAGACTTGTAGATCATCTAATTCGTGTTGCCATCAGGAAAAAGTAGTGTTTCTTCCCCATTGAAGAGGCATATCCGCGAGAATTAAAAGATTTGTTGTTTGGTGAAAGTGAAATGCACATACGCAAGCGACAGAGACGTGAAGTGGCTGGCGCATAACGCAAGCCGGGAGGGGTGACACGTGAAGCGAGAAGGGGGCAAAGCCCCCTTGTATACAAATAAAAATATAATAGCTGTTCTTAGTTGGTTTCACCATGACGAGTGATAAAATGTACATTTCATATGTAAAATTAGCAAATAACATATCTGAGACTTATGACCTCCTTGCAGCAAAAAGATATGTTTTTTCATAGCATTATTTAGTATCTATTGTTTTTGAGCTTACTAAACCCTTTTTTCTAAGAGATCAAGATTGTGAAATTTTATTATGAAAGTAAGTGAAAGATTGAAAGAAACATAAGTAATTTTGTAGTAAAGAAACATTTGTAGAACAATAATAGTAGTTATCACAATAATTAAGTAATAATACTGAACTGTAGAGTGAGTGCAATACATAACAGTCCTCGTCCTCCTCCTCCATGAGCAGTGCCCCTGGCATTTTCACATGAAGTGTCTGCCTCTTCTCACAATAGGGTTATTTGCTTGCTTCTTATTTGACATACACAATCATTAAGTGGGACTTTATTTTGTTTGTCATAAAATGAATATTCAGTAAATTGGTATAGAATTTTTGATGCAATTGACCAGTAAAGATTTTTGAGCTGCAAACATAAACATGTTGTCCTTTTTCGACATGTTTAAATGTTTGAAAATTCTTAGTAATTATTGTGGTCAACATAAACACTGGAAATTGTCACTGTTTGTCATGCGACTGTGTGTAATTATTTGGAAGTGAAAATCCTGTCTTTTTCAAGATATTTATTTGTAGAAAATCTAAATTTTGATTTGCTTGTATTCAAATTTATACTATACTGGAGATAACCGCAATGTCTTGTAGAAACAGGTGCAGTGCTTTTCATAAGAACATAAGAAGAGAAGACCATTCAGTCCATCAAGCTAGTTTGTTTATCTAATAGCTAAGCTACGCCAATATCTCAGCCAGATACTTTTTAAAGATTATCAAGGTTTCTGTTTTAACTAGATGTCTCAGTAGTTTATTTCAGATTCCCACAACCCATTATTAATTTATGAGTGCTTATATTGGGAACAGATACAGATATATTTTGGTTAAAATCTCTATCATCCTCGTTAGATGTATACATATTTATCAAAATTACTTTAGATTTCAATAAATTACCCATCACCACTATGCTCCAAATGAGATTGTTTTATGTATTAAGATTCATACACCTCTGGTATACACCTCTGGCTTTCTTTGTATAATTGGAGCGAAACAGTTGGCCGATCCAAACTCTTTGAAATCAAAACTGGTCCTTACTTGTTAAATGAGTCTACTGTAAAAATACTATCTTAGTATTTAGGCCTGTTAGTGGGAGAATACATTTTTTCTCTTTAGATCGCAAATGAGACCTTTGACATTCCAGCTTTCGAAGTTCAGTGTTTAGTCAGAGAGACACTGCTTCTGAACGCTTGAGGACACATTGTAAACCCTTTGATCTTTTCATGTGATGCTCAAACAAACATACAGACAAATATTACATTTAAAATATACGGTAGATAAATAGAAATGATAAACAAAGAGAGAAGTCTATGTAGCAAAGTAAAAGGACAAAATGACAAAAGCAAAATTAACTTTGTTACACTTCTGAACTTTTCTTTACTAGCTAAAGCCTGTCAATAATGTGTGGTGATCCACACATTTGCCTACCTTTCAAGTTTCTTTTACTTTGCTCCACAATCTCACCCCCCAAAAAAATCCAGACTTGTTGGCAGCTTTCAAACTCTTGTTTCATGTCATGAACATGCCAGACACCAAGAATAATTTTTGCATTAAGGAACAATTCTCTCTTTTTGTTACAGGGACACCAAACTAGCACTATGTTTGGCTCCAGGTACTTCTGGATACCCAGCTGTTAAAATGGGTGGCATTGTTCCTTCTTTTCCAAGATAATCTGGTGGTAATTAAGAGCGTTCCAGCAGCCCATGGCTTTGAAGGGACACCTCTGAGAAGACTAAACATTTACTGCCACCCAGAGTTAAGCTGGCTTTTTAACAAGCTATGTGGTCCTTTCTGGAGGACTTTGCCTGATTTTTCTGTACAGCTCAAAAACGTTCCTCTCTAATTTAGGTACCCTTGAATTTTTATTTTCCAAGCACCAGTTATACAGCCTGACCCTGCTTTTAGTGCCAGTGTGATTCTGAATAAGATGAAAGAATTGCCAGGCAGGCAGCTCTGCATAATGCCTTACATTACATCATGTGTGTTTACTTCTCAAGTATGCGGTTCATTCTCCTTTAAACTTAAATGTATTGAGCTCATAAATAATAAATAAGTGAAATACTGACTTAAAGCTCAACAGTGGGTTAACCCGAGCTTCAGAATCAAATGACCCCAAGCTCAACTGGATATTCCAACCTCGCATAGCTAATGATTAAGAACCAATTATATTTTAAACTCTGGACCTAGTGTTCTGGCTTTTTCCCACCTGAGTTTTTACTTATTAATTAGAGCCATTGATCAATAACGAAGTGAGGGCCTACTCAGTCGGTTAAGATGTCTGATTTCAGCAGCATTCAATGCATTTTTTTTTTACTGAGCAGGCTTTTGCCAATTTCTGTGTCTGGCAGGACTATCTGTTCAGTCCAGAATGGAGTAGATCCCTAATCCAGGTTCTTGTCACATCTCTATTGCCAGAGCATTCTTCACGCTGTAATGTCAGCATTAAGGATTACACTTTTATCTAAGACGTCTTTACTTTGATTTATTTAGGTATTTAGATGATGTAGCTGCCATTCTGAAGTCGATCGGCTAAGGAAAATGACTGAATGTGTATAGAAATCAGATAAGAAATGTTGCTACATTCATAAAACACATGTGTAAACTGAAAATAGGACATAATATTCCAATTCAGTGAATTGGGGGCTGAAGAATAACCTCACAGCATTAGAGAGCATGCAATGCAGGAACAAACACTGGAGGATACACCAGTCCATTGGTGTAAAGTCCAGTCTTTTAATGCATGAATTTACTGTATTTTAGGGATGGCAGATTTAGGGCTACCACTCACACTTCTTTTGCAGGCAAACCAGAGTACATGGAGAAAAACCCACAGAGACCAAAGGACGTCATGCAAATGGCACAGACTCTGACTGGCCGAAGACTTTAATCTAGAGCACTGGATCTGTGCAACACCATTAAGCACTCAAGCAAAAATACAGTGCATATAAAAAGTATTATCCATCCTGGAAGTTTTCATCCATCCATTCATCCATTGTCCAACCCGCTGAATCCAAATACAGGGTCACGGGGGTCTGCTGGAGCCAATCCCAGCCAACACAGGGCACAAGGCAGGAACCAATCCCGGGCAGGGTGCCAATCCACCGCAGGACACACACAAACACCCCCACACACCAAGCACACACTAGGGCCAATTTAGAATCGCCAATGGAACTTTTCACATTTTACTATTGCACAATATTGAATCCCCGAGGATTCCATTTGGCTTTTATGGCACTGATTTGCAGAAACAGACTCTTTAATGTCAACGTGAAAGTAGACCTCTGCAAAAATGATCTAAAATTATAATAAAACACAATAAATGATTGCATAAGTATTCATCTCTTTTAATATGATGCCCCATCATTGGTGTAGGCAATTTCATAAAATTAGTTACCTTTGTGACGGATGGCCCATGCCTGGCCGGGATGCCCCTTCACAATATCTGCCAGGGGGACAAGGGTGGGAACCCCAGTATCTCCCCCTGGACGCTAGATGGCAGCCTCCCTGGGTTGCAATGGTGCCTCAGACTCCCCCAGGGCTTCATGGGGTTTGGAGTTCTGTGCAGATCTGTGGGGTTCCGCAGGCTCTGCCAGGGGGTACTGCAACAGGAGTGGCTGGCCCCTTTTGGGCACTGGTTTCGCCTTACCCAAAGGTGCAGCCGGATGTCGAGCACTTTCGGGTACCCAGTAAAAGGGAGCCAGTGACCACCACTCACCGGCCAGAGTCGGGTGGAGAAGGACAAGGTTGCCTGGGAGGAGTGGTGGTGCCAGAGAGGAAAGAGAAGTGCTTTGTTACTTGTGTGCGTGGGACTATGTTGTTTCTGTGGGTATAGGAATGGCATAGCCCACAGATGAAGAAAGATAAAAGTCTGTTTATTTTACATGTGCCTCCCGATCCCAATCTGTAGAGCGTCCATTCTTACACTGTATATACTCATGTATAAGTCGGGTCTTGAAACCCGAATTATTGATCATAAAATCAGACCCTGACTTATATGCCTGTTCAAAAATGCAACACTTACATTTTTTTCTTGCCTCTTCCAATCTCGCATCAGTTTCTCAGACGCATAGAATTGTGTTGCAGCAGCGCAGTTACCAATTTCTTTCCCTACTTCAATGACATTTAATTTAAAACCAGCTTCATATTTTCTTCTGATTGAATGGTCCATCGTAGATAAGGGAAGCACTTACGATAAATGTGTATGAGGGTGTGAGATACAAAAAAACACAAATCAGTGCAAACGTTGCTTCAGAATAGTTTGGTTATTACCGTGTGATCACGTAGGCACAATACATAGAAAAAAAAGGCAGTGTGCTCCGTGGTTACTCTCTCAGGTAGGCGTTAGCATATCGTAATTTCTTGGACCAATAGTGTGAGTTTTCTGCATTCGACTTATATGACTGACATTATAAAATACCAGAAATTATACGGCAAAATCAAGTCCCAACTTATCTGTGGGAGAACTTATCTGCAAATATATACTGTAAATGGGGATCACCTGTCCGTAGTCAAGTGGTCTCAATTGTTTGCAGTATAAATGCTCCAGTATCTGGAAGGTCCTACTTGTGGTAAGTTAGGATGATGGCCTACCTTACACAATGAAGATACCAGAACACTCCAAGCAACTTCATAAAAAGGTAATTAAAAAGCCCAAGCCAGGGGCTGGAGACAAAAAAATATCCAAGTCACTGAATAGCCCTTGTAGTCCAGTTAAAGAGTGTGGCACAGCTGGGAATCTGTCCAGAGTAGGCCTACAAAAATGGAGAGATCGTTGTGGAAGAAAATTTTTAAACAGACACCACCCACTGGAATGCCCCAGTTTAAGCAATAAAACACAGGCAGGAGAAAGCGTCACTCATTATTCTTTATCTAAATCTTGCAAGAGGCAACAGCATATCTTATTACCAAGTGTTGTAAAGAAAAGAGTGTCCTCTGTGCTATATTTATACAATTTGTTGATTAGATCACTACTCAAAAAGGAATGCATTACATAATCAGAAAACTTTTAACAGGATTGGTTACGTCTAGTTGCTAATGGGACATGACAAACATTGATACCTTAAGTGACTACAATTTAACCCTGTCCACTAGGTTGATTGATAGTCCTGTTAGCTTAGGATGTACGTGACTTTTTAAATATATTATTATTAATAATATTTTTATTTTAAGAGATGCGTTAATGAGTGTGAGATTTTTTGCACGTTCATCCTGCTTCTCATGGTTTGCCAATACAATGGTCTAATTTATAATCCAGCTGGGTACATCAACATGAAACTTAGTACTAAGCATTAAAATAGAACAATGATTATACCTTAAAATATAAAATTTTCTTTATATAAAAATAAAAATAATATTTATCATAATGAATAATAAAATAACACCATCAGCTTTTAAGCATAAGCTCAAAAGGATATGAGACTCAGACACATGCTAGGTTCACATTGGACCAGGGTTCAAATTCAGCTCTTACATTGTGCAAGAAGACCACTAGTGGAGAGGGTCACCAAGAGAAGAAGTCACAAGCTACACTGGGTCACATTGGAAAGACTGTGCAGACTAAAGCTGTTGCCTGTCTGCATCCCCAGTTGCAGCTTTAGGGGTAGGTGGCAAAGAAAAAGCCACATTTCAAAAACTCACATGAATCTAGGCTAGAGTTTTTCACAGGGAACATGGAAGACTCTGAAGTCAGCTGGAAGAAAGTTCTACGGTCTGATGAGACCAAAACTGAGTAAAAATATTGCATATTGTCAAAACCACACCATCCTAACCATGAAGCATGGTGGTGGCAGGATGCTGTTAGGATGCTTCTCTGCAGCAAGCTCTGGAAGGTCTGTGAGTGTAAAGCAAATGCAGCAAAATGGCAAGAAATCCTGGAGAAAACCTGATGCAATCCACATGAAACCTGCACCTTGGCTGATGATTTGATTTTCAGCAAGACAACAACCTGAAACAGAAAGCTAAAGTTAGACAGGAATGGCTTAAAAATTAACAAGGTTAATGTTCTGGAATGGCCAAGTCCAGATTTTAGTCCAACTGACAATTTATGGCTGAACTTGAAAAAGACTGTTCACTCATGACCCCAACGCAGCCTGACAGAGCTAGTAAAGTAGTAAAGATGACTGGGAACAAATGGCAGTGTGCAGATGTGTAAAGCTGATAAAAAGTGACCTGTGCACACAGATTCAAGGGCATCATGGCTGCCATCAACAATAACAACAATATTTATTTATATAGCACATTTTCATACAAATGATGGAGCTCAAAGTGCCATCTACTAAACGCTGACTTGAGGGCTTAAATACTTACTGTATGAGGTCAATTACTTTGTGTTTTATATTGGTAATTAATTTTATTTGATTAATTTGAATTTGAATAAATTTGCAAACATTTATGAAAATATGTTTTCACTTTGTCATTACGGGTTATTGAGTGTAGATTAATGGAAAAAAATGGCAAATTTGTACATTTACAAATAAATCAACCACACACTAAGTTTGCAAAAAGTGAAAGGGTCTGAATATTTTCTGAATCCATTGTAGATTTCAGACTTCTATCTTTAAAATGATCTTTCAGACGGCCATTGTAGAATCCAGCTGAGGTGGAAGACCATTTATTTCATATGGTGGGCACTAAGAGTATTGAGTGGATTTGCATGCTGGCCCTCTCATTTCAAGGTATTAGGCATTTCCGCCTTCTGTAGCCCCACACAGTTGTCACCAACACTCCACCCGATATTGTTTCTGATGGCACTGCTACAAAACACTGAATTTCTGCACACAATACCCTGCGATCACTTTTGGCATCTCTGGTCCCATCAATGATACCAAACTGCTTACCGTTTTCGATTTAATTCTGCTTTTATTTTCTTCTATGACAGGGCAGCTACCTAATTTTACATAAAACTCTCTTCTAGTTTATTGAAATGTAAATTGAGTAGTGCATACAAATTACAGTAGATAAAGATAAAATTACTTCAATGAGAGATACTCTGGTTTCATGAAAGACATCGCCTCTGTGATTTACAGACAGAGAATATATTGGAATGGCTTAGTGAAGTAACATCCTGGCAAGCGTATGAGCCCTGGAAGCTCACAGTCCCCCATGTGCCTTAGTAATTGGCTGGAAGTGGCTGGACACCTCAGCGTCTGTCACACGCAGGAGGGAAGCATTCGAGGCACAGGCAGGGATGCCAGCACAAGACACGCTGGAGCGTAAGAGCTGGCAGTTTGTTCCCTTTCTGAACAGTTGATTTCACTCGACTTACTCCAGGGAAGATCTTTTCTTCTCTTTTTATGTGACAGTCACTTTTTTTGTTTTAGGATTTGTTCCTTGACAAGACGCTTCCAATTTTGTGCAAATACACTGGAGACTTTCAAAAATATGTTACAATAGTGTAGATCTGCACAGTCCATAAAAGAATTTATATTACAATAAAAATATGAACAAAATTTTCTAGGCAAAGTTTATTGAAGAGGCAACAATTCTGAATGAACTGTACACCGCTGCACTTGGAGCCGAAGGAATGTAATGTGGCTGGAGAATAGACATTTAATAAAGCGATAATTACTGAAAGTCACAATAGCCACGCGAGCTACAATGAAACCATTGACTTCGATTTAGCGGTTATTTTGAGCCATCCTAATAGTATCGAAAATGAATTTGTATGAAATGCTGCAGATGCCTGAAATTCCAGTAAAAATGATTTTCCCACTTTGGCCTCAATGATTCTGCACAAAACAGCTATTAATACTCAAATGCCTTATTAAAGACGCTCTTACAAGCTCAACAAAGAATGAATAACATTTTACTTCTCATCTTCAGTATGTGTACATGTTAACACTTGCTCATACTGTATACTATAATGGCGGGTGTCTGGTTACATTTTGCTGTGGTGTTCCACAGGGGTCAGTGCTAGGGGTGCAGCTATTTTTAATATATATAAATGATTTGGATAAGAATATTAGTTAGAAGCTTGTTAAGTTTGCAGATGGTACCAAGCCATGTGGATTGGCAGAATCCATTAAATCATTACAGAGGGACTTGGGCAGCATGTAGGCTTGGGCAGATTTGTGGCTGATGAAATTTAATGTCAGTAAATGTAAAGAATTACATGTAGGAAGTAGAAATGTTAGCTTTGAATACACAATGGGAGGTCTGAAAATAGAAAATACATCCTGAGAAGGATTCATGAGTGGTGGTGAACTTGTCACTGTCAATATCCACACAGTGTTTAGAAGCCATTAAGAAGGCAGACAGAATGTCAGGTTATATAGCGCCCTGATGTGTGGACTACAAGTCCAAGGAGGGTCTGCACAACCTTTATAACACACTGGTGAGGCCTCATCTGGAGTACTGGGTGCAGTTTTGGTCTTCTGGCTACAAAAAGGACATAGCAGCACTAGAAAAGGTCCAGAGAAGAGCAACCAGGCTGATGCCAGGGCTACAGGGGATGAATTATAAGGAAAGATTATAATTTACAGTTTAAACAAAAGAAGATAGAGAGGAAACATGATTAAAGAGTTTAAAATTAAGAATAGAATTAGTACAGTGGATATAGACTGTTATTTTAAAATGAGTTCATCAAGAACACAGGGATACAGTTGGCAACTTGTTAAGGGTAAATTTTGCACAAACATTGGGAAGTTTTTCTTTACACAAAGAATCACATGGAATAAGATACCAAGCTGTGTGGTAAACACGAGGACTTTAGGGTCCTTCAGAACTCAACTTGATGTTATTTTGAAAGAATTAATTGGATAGGACTGGCGAGCTTTGTTGGCCTGCATGGCCTGCTCTCGTCTCAATTGTTCTAATGTTTAGAGCATGGCTAGCACTCTGTCCATTTTCACTAAAGGCATAAAACATAGGTGCAAACTACAAAGATGCTCCGATATCTTTAATCCCATTCAGGGTGGTTTCTGCTTTGCACCCACTGAGGCCAGGATAGACAACTCTGAAGTGGATTAAAGTTAACAACATTAACACTGCAATGCTTACAAAGGACAAATCTTACCCAATTTTTTTTGTTGTTCTTTATTTTGCCTTATACAATTTCTTATAGATAGATAGATAGATAGATAGATAGATAGATAGATAGATAGATAGATAGATAGATAGATAGATAGATAGATAGATAGATAGATAGATAGATAGATAGATAGATAGATAGATAGATACTTTATTAATCCCAAGGGGAAATTCTGTATTAGGAATTTGTTAGTTTTCACATATCCCTTGGGGTCAGAGCGCAGGGTCAGCCATTGTACAGCGCCCCTGGAGCAATTACAGGTTAAGGAACTTGCTCAAGGGCCCAGCAGAGTAGAATCTCTTTTGGCAGTGACGGGGATTCGAACCAGCAACCTTCTGGATACTAGTGCAGGTCCTTAGCCTCGGAGCCACCACTCAGTAAAAGTATCCTAAATGTCATCCCCAAAATTGAACCTTTATGACTTTTCCTACATTTACCTCAATTAACAATTAAAAAAAATGAAACATCCCATTATTTGTACAGCTCCTAAAAATTTGACATTGCCATTTCTTGTGTATCATTTGTGAAACACCTTTGAGTTTAATGGATTTCCCACTGCATTTAGGGTAACATGTTCACTCATAACTTATAAAAAAACATTCTAAATTTCATCTTTTCAGCTCAGAAATTTGGAGGCTTTTTGTAAAGTTCCATGACTTTACAAAATGCAGAAAAAGATTCCCAAAGGTCACATTTTTGTACATCTGATTTACATTTTGAACATTTCCATGTCCTTTGGGACAGTTTTAACTCACCATAAAGTTTAGTGCTCTTTACTCTCCATTTAAGGTAGTATGCTTGTTTACAAACCATAAAAAAACACCTAAATATCATCTGTTGTGCGGTAAAATGTAGGGTCATCAGTAAAAGGAAAACTCCCTCAAAAAATAATATTTTATAATATATTACTTATCCCAGGTAGTTTTATAGTGATGGTGGAGAAGATGTTTAATCTCCTGTTTTCATAAAGAACAGAGACAGCAAAATTTCTCATATAACAAGCATTATGAGAAATATAAAAGACAGGAGGATTAATCACCAAACTAGAAGTTGGGGGCATCGGAGGCAGTCTACAAAAATGGATCTCAAGTTGGTTAACCAGCAGGAGATAATACGCCACATTAATGGGGTTCCTCGGGGGTCTGTCCTTGGACCATTAGTTTCTCTGATTTAATTTAATGACATTGACTCCAGTATAGTTAATGAACTTGAAAAATTTGCAGATGACACTAAAATTGTAGGAATAGCAGACACTGAGGAGGCAGTAAAAACATTCAGAAAGACTTAGACAACCTTCAGAACTGGGCGAACACTCTAGAAAATGCAGTTTAATGAAGAAAAGTACAAAGTGCTACACTTGGACAAAAGGAATATAGAAGAAGAAAATAGAAGATGGGAGACACTTTCATACAGGAAGAAATCTCTGAAAAGGATTTAGGGGTCTATGTTGACACAACATTTTCATTGAGTAAGTAATATGCAGAAGTGATTAAGAAGGCAAACAGAATGTTAGGTTATATCACAAAAACTGTTAAATATAATATAAGTCAAGGAATGTTTTGCTCAAACTATATAATGTGCTAGTGAGACTGTATCTGGAGTATTGTGTCCAGTTCTGGTCACCACGGTACAAGAAAAACATAGCAGCACTTGAAGCTGTGCGGAGAAGAGCAACCAGGCACACCCCAGGACTTAAGGACATCCTACTGTGACAGACTCAGAGAATTAAACCTGTTTAGTCTCAAGCAGAGAAGACAGCATGAGGATCCAATCCACGTTTTCCAAATTCTCAAATGCTTTAATTAAATAGATTCAGCAGAGTTCTTTCAGCTTAAGGGTGAATCATGTACTAGAGAGCATCAGTGGACTTTAAGGGGAAGTGTGTTTAAGACTGAAGCCAGGAAGCACTTCTTTACTCAAAGAGTTGTGTGAATCTGAAGCAAACTACCGAGACATGGGGTTGTAGCAGAAACCTTGACAACCTTTAAGAAGAATCTTGATGAGATACTGGGACAGCTTAGCCATCAGTTAAACAAACAAACCTGATGGACTGAATGGTCTCCTCTTGTTTTTTAAATTTCTTATGTACTAATTAAAAAATATGTGCCATATTGGTTAACCTTACTACTTCAAATTTTCAGAGTCTAGGAATTGAATTTTGATCACTGTCCCTACACCATATGTGTTTTGTTTCACATGCTGTAATATTCCCTCACAAATATCAGACATATGTATGTTAGGTTAGGTGACATCTTTAAACAGACCCATTGTAAGTAATCTGAGTGTGTCTTACCCTTTCCACACCTTGTGTTTAGTGCTGCCAGGAAAGCTCTGGCCACCACAACCCTGAAATGGTTAAGTGTAGTAAAAAATGGATAGATGACTGGCATAAGTATGTAATATGATACTTTAATATATTTTTTCAAATTTCTTGTGTTGTTGCGATTATAGAGTAGACATGAATGGTCCTTGTTGCTTACATGCTAGTTGAATTCTAAACGATTAGTTTCAGATTCTGTGCATGTTTCAGACACCCCATGTAAACTGACACCTGCTGAGTGATCAGGATTAAAAAACATAATAATAATGAAACACAAAGCTCATTTGTGAATATTGATCGGGGAGCTGTGGAGCAGGAAAGCATGCAAATGTGAAAAGAGCACCTCACACTTGCCAGATGTATACAATAGTTGTGTCTTGGAAGGTAGCCGTGGAATTTCATGTTAATAAGGGAGTGTACAAGCACCAGCTAGGGACCATTCATTTTCATTTAGGCCTCAAAAATGGTAACACAGCATCTTTGTTAAACAGTTTTATGGGGTCATTAAAACAGCTGCTGCATCTTTAACTGTTTCCTAATGGCTGCCTGATGGCCCCATATGGCTCAAATGTAATTTGGTGAGACCTGTTTTCTTTGTTAACTTGTTTTAGATTTTGCTCAATTTATAATTAAAAATTCAGACCTCAAACAAATTTTGGTCAGCTGGGAGGAACATATATCCTTTATTTACTAGCATTATTACCTATGTTTTTAATCAGCATTAACTACATTGACTACATAGATTAACTAAAGCATTAACTACATTGAGAAAAATGCACAAACCATCCATAGGGTATGGAGACATGCATGCTGTCCAAAGGAGAGGCGCTTAGCCCTGCCTATTGCCACGCCCACTTGTGAGCCTTAAGCCATATCCTTCTGTCTGCCATTGGTTACTTCCTCAACTATGGCCTGACCTGAGCACCGCCTCCCATGTTCTGTTGCTGCTCCTCACCATTTGTAGTATATAGTGATGACTTGACAAAGGCCTTGCTGCTCTTTTATTGAGCACTTGTATTTTGCAAATGTGCATGAATTTTTGACATTCAGGCTTTGTGTTATTTGTTAAAAATAGCTCTGGCTCTGCCCCTTAGTTTTATATTGGTGTTTCATATCTAATTTCTCCTGGATATTTCTGTCCTTATTTATACTTTTTAATTATAAGAATTACATTTTTTACCCTGGTTTTTGGTTTTGACACAGCAAGACTTATGTATTTTTATTTTTAACATTTTGTTTACCGGTGCTCATCACCATTTGTTTATAGGTTTCCTTAGTAACAATTGATGTCATTGAGGTGATGGGATATAAAGTCATCTATTAGATGGCATCTCTATACAAGATTACGGATAACAACGTTTTATTCTCGTGGTGTATTTTAATATGTTTTTTTTAAAGTTTGGTAATGAAGTTTGTCTCTCCTTTCAACTGATTTTTGATACTTGGCTATCACGTTTGGTGCTCGTATCTTGTTATACAATACAGTAAAGCTTATTTATTTGTATAGCGCTCTTCGCTGAGTGCAGGAGCAGAGCACTGTGAACAATTCTCAGTTAAAATACAACTATAGATTATACTAATTGCTAAATGCAGAATTTATAATCTTCAGATATGATCTCCTGGTTATTTATCTATTTCAACTCAACACTTAGTCCCATCTTTTGTTTCTGATTGGACTTGTCGTTTATAATTAGTCTTTTCTTTCCTGTTTTATTTTCTCTGGCTCCATTCATTGTCTATTGGGATGAAGTCATGTGATGATAGGGGACAAGGTAAATAAAACTGAGACCCAGGGCCTCAAGTGTAATGACTGCACAGGGTGGCATCACTTTTAACTAGTATGGCATCAGGATGCAAAACATAATAGTGATGAAAAAGTCAAGATCGAAACTGGGAAGATGAGATTCAAATAAACAATGGACAGGAGGTGTGACAAAATCATAAATTGACCCCATTGACTCTTGTCTCCATCCCTTGACGTGTGCTTTTCAATCACCCTTCCTGACTCACCACAAGTTGGATCTTCCAGATAACACGCATTTATACAACCATAACTTGAAACTCCTTAACTCCAGACAGGTGATCTCCATTATAAACTACTGTAATTCTGTGACTTCTAAAACCAACTGCCCTCACCAGTGATATTTTAGGTGTGTCATATTAATACTCATGCAATCAATAATTTTTTTTTTTACATTTTTAATTATTCGAGACCACTTTGCAGAGACCTGTTTTCACTTTGTCATTAAAGAGTCAAATTAAATCCATTTTGATTCAAACTTGTATAACAATAAAATATGTAAAGTTCAGAGGGGTTGAAAACTTTTTATAGGTACTGTAGCTAACTAAGTGAAAAAATTCAAATGTGATCTTCAAAACGATCCTGTGCTGTACTTGTCCTGACACACTGAACTTGTTTCTAAATGAGAATAAGAGATGAAGAAGAGAAGCTCTTCTGTAGATGTCGCTGAGAGTGCAGCTGCTGGAGACTTACGTTACATCTTACAAAAGCCTGTTTTGGTTTTGGAGAATTTAAATAATTAAGACCCATTTTCCACTTTTTCCTTAATTACAACTGTAGTGGTTCAAAATGTGTTCTTTTAATTTTTGTGCTAAATCATAGCAGTGGTTTTCTCTCTGCCTTTCTCTCCTAAGAGCTACCCTTTATCTAGAGTTTCTTCTCCTCTTTATCGTGTAAGCACACACACAGTCGCATCTCTCTGAACCCTTAACGCGAGTGACCACATGATTACAATGAATGCATCTCTCACAATACCCAAGACAGAGTAATGACTGATGGAGCTTGAATCCTATTATTAAACTCTGATCTTGATAAATTTGATCGAACCAAGCATTACAATTCTTACAAACTATGCCAAATTTTTCACTTAATTATCAAGAGTAGTTAAATATTTGAGGATACTTTCCAGATGGATGGACGATATGTATAGGCAGAGGCAACAATTAAAACGCAGAAGGTGTCATAGGGTCTTCTCTTCCTCTCCTCTTTTAGATCTTGATTTGTGGCTTACAGAGATAGATGGCTTGCTGGAATGGTTGGTACTGCTGAAATACTATAAGAATGTTCACAAATAAGAAATAAATACATAATACATATACATATCTACTATATGATAAAATGCTAAGGTTTGTGTGTCCGGTCACTCAGAGCAATCTGACTGGTCAGATTGTTTGTTTTTTTTTTTTTTTGGTGATTGGTCATTTTGGCTTTTGTAACACGGTGAAAAGAGGAAGGGTTAGAGACACAAAGAGGAGTAAAGGTGTAGGAGGCACACTGAGAGTCGCCTTCAAAGACAGCAGGCAAACAAAGGGACAGGAGGTGAGCAAGGCCACTCAAAATGACAAAATCTGAGTGGCAGGCTTTATGGGAATGCACATAACAGAGGGAATGCCAGTCAAGAGGAAAGGACCAGAAGGTACACATAGGGCAAAAGATATCAAATATTTTTAAATGTACTCTATTACCTGTCTTTGGCAGGTAAAGTGTAAAGTAAAAAATAAAAGTCTTAAAAAGGTGTAGTGTCATCCAGGGTAAAAAGATTATGGCAAGGGTGAGTAGTGTCTTTAACAACGCTGCTGGCTTTGCAAAGGCATTATTATATAAAAATGTCTTTTAGTGCGGGTGATTGTGTCCAAATTATTATTGTGTGAAATAATTGTGTCCAATTATTTTCAGTATCAATCTCTGAAGAGCTTTTCTATCTGTAGCTCTACAGTTCACGTACCACCCATTTATTCAGATGGTTTGTTACTTTATTTCAGTCTCCAGTTTGTTTGGTTGTGGTTCATACAGCAAATTAATAAACACCCAGCAAATGTGATTTGGACTTGTTTCACTGGGCAGAAACTGTGTTTTTCCTCCTGGGATAGATTATCTTGAAGGGTCTACAAGAGCTACGTTTGTACACCACCACATTTGTAGTAACGATATTATTTGTTTTACCAAATACAGCTTTGTCAGCAAAATGCTGATCGTCTGATAACTAGAAGAGAGCATGAAAAATTACTTACTTTGCATACTAAAGAAAGGAAATTTTTCCTCTATGAGACTGTACAAGAGGTGGTAAACTCTGATGAGGGCATACGGTGGTTTGCTTCAAGTTCATTTAGACAGGCAACACATCAGGTAAACTTAATTTTATTGTATGATTTTGAGCATTTACTCTCCAGTGTCCTACTATATGAATGTCACCTATGTTTAGTTGTCTAATAAGTAAACAGGTGTTAGTAATGTGCACTTTGAAATGTTTGATTGACATTTACTACATAGCATCTAAGTCGATGTGTCTTCAGTGTCCTCATCGTACCCAACATGCAATCGCATTAAGAGGAAGCCGACCCACGCATCACTGACATGCAGATTGCAGAGTTTAATCATCATTTGCACCGTACATTTGTTTCATTTGTTATGTAGTATGATACACCTGGTCACAAATAATTTTTTTTTTTCAATGCGTCAACTTGCAGCCCTGGGACTAAATGGGGTGGTAGGATTGATCTGATTGGCTGGTACTTGTGTGAAGTGTCCTACACAAACTTGTATGCATGTGTTAGAGTTACTCTTATGCTGAGATTGCCTACTTACTATTAATGTTATGTTACACGTAATAAATAGTTTTTTCTTTAGTTAAATCTATCTTGTGTTGGATCACATTCGTACCTCATGCAAACTGCTCTAGGGTCTTGGTCTGCGCGTAAGAGTGTAATTGTTATGTTCTCATCTACTTAAATGAACTGGACTATGGATGAAATCGCTCCAGAGTGCAAAAAAATGTTCTAAGTGAACTAGATCGGAAAATGCCTTGAATTCCATATCATCACAAGAACTATTGGATTTAAGGTCTAGTAGTACATGGCTAGTTATGGTCATTTTAAGGCTTCTTAGTTTTGCTTTCATTTAATCCATTATATTTGTGGTTTAGTTGTTAGCTTGGAACCTTCAAGGCTTCAGTGACTAACTTTCAAACCAGACATAGTTTTGTGTCTGCGTTGGTTTTCTGTCTGGATACTGTGGGTTTTCTCCTGTAAGCCAGCCGTGTTTCCCCGTTACACTAGTTAAACTCATTTTTTCCTATATTTCATAGACACATTTGATTTGGTTGATTGTTGCCCATAAATTTGTACAGTGTGAGTTTGAAGATCTGTTTCTTAACACCAGTAAAATGAAGGAGATGATTATTGACACTCGAAGGAAGAGAGTATCAACATCTGCCACTGTACATTGAAGAGATTGAGGTCATATTTAAATATCTTAGCATTAACATCTCTGAGGATCTCATTTGGGCCTGCAACATCACCGACCTGGTGGGGAAAGCCCGGCAGCGTTTGTATTTTCTGAGAAGGCTGAGGAATTATGGTATGCCACACACTATCCTCAGCAGCTTCTACAGATGCACGATTGAGAGTATCCTCACCTACTCCATCACAATCTGGTTTGGAAACAGAACAGCATGGGACTGCAAGGTTCTACAGCGGATGGTAAAATTGGCGCAAAATATCATTGGAACAGAACTCCCAGCACTGGACAACATAATAACACCAGAGTTTCCAGGAGGAACCATAACATTACTTAAGGACACAACCCACCCACAACATGAACTGTTCATACTGCTAACTTCAGGGAGATGCTACAGGAGCATAGCACTTAGAACAACAAGGCAGAAAGACAGTTTTCTCCATCATGTAAATAAAACCCACCCACTGCCTCTCCCATGAACACTGCAGACTAGCTCATGTCTGTGTTATGGAAGGCCTACTTTAGACCATATACCTGCAGAGCTTTCGCTGAATCATTTATTTATTTGCACGTGCACTCACACTTCTGTTTGTTTTTTGTGTTTTTTTGCATGTGAGGTGTTTCTGTTTACAGATGTGTATTCTTGTCTGTTCCTGTGTATTCTTGTTTATTTCTGGAAAGTTCGCAGAATAAGACTTTCATTGTACTGAGTACATATAACAATAAAGTTGAAGTTGAAAAAGTGCTAGGATAAGTCATGCCTCGTTGTGATCGTCTATTGGACAAGAAATGATTTATTGGATGGGTTTCTACTCCCCATTTATAATATTAATGTCAACATGCTTATTTCATTTCATTTCATTTTCCATTGTTACTATTGAGGATATGGTTTGTGAACACAGTGGATTTCAGAATGGCAACACATTAGTCCATAATTGTAAAACCATTCAAAGAAATGTCTTACAGCAAAGAAAATCAGACTTATCATCTATTAATGGCTTTGCATCAGACATCATTCTAAAGCTTTCTGAAGGACCCCTCCCGTCACCCCAGTCATTGTCTGCTCAGACATCTTCATGTATGACAGACAATACCTTATCAGAAGGGTGCAATTTAGAGTCAAACTCTTAAGTCATCTTACCTGTGCGGCTATATGCAGTCTGCTGTCTTGAATGTCAATCCTCCTTCTCCTAGAAGTCCCTCTGCTGTAATGCCACTTCAGGTTCTATACTTGTTTGATTTCTCTAACATCTTTAACAAAGTTATTTTTCCATCCTGAACTTGTGGTTCATTGTTATACTGGCAACACAGAACTAGTAGATATACCATCCAACACAGAAAAGCTGACTCCCTGCCTCTATAACCTTAGTGATTAGATGGCTCCATCTCAACTCACACAACAGTGAACTTCTTCTGGTTGGATCACCTGGACAACTTAAGACACTTGACTCCCGCTCATTAAACTTTGAATCTTTCAAAATAATCCTCTCTTCCTTTGTGACTGGCTTTGGTGTAATGCTGCACATTTGCGTGACCTATGAATCACACATTTCCACTGCAGTCAAAAATTCATTTTATCATCTGCAAAACATCACCCAAGTCTGACCCTACCTCTCTAGATCGGATGCTGAACTTCTCTTTCATTTTTTTTTTATCATTTCATGCTTGAACTACTACAATTCTCTTTTTAATAGGCTTCCTGCAAGAAGTATCTACAGGTTACAACAGGTTCAGAAAGCTGCTAACAGAGTCACGACCTGAATAAAATGTTATGACCCCATTACCCCTCTTCTATGCTGACTTCTTATCAGAAATTGAATCATCTTCCAAATTCTGTTACTGATTAAAAAATTGGGTTCATTCCAGACTACAAAACACTTACTTCTGTTTGCACCATTTAACTCTACCGGTCAGTTGAGATGTTCTGATGTTAGCCTTTATATGGTTTGAAAACTCTATTTTGAAACTTCTGGCACATGTTAATTTAGCATTGTGGCTCTTTTTTTCTCGGGAACTCATTTCCTAGGCCAGTTTGTGAGGCCCCATACGTCTCGATATTCAAATCCAAATTGAACACCCAACTGTTCTCTCTAGAGTTTTGATTGCTCTCCCATCATTTATAGCCCTTCAGGGTTTCAATGAAAATGTGCAGTCACTTCCACAAAGTACAAAATTGTCAGGATCTTAATGTAATTAAAATGGTTTTGTTATCTTTTTCTGATCATTTGTTATGTAAAAATGAATTTTAATGTTAGTATGTTTCTGTTGTCTGCAATGGGCTTATGACCTGTCCAGAGATTTTTCTTGCCATGTGCCTGATACGGCTGGGATAGGTTCATATTTTCTGTGACCGTGCTCTGGATAAAGTGTTTTGAAAGTGAATAGATGGATGGATGTTTCATTATCTTGCTGATGGTAGCTTGCCTTTGACGTCACAGGCTTTTAATTCTACTCTGTTGTTATCATGACACCACACTGTATATAAAAAAAAGTGTGGCAAGCGAAATCATGGCAGCCATGCCACTTCTTGGTGAGCAGACAGATTGTCTGAGCTTTGTGTGAAAATTAAAAGACTTCTTTGCAAAAATAAAGATATTTCTTAATCAACTTTATTTAACACAATTACAGTCATCTTTGAATCTTTAGTGTAAAGTGAAGAACATTTTCACGTGAAGTTGTTTCTGCCACTCATTATACACTCAGCAGGAAGATCATACCTGGTGAATGAGACATTTAAACCGCAGTGACAGATACTCAGAACAGAATACTTCAAGCAAAAATGTATTATTTTTTCTATCCTACTTTTTCCATTCTATGCTACAGTTTATAGTGATGGCCATGAAACAATTTCAACCTTATGTGTTCATGCACAATTGAAAATTGCAAAGTTTCCGACAGAATAGGCGTCCTTGATGACAACTGCTGGACCACAGTAAACAGTATAAAAACACCCATAAAAAAATCCCACGTTACTCATGTTGCATAATCCACATGTCAAGTCATCCAGTCGTATGCTCATAATGTTCCAAATTCATTTATTTTTACTAAAAAGCTGTAAAACAAATCACTTCTGGAATACATTCCCACAAACTAAAAAAGAACATACTTAGAAGCGACCAATCAGTGAATTGAAGTCCTGCCTTCTCCTCATTTATTGGTTCCGAGTAGTAACAGGTTACTCACTGGCATTAAAGACAGGGCTCTTGACCAATGAATTGAAGGGGCGGGTGCAGAACTTCAATTCAAAAATGCAATCCTTGTGTTTGTGGACTGCATTCACTATCTGGATAAACTTATTTAACAATATTTTGTCAAAAAAATGTATGCGCTTTCCACGTTGTGAGCAACAACTGACATGTGCATTATGTAACACGAGTAATCTGAGATTTTATTTCTTGGATATTGTTTGCTGTGCACGGTCCAGTGTTGGTTGCTATAGACTGCCATTCCATCAGAAACATTATCTCCATTCTTCATGAAAACATATGATTACAAAATTTTCTTGTCTGTCACTACAAACCATATGGGGTAAGTAGCCTATTAAAATATATATAATTTTTGGGTGGAGTATTCATTTAATTAATTTAGATAGCATTGAAAGCTCTACCCATAGTTTATTACTTAGCCAGTTTGGTTTCTTTCTCCTAAGTCTGATCTTTTATACTTCAGCTTTGTGGATTAGAATTGGTCCTTTTGAGATTTCATCTTATTTAATTTTTAGATCCATTTTCCACTGTATCATTAGCAATTTTTACCAGCCCTTCGTATGGTGCCTCCACACACTCCTGGGCCAGTCAAGACACATAATCCTTCTAGTATGACTTTATTCTGTCCCTGGATCTTCTTACAGTATGAGTTCACCCACTATGGGGGCAACCAGAGATTTAACTATAATTCCCAATCACTGGTACCTTTTATATCTGGATCAGGAGTGTTTCTTCTCAGAAGTCCTTGTATAGCTGAGCTCCTCATACTTCCCAGAGAGCCAATACAGCGAAGTGAAGTCATCACTTTTCAGCCACTTCTTCTCAGGGTTTCATTTCATGAGGTGAGGATGAGAAGACTTTCTGGGAAATCAAAATCTTAGCCTGAGGACTGAGCTACCACTTCATCTCATCACTTCATACACCATCTGCATACTTAAAACCTGTCGTGAGTGCTTTCAAATCCTCCTGTTGGCTGTCAGTGATGAATTTTTCATTTGCTGTGTTTTTTCTTGTGTTATTGTGCTGTTGAGTTTCTAATTTGATTCTGTATGGTCCTCTTTTTAACTTGTTGAGCACTTTGTGATGATATAAAATGTCAATGGTGCTATATGAGATGAAAAGTCACTGACAAGAGATATAGAATTGAGCAACTGTTGTATCCAGGATATACCCCCAGAGCCCTCATGCCAGCCCATTGTTGTGCATATTATCCTTATCAGAGCTCTTCTGTGAAAGGATTCCAATAAACTAGTACCTGAGGTCAATAAAGTTGAACAAGATCTTGTTTAAGCCTTTCCTTAGTAGTCTATCATGCCATATTTGTGACCGATTTAGAACTATGCTGGGTATCCATAGCACCACCTTAATCGGATAGAAATTTATAAGGCTGCGGGACTTTAAATCAACCCCAGCACCTGTCCTTCACGGGCTGCCACAGCAGACCATTCTGAGCTCTACTGCCTTTGATTATCTGCCTGTTTCATTTACATGAGATTTTATAATTCTAAGGTTTGAAGATTCCACTGTTATACACTTGTGAAGCAAAGCTATAAGCTGATCTGCCATTTTCTTTGCTAACTGCTTGTCTCCACAATATAAAAACTGGCATGTCAATCGGTTTTTGAAAATCACTGTGGTGACAAAACACGGTTAATACTTTAAGGCAGTTTGCTTCTCAATCACACTCAGCAAAAAAAAAAAAAAATTGCCTTTTCATCTAACAATAGCTGGGTTTACAGTTTGCCATGTACAGTAGTTTGACATCTTAAATGTGATTTTGTGTTCTGTTTTAACTCCGATTCTAAAAACCTTACCAGAACTTTTCTTGTTTCGTCTTGAGAGTATCTCCAGAATAAGACTGACTTTAAGTGACAGGGATGCTGAAGCCTGAATCAGTGCCTCTGCTACTTCTCATTTACATGCACTGAATGAGCATTTTAATGTTGTCTTCTGTGAAACATCTGTGAGGAAATTGGCTACAATGCAGGGCCATATTTGTGGGACTTTAGTGCTAGGATTTTAATGCATTTTAAGCCTTGGGGAGGTATCATTTTTCATACATTGTATCTCTGGCATACTTTGGGCCATCATTCATGGTGCTTTGCTGTAAATCTGCTTTATAATGTGCTTCATGATATCCATTTGTTACAATATTTTATTACCTTTAAGTCAAAATACAAAACAGATCTATTTGAGTTAGTCTGTCCTAGATATAACTCTTTTCCTTAATTTCATATTTTAATTTCTTCTGCATTGATGTATTCTGTGCACTTTTCCATTTTACTATATGGAGTACTTGAGTATCTCTGTAATTGATAAGGACTTACATTTGTGCCATTTCCAGTGGCGTTTCTGCATTAAGGGACAGTGGGACCCCACCAGATGCTCACCAGATGTCGCTGTTGGGCAAAATAAGTAACACGCTTCCCTAAGTAGTTTAATTTTTAATTAAAATATTTATAGAAACCTTCAAATTTGTCATCTTAATCAATTTTTCCATCATATGTGCAATGTAATTTTTCATTTATTAACGCTTTGAAATCACTTCAGTGTTTTTGATCTGGTGCCTCCTAACTCACTGATATGAGAAAACAGCCACATTTGATACATAGTTTGACTTGTTATTTTTGGTCCTTTAGATTCAATTTTAGGTCATTTTGACACCCTTATGATAAACAGTGAACCAATAGGTATCTTCAGTAAAAGTGATCAGATGGACTTGAAGTTGTGCATGCCACATCAACCGAGTCCAGGTGTTCACTCCCAATGGTATACAATAAGTCAAAGTTACTTTTTTCATAAATCTTCAAAAAATGCAGATTGGTAATATCAGCATGTAGAGGGTCATTTTATGCTATTCTGAGGTTATTGATCATGAATATGATAATATGTTTGATATATGATCCTTTACCAGTGCTCCTAGCCTTCTAAGAACCACTCCTAGGAGGTTAAAAATGACATAAGCATGTGATGTATCATTTTAGACTATTTCAAAGTTGCCAAAAAACAAATGTTATATTTCTAGCCCACTCTACAGACCTCTATCAAAGGGTGAAAAATGACAAATTTATTTTACAACTGAGAATATTTAGACTTTTAACATTTGAACTAAATGCCACGATGGTAGGACTGCTGCCTTATGCTAATTCCGATTTCTTATACCAAGAAAAATATTTCTTTTATAGAATGTGAAATATGGCTGCTTTGGGTCACCAACGGGTCCAGGGATTGCCGCCATGACAGGCACCGACCACCTTACGGCCACAGCTCCGGTCAGTCGCCTCAACAATAGAGGCACGGAACATGGCCCATTCGGACTCAATGTCCCCCACCTCCCTCGGGATGTGGTCGAAGTTCTGCCGGAGGTGGGAGTTGAAGCAATTTCTGACAGGGGACTCTGCCAGACATTCCCAGCAGACCCTTACAACACGTTTGGGCCTCCCAGGCCTGACCGGCATCCTCTCCCACCATCGAAGCCTACTCACCACCAGGTGGTGATCAGTTCACAGCTCTGCTCCTCTGTTCACCCAAGTGTCCAAGACATGTGGCCGCAGGTCCGACGACACGACCACAAAGTCGATCATTGAACTGAGGCCTAGGGTGTCCTGGTGCCAAGTGCACATATGAACACCCCTATGCTTGAACATGGTGTTTGTTATGGACAATCCGTGACGAGCACAGAAGTCCAATAACAAAACACCGCTCGGGTTCAGATCGGGGGGGGGGGGGGGGGGGCATTCCTTCCAATCACGCCCTTCCAGGTCTCACTGTCATTGCCCATGTGAGCATTGAAGTCTCCCAGCAGAATGAGGGAGTCTCCAGAAAGAATGCCCTCTAGCACACCCTCCAGGGACTCCAAAAAGGGTGGGTACTCCAAACTGCTGTTCGGCGCATACGCACAAACAACAGTCAGGACCCTTCCCCCTACCCGAAGGCGGAGGGAGGCTACCCTCTTGTCCGATGGGGTAAACCCCAATGAACAGGCTTCAAGTCGGGGGGCAATAAGTATGCCCACACCTGCTCGACACCTCTCACCGGGGGCACCTCCAGAGAAGTAGAGAGTCCAGCCCCTCTCAAGGAGATTGGTTCCAGAGTCCAAGTTGTGCGTCGAGGTGAGCCCGACTATATCTAGCCGGAACCTCTCGACCTCACACATTAGCTCAGACTCCTTCCCCTTCAGAGAGGTGACATTCCACGTCCCAAGAGCCAGTTTCTGTAGCTGAGGATCGGACCGCCAAGGTCCCCGCATTATCAGTTAATCTCTTCTTGCCCTTACAAAAAAGAAATATATTGAAATATACTTCAAAAATATGTGGACATATCTTTCAATATAATGTAAAATATATGTAGTTCAAATATACATATATATATATATATATATATATATATATATATATATATATATATATAGTGAAATAAAGAGCCTTGACACAAAACAAAGGTTTGGGACAGCCACCCGTGTACTTGACCTTGTCTGCAAAATAAGCAAAATATTTAGCACAATAATGTACAGAACGGAGTCCAAAACAGAACTGATCAACAGAAGAAGGGAGTAGGGAGGTTTGTGGAAGTGATGTGGTCCTCGGGGCCAGGACAGGAAGTTATGTGGTCCTCAGAGCTGAGGCAGAAGTGACATCTTGGTATTCAGGTGGAATTTCCCGTGTCTGGTCTGCGCGGACAAAATAAGAGGGTTGAATACACCCCACCACCCCTTCTTTTGATCCCTGTGGCTGGCTCCCATGTGCACATGTGTGACAATATATATATATATATATATATATATATATATATATAAGATTATATCTGAAATATATATTTCTCTTTACATATTGTAAAACCGTATTTCCAGTTGTGTTGCATATAAGCTGTGTTGTATAGTGTTTGTCCAGCCCCATGTTTCTTTCATAGCTTAAACTAGTAGAGGTTAAATACAGTGAATGTAACTTAATTGGAACTCCCTGTAACTTGCTATAGGTTGTAGGTAGATGTGTCAGCTTATGTAGGCTGAAATGTATTCTATGCTGAAACATGAGCTGTAAGCTTATTATTTTTGACATCTCAAAAAGTAGTAAAAAAAGTGCTACAAATTTGTTAAATGTAGGCTTTCCTATGTACAATACAATAGCCAACTTTGATCATCAGGGAGCACTACAGAGCCCCAAACATGAATGTTCAGGCAAGTCTTGGGTTTAAAACAGATGTTTTTATTTTAAAGAAATATTTCCATACTGCAACTAGAAGTACTGCAGAAGTTCCATAAAGTAGGGAATGTAATTACCTACAGCACCCATGGACCCCAACAGGGATGCCCTACTGGACTACAATTTCAAGCATTCCCTGCGGGTGTCTGAATGGGTACTGAAGCCCAGGAATGCTGCCATCTAGTAGGTCGGGGGAGCATACAGCCTTGAAACTGAGCCTCCCTCAATCTCCCCACTGTACTGGCCAACCAGCCAGTTAAGGAAATGGGGCAAATTCCAGTTAGGGACTCCAGCCTGTATGTGTTGTCCATTACACAATGTACTGTATTGTCATGATGTGGAGTGTCCACAAAAGCAAAATGAGTCTGAGGTCCCCTAAAATCACCCAGGGTGCAGACCACAATCCTACCCGATCTGCCTGCTAGAAAATCACCTGACTTTAGCTAGTCCCTTAATGATACCTTCTGGTTTCAACTGGAACAGGCCCTGAAATGGGAAACTGGGAAAACAACTATATATAATATCCCAAACATGCAACAAAAACTCTGCCAGCGGAGGGACAACCACACGCCTTGGCTTGTAGTAAAGGGTAGGTTAGATTTATTTAACAAAAATATAAACATACAAAGTAAGGCTCAACAGAATGAAAAAAGGTATATGAGTTGCCTAAAAAGGCTACCTTGAGCAAACAAGTCATGAAAACAATATCCAATAATAGAATTTTTGATACAGAGCAAGAATAATCATAAAATACTCACAAAATCCACAGTAGACGAATGATCTTATGTTTCTGAGCCTTCTCAGCTTATGTACAGGGTGAGCCAGAATGAAGTACCACATTTCTCAAGGTCACTGTGCGAGGTAGAGGCAGTGAGTGGGTTAGGGTGGGGGTCCTTTGATAGGCAATCCCTTGTATTTTTCAGGTGGCAATATGCTTTGATCCGGTGTGCACCATGCTTTCCCTGTCAAAGCATTCTTCAAAATCAATGTATCCATCATCACTATGCAACACGCCTTCTGAACGCACTTCAGCATTCCTCCTAATGGTGATGTCCCAAATTGGAAAACAATTCTTCAGTGGGTCTCTAAATTTAGACAGACGGGTACAACATTGAACAGAAAATCTCCAGGCCGCCCTCGGACTGTATGAACGCCTGTAAACATCCAGACTGTAAGGGCATCAATTTTGCAGTCTCCTAAACGTTCAGCACGCAAACATGCTTCTGCCTTAGACATTTCCAACACGTCTTTGAGGAGGATTTTGCATGAGGACCATCCATACAAAATGATGGTAAAGCAGGAACTCACTGAGAGAGACTGGGAGAACCGTAGAGCATTGTGCGCAAACATTCCACAAACCGTTCATCAAGATGCCATCGTCATGTTGCTGTGACAAGGCACATTTCCATTTGAACAGTTACGTAAATAAGCAAAACTTTCGCTATTGGGCTGAAACCAACCGTCATGAACTTCATCAGAGATGCCTGCACAGTGAGCGTGTTTCAGTTTGGTGTGCCATTGCAGAATTTTGGCATTGTAGGCCCTTACGTTTTTGAGGAGGGGGAGGGGCAACAGGCTTCAACAGGGTGGAGCAACAGCTCATACGTTGCGGAGATCCATGCCAGTTTTGCTGGAAATGTTTCTGTAGAAGCTGATCTCCCTGCGTGCCGATGTCAAGTGGCCTTCACGTTCGCCTAATTTCGCTTTGTGTGATTTCTTTTTGTGGGTCTTTCTCAAGTCAATGGTATACACACACCAACCTCAAAACCATGAAGCCCTCAAAGATACTATTTGCCACGAAATCACTGCTACTCCCCTTGAAATGACTGGATGAGTCATGTGAATGTTCAGACATCGTCTCGAAGATTGTATCGTTAATGGTGGCCTCCACCTTAAAAGACATCACTATTAAAACACAGTCAGAAAAACCTATTTTGTATTCCCTTTCTTGTGTTGTAATGAAATTTATTTTATCTTGTAGTGTTTTTGCAGAGTAAACATTTGAAATGTAGTACTTCTTTTTGGCTCACCCTGTATCCAGCCAGAGTGAGGGCTCAGGAGTAGTGATCTCAAGATGGGTCCACCTCAAGGGGCTCCACCTACAAAGAATAAGGAACAGCAGAACATGATTATAGAATTATAAACAGAACAAACAGACATAGCATAAAAACACAGAAAATAATACCTCAAAATTTAAAGCAACAATAACATAAAAGATACTGTACAAATAAATTCAATCCGATACATAACAGTATTATTATTCTGTGTTCAATAACTGAAATTAGCACAGCCTGAAATATTATTTAGTTATGTGTTACTTTTCATATATTACCGACCCCACACATACACATTTCTGGTATACTGGCAGGTTTTGAGACTCACATGTGCACAGCACATAACACTAACACAGCCTGTACACCCTTTTCCTATATTGTAAAAAATAATAATGTTGGTGAAAGGTTTATTTATGTTTCAGTCTAAACAGCAAAGAACACAATATTTTTCCAAGCTCTGAAATATTATATTTAAAAAGATCTCTGCATTGTGGGTATGCCAAATTTATTGGTATTTTAAAAATGACTTAAGGTACTGCTGCTTACATTACACAAGGTGGATATGTTTATCCTAATTTCCTGATGCAGTGTGTGTACAACACATAACCTTTGCAATGGTATTGCCCCACTAACAGGGGTCATCACAAACCCTAAAAGAACAAAGTGACGCACAGACATGAGAAGAACATTAAAGCACAACAGCATGTGCAAGAGACCAATAAGCTTCAGAGGTTAAACCTTATGGAGGAGCTTTATGTGTTTAGAGGGCTGTAATTTGTTTCTAGATTCCTACATACAGGCTACGATGCTGAGGAGTTATTATGAGATTTGAGGGAATGCTGAGTTTTTGATCTTGCCGGGATTGGATGTGCTTTAGCTGTCAACATCTGACTGTGGGAAACTGGGACACTAGAGCTCTGCTACTAGAAGAGTGGCTAATGAGGCCACATGAGAGCCAAATAGAGCAACAATCATCCAATTCTGTCTCTAAAATATCTAACTTTATTTATAAAATATGTTTTAAGCACTACATGCAACTGCACTGTCAATGTGAAGTAATATACGAAATAAAAAGCAAGGCTTTCATGGAAATTAACGTCAAATCATGAAAGCTTCAGTATCCTCCGCTTTTGTATTTGATTCTGTGTTCCACTATGCAATTTATACTACATTGTTGCAAAAAATGATTTTTCTGCTTGTTTCAAAATGTGCAAACCACCTCACATTTAAGTATGGATCCCTAGCTTTGCATTGTGCCAGCCCAATGACGTTGTACAATTTAAAGTTCTGTCAATAGGGAAAACTGCAGAGCCTGTTATACACTCTCAGGAGGGGCCATGCAATTGGATCTCTAAAAGCTCTCCGGATTGAATAACAGAACGTCCTTAGAGACACGTTTAAAAAGCAGAGTCTTACTCGTCATGCAGAAAGTTATCAGATTACCGTAGGGACAAAACGGAAAACGGTTGTGCTATTCATAGAAGGGAAGAAACCCATGCAATTCACAGTGTTGTCAAGAGTAGAAAGAAAGAAAGAAAGAAAGAAAGAAAGAAAGAAAGAAAGAAAGAAAGAAAGAAAGAAAGAAAGAAAGAAAGAAAGAAAGAAAGAAAGAAAGAAAGAAAGAAAGAAATCATTGATTTTTTATTTTCTACTTTTTTTAATATCTTTTTTTTACAATACCAATGCCATTCCAATGGTAATTTAAAGACAACACTCCCCTCCAAAAATTATATTTGTTATTGATTACTTACCCCATGTAGTTTGTCAGTGATGGCTGAGGAAGAACTTTATTCATGCATAATGAAGATAACAGTTTCTGATAGTATAGGCGTATCTATGGTGACCAACACTAGAGAACAGCAAACAATATCAAAAACGTCAATGTAAAAATCTAACATTACTTGTGTTGCATAATTCACATCTCAGATTTTTTTTGCGCATAACATCCCAAACACATGTATTTTTATTAAGGGATTGTTAAACAAACCACTTCTGGAAAATCCTGTCATGAGCAAAAATGGAATGCACCCAGAAGCAACCCAGTGTTTGAATTTAAAATGGTTTCCTTTACCCATTTAGCGGTCAGGAGTCCAGTCCAGTATTAAAAATGTCCATTGAAGAATCTCACATTAATTGTGTTGCATGATCCATATCAAGACATCCAGTTGTATGCTCACAACATTTCAAACACATAATCCACCTTCCGAAAACACTCCCATGAACAAAAATGGAATGTGTTAAGACGTGAACCAGCATTTGAACTGTAGTCCCACCTCCCGTTGTTATACTTATTGTATATTCATATCCACAACAATGGAACCTCAGGATTATTTAGTGGCAGTCGCTGAAACTGCACATCTGATTTGACCTTCTACTTGTTGAAGCATCTCAGATGTGCACAAGTACAAGGCATATTCTCATTTCACTTGGATGTTGTTAATTTTTAATCTTTAGTTGAATACGTCTCTCAGCGAAATTTGCCATGTGAAGTGCATTGTTAGTTAATGAATGAGCTGATGCTGGACTGGACTCTTGACCACTGAATGAGCATAGGAGGCTGGTCTTCAAATCGAATGCCCAGTTGCTTCTGGGTGTGTTCCCTTTTCATTCATGACAGCGTTTTTTATGGAAGTGGTTTCTTTTAAAATCCTTTAATAAAAATACACATATTTGGGATATTATGAGCAAACAACGCAATAATTTGACGTGGATTATGTGGCATTAGTAATATGGAATGTTTCTGATATTGTTTGATGTCATTCAGTGTTGATCGCCATAGATGTCTATTCTATCTATGTTCTGCATGAAAACATGATCTTAAAAGCTTTTCTTGATCATCTCTACAAACTTCAAACTCTACAAACAAAAAATTCAGACATGAGTGTCAGTAGGCTTTCCGCTCTATGAACCAAGTTACCCAAACTATTCTATACCATTTCAGTAATTATGTATCGCTCTGATGCTGATCTTTCTGATCATAAAATAGGTCAGTAACATAGTAATTGACGAGAAGAATTCATAATTAATTGCAGAATTACGGTATTTGAGGGTTCATCTATTGTGCCTCTTTCTCTTTCACGATTTGGATCAAACACTAATCAGCACATCGTCATCTCATAACTGACTTACGTTTCGCGTTTGGTATTTTTCCATTCAGCCATTTTAACTCTAGACCATCCTCAAGAAGCTGAGACACACAAACACACAGACAGACAGACATGCACCCATCATCGAAATATATTTTCGGTAACAGAGAAGCAATCCAAATTTTTGACGAATCTAAAGCTTTTGTTCCTCCCCCATAGATGATAAGTTATGGTAGAGGAGGATGCAAAGCAAAAAGGATCACCTTTGGGTAGAGAATTTCCTTTAAATATTTGCCACAGATCTTAACAAATCTTACTAGAAACCAATGAACGTTTCATGTGGTATCTACAGTATTTTTACTTTTGTGTGTCTGGGCTTAACTGTTGAATTAAATACAGTGACTGCAAGATATATTGCACTAAAATTACACTAAGATTTATTAGGCTATTTTTATGCTATTTGAAATTAAATAGCTGTTGCAAATACAGTACTGTATAAACTTACATAGCCTTAAAATAAACAGAGAATCATGATGTCAGGCTGCTGCTGATATTTAAAGTGGTGCTTATACTGACAGTCTGCAATCTCTACTGAAATATTTAATACACAGGATGATTTATAGCATCTGTTATTGTCCATATACAGTGGTATATAGGCAGCAGACACGGTGAAAATGATTATCCATTCCATGTCTGCCTTGTTTCCAAATTCTTCTGCTGTATTATCAGTATTATTCAGTGCTCTTTTTTTTGTGACCGATTCAATCTTCTGATAAAAGGTAAACCCAAAATGTTGGTATTTTACCAGAACAAGGCAGATATTTTTTAATCATCAAATCCAGAGGAGTACTCTGAAAAAGAGTTAATACACAAAGGCCTCAGGAATCAGCAGTCAACATACACAGACTAGACAAGCAAGAAGTGGTAAGCAAAACAGAGTCAAAGCTAAAAGTCAACGTTTCTTGAAAAGAAATGTCCAGAGAACCAAATAGTCTCAATCTAAACTAAAGATCTTTCACACAATGAGTGAGCATGGAGCTGGCTCTAAATTGTGTTGGCTGCCATGTCATCAACTATACACATGTACATGTAGACTCACCCCTACAGCAGTCTGGCATCACAGTAGCAAAACGTAAAATGTCGGATGAAATAATGCCATCATCACTTGACACAAAATGATAAAGACTGATAAATAAAGAATAAAATATACTTAAGAAAATCAAACCATGATGATCTTTCTGATTACATATTATTATCATCTGCTTAACGCAAGGCCTGTCCGTGAATATTCAGCATAGATCTGTTCAAAATATGTCATTAATTAATTTCTATCACATTATTAATTTGTTTCTTATACTTGCTTTTGTTTCTATGCATTACTGATTTTTATTTACATTTGTTTATATATTTTATCATTATTTCGGTGACATTGCCACGTGTTGCTATTTTGTGTACTTTTTCAGAATGCATCACTAATGTATGGCACATTAATAATTTGTTTATTACATTTCCTTTTGCTTATATATCAGCTCTCTATATATAAAATCCTAAGCCTGAAAGTGCAACGATTTTATGTGACATTTTTATGTGACGTTTTATGTCACGCTTTAAATCGGGCTTATTTTAAAACCTACGTATATATATTTGGTATCATTCTTTTCAGAATTTATCGACCTTTAATGTGATGTTGTTAGATTTTCAGATTCTTATTTCATTTTTAAATTATAAACTAAAATATCAAGAAAATTGTGGTTTTTAATATCACGAAAGCTGTGGTTTTTATTTTTGATCGAGTAAACTTTCTTTCACAGGAACAAACTTTAAAAAAAAAATGATCTATTCATAACACCAATGTTTGTATTTAGGTGGTTTAGTTAGCTGAAGGTTGAGTTATGATGACCCACTGCATACCACTTTAGTTTTCATGTGATTTTTCCTGTTATTTAAATGAGTAATTAAAAAAAAAAAGTTTTTATATCTATAAGAATGTCAGTTAAAACGAATGGATCATTTATTTAGTCTCTTATAAATACTCATCGAACATAGTGGACCTCAGTTTAACGGGAATACTCCAATCGGCAAGAGGGTAAATATTTTATTCTCATTTCATGATTTTGACTCCAATAAATAATCATTTTTCTTTTGTACATTTACATCCATTCATCAGTTATCCAACCCGCTATATCCTAACTACAGGGTCACGGGGGCCTGCTGGAGCCAATCCCAGCCAACACAGGGCACAAGGCAGGAATCAAACACCAGGCAAGGCGCCAACCGCCACTGCAGGTGTACATTTACAGATTTTACTAATATTCTGGCCGCAACTGGGGGTTGGGTGCCGAAGGCGCCAGGGGGGCTTGCCCCCCTAGTATATATATATTGTAAAAGGCGCTATATAGCGCCCGACCCGGCACAGACTCAGGCAGAGGCACGTACTTAAATAAAAGCTTCTTTATTTTATCTTCAGCCATGGGGCACGCCTTCCCCGTGTCCCACAGGCCCAACACAGTCCCAAAATACACTCACAATTAACCACACTTCTTTCCACCTCAGCACCACCACTCCTCCTCAGGCTTAGTCCTCTTCCTCAGGACTCTGGCTCCCTGAGTGGTGGTGGCTGGCCCTTTTTATATCCCACCCGGAAGCGGTCCAGGTGCTTGGACACCTGGTCCTAATTGCCCTTCCGGGTGGGGCTGAAGGTATGACCAGCCAGGCTGCTGACTCCACGCAGCTCCCCCTGGCGGCCATCCGAGCCCCCAACCAGGCTGTGGAGGACTCCATCTCCCATGGAGCCATGCGCTGGGCTGGGGAATCATAGGCTGCCAGGGAGGCTGCCACCAAGCGTCCCGGGGGAGGTACTGAACAGTCCATGGCTGCTCCCCCGGAGCAGATGTAGGAGAGGCGTCCCTGCCGGGCATGGGACCCGGCTGTCCTTTACAATATTTTTATTTACATCTGCTTATTTTTTAATTGTTATTTCAGTTGCCTTGCCATTTTCTGTGGGCACTACCCTCTTAGAGCTTTTGATCGCTATAATGCTGCATGTTTGCTGAAGATGCACTTGTTTTGTGACCCGTGTGTCAGCACTGGAGTTTTCTACTTTCCCTCTTTATGTTTTTCTTAAGTGTCTCTTATTTTCCCCTGATCCTTAACTCTGAATGTTGTCCTGATTTTGTCAGGGATGGGTTGCTACTGGGATAAGTCAGTCACCTGAGGAGAAATAGACTGCAGTTGCCATAGCTGTACTAACCATTAGCTTTTATGTTTTTGGCCCTACTTTATAAGTAAATCCCTTAGGTAAATTTAAATGCTTGTTGATTTTCTGGTTTGGGCTTTTGCTCTGATAAATTGCTTTGGAGTTTAGAATTTATTACTTGTCTGTCTTTTTAAAATTTGTTTCCATTTTTAAGATTTTTCCATTTAACATCTCATTTTGGCTTTACTATTTAGAAGTGTTTTTTTTATTGTCAGTTCTTCCTTTATTCTTCTGTAATGCTTTTTTTGTTTAAATATTAATTTGGTTCCTTTTTTCTTATTAATGTTTATTTAATTAACTGGAGAATGTATTTGTTGTTTAATTGTTTAGTTTATCCTAAACTAATTAGTATTGTTTCTGTCAAACTTTGAGTATGGGTGGGATTTACAGTTTTGACCTTCCTGTTTGAAAAATAAATCGTAACACCTTGAAGGCATATCAGCCATGAATTAAAAGATGGGGGCATGCATTTTACAGTGTCTGAAATTTGATTTAATTAAAGAGCTATATCTTATCTGTAAATCTTGTATCTCAATACAAATTTAGTATAGTACAAAAGACAACCTGAGTAAACACAATACAGTTTTAAATGATCATTTGATTTATTGAAGTTCATCAACAATATATGAACAGTACTGTAAGACCCTGGGAGGCCTGGGGGATGAAACTACCCATTTGTGAGCTTGATGGCGTGTGGTTAAAAAAAAAACTGTTCTTATGTCTATTTGTTGTGGCATATATTAATCTGTAACACCTGGCCGATGGAAGAAATTCAAAAAGGTTGTGGCCTGGGTGTGAAGGGTCAGTAATAATTTTCCTAGCCCATTTCATGACTCATAATACAGGTCCTGTAAGGTGGGCAGACTGGCACCAATGATATTTTTGTCAGACCTGATTATTCGATGTAGCCTGTTTTTGTCATGTTTAGTCACTGATCCGAACCATCCATGTTATGGATGAGCTGAGAATGACTCAAAGTAAAACTGAATTGGCAGCTCCTGTGGGAGATTGAACTTCTTCAGCTGTCGCAGAAAGTACATTTGCTGTTGTGCCTTTTTTATGATGGATCCTACTTTGGTCTCCAATTTCTAGTGACAGGATATTATACATCCCAGAAACGTGAAGATTTCCACAACTTTCACAGCAGTAATAAGTATGGAGAGAGGGGATAATATTGTGGGACCTCTCCTAAAATCCACTGTCATCTCCACGGTTTTGAGAGCGTTTAGTTCCAGATTGTTATGACTACACCAAAGGGCCGGCTGCTCAACACAGGTATGTGTCTTTCTAAACTGTCCTATCAATTCAGTTTGCCACAGGTGGACTCTAGTCGAGTTCTGGGCACATCTAAAGGAGAGTTAAAGCAAACAGGATGCACCGGACCACAATCTGGAGTGTAAGAGCAAAGGGTCAGAATACTGATATAAATGAGATGTTTTGATTTGTAATAAATTTGCCAACATTTCTGAAGACATGTTTTCAGTTTGTCATTTTAGGTTGTTGAGTGCAGAGTTTGACAAAAACAACAAAATTATCCAAATCTACAACACAATAAAGTGTGCAGAAAGTGAAGGGGTCTGAATATTCATTATGGTACTCAAGGGCTACATGTGGTTAGCATTTGTGCCTCACAGATTCAACATCCTGGATCCAAATCTCATGCCCAGATTTTGTCTGTGTGGAGTTGTGATGTTCAATATGTCTGAAGTTTCTCACTGGCATGGACTGGCACCCCATCCTGCCTTGTGCCAGGAGATGCCAAGATGCTCTAAATTAGATTAAGCAAGTCTGAGAATGTTACTTTATTGCTAAGGTTCCTAATAGCACTGACGTTTTAGCATCTCAGTCATTAACATGAGAAATTCAGAAGCTTTTATACATTAAATTAGCAGGTGCACACGAGATCAGGGCAGACGTATGGAGATTGATACACAAAATGACTCTTTAATTGTCAATACTACACAGTGCTCTAAACTGCTTAATTACTGGTGCTTAGACTTCACCTTTGTGTTCATTTATCTTGCTTTTTGAGCAATTGTTAAAAATATGGAGCCGGTGTTTTTAGTTCAGATGGAAGAATTCGCCCCACTGGCTGGGCTTTTCTTGTTCTGCTTGTTGTGTGATATTCAATAAATAATTCGCTGTAGCTTTTCAAATCCCAGGCTTTTTGGTTTTCAGGCCAAACATGAAGAAATGCCAGTTTATGACACCTCATGACTACCTCACATAAATTCTCTACACTAAGAGGTCTCTTGCCTCACAGAAAACGTGCAGCTGTCAGGAAAGAATGACTTCCAGTGGCTGATGTGCAAGCCAAACCTGAGAGTTTGGTGCCGTGTGGACTGTGAAAGAAGAAACACGAAGAAACTGAGTTAATTATTCTAGCGGCACCATACAAAAATACAATATTACACTACATTGAGAAATGACATTACCAGTTTTGTTAAGGTTCATTTCATTTTCTGATAAATCCCATTTTCTAATTTTAGCTTGACTCCCCCTCATATAACCGTAACACAGCTGAAGCTGGAATTGTTTAAGTGAGTGTGCCATCAGATAAACTGGCACCCCATCCGGGGCGCATGCCTTCCTTACACCCAGTGCAGTCAAGACTGGCATTAGATAGATAGATACTTTATTAATCCCAAGGGGATATTCACATACTCCAGCAGTAGCATACTGATACAAAAAACAATATTAAATTAAAGAGTAATAAAAATGCAGGTATACAGACAGACAATATCTTTGAATAATGTTAACGTTTACCCCCCCCCGGGTGGAATTGAAGAGTCGCATAGTTTGGGGGAGGAACGATCTCCTCAGTCTGTCAGTGGAGCAGGACAGTGACAGCAGTCTGTCGCTGAAGCTGCACCTCTGTCTGGAGATGATACTGTGCAGTGGATGCAGTGGATTCTCCATTATTGACAGGAGTCTGCTCAGTGCCCATCGTTCTGCCACAGATGTCAAACTGTCCAGCTCCATACCTACAATAGAGCCTGCCTTCCTCCCAGTTTGTCCAGGCGTGAGGTGTCCCTCTAATTTTGCTGCATCCCCAGCACACCACCGCGTAGAAGAGGGTGCTCGCCACAACCGTCTAGTAGAACATCTGCAGCATCTTATTGCAGATGTTGAAGGACGCCAGCCTTCTAAGGAAGTATAGTCGGCTCTTTCCTTTCTTCAACAGAGCATCAGTATTGGCAGTCCAGTCCAATTTTCATCCAGCTGCACTCCCAGGTATTTATAGGTCTACACCCTCTGCACACAGTCACCTCTGATGATCACTGGGTCCATTAGCTCCCCTGGATAGAAGGATCAGAAGGTGGACGGGTTTACGGATCAATCCAAAGGCAGCTTGATTTGGGAAGTTCCTAATGTGTTGATCTTTTTTGTTAGTCCAAGTCCAGGAGGGATGAGGAGGCTGCAGACATTCCTGCTCTGATCTGGATTTCCATTCTCTTAAATGGAACAAGCTGTTATTTCAGCATTCATAACCAGATGATGTTAATGCAAATAATACCCATCAGTGTTCATTCATTTTTATTGCAACCTAATAATTATAACAAGTCTTTGCTCGCAGTTATTCTGTAAGGCATTGGTTATTTAAGCCATTGCTTGGTAACAGTCACACAAGTGGGAGGAAGAAACCGGAAGTCTGCCCTTCGCAGTATTCATTGTCATTTAACCCGTGGCTGCTCTTTGTTAATGGCCACTATCTGAATACACTTAAGGGGGGCAGATTGTACAGTAAAGACACAACTTTGTATTAATTTATTTGACATAAATATAAAACACACATTGAAAAGTGTTTCAAAAAGTAAAGCTAGTCAAACAAGAAATTAAAGTAACTGACAATTAACCAATGATAACAAATCCCAAAGATTAGGGGCCACTTCAGTGTTTTTTCATGTATTTGCTCATTAATAATAATAATTCTTTGCATTTATATAGCGCTTTTCTCACTACTCAAAGTGCTCAGCAATTGCAGGTTAACGGCCTTGCTCAAGGGCCCAACAGAGCAGAGTCCCTATTGGCATTTACGGGATTCGAACCGGCAACCTTCTGATTGCCAGTGCAGATCTCTAGCATTAGCACATAATGCATTAAATAATCAACGACACTTAAACAAAAATAAAATAATCATAGGGTATATTACTTAAACTCCTTTGAAGTGAATAAATAATTTTTATTGTTCTGAGGGCAAGAAGATCGACCAGGAAGAAAATGGGAATAACACACAGGTATCTTTTAAAAAGAGTAGGACTTATCCCAATGTCCAGGCTAAATTGCCCATCATGGCCTCGTCCATTCCGTCTCTCAATCATCCCCGGTCTCTAATTGGCTATCTCTCTCACCCCTTCACCATCTAATAGCTAATGTGTGTTGAGCTTACTGGCGCAATTATGGCTGTTGTCACAGCACAAAGTCTGCCACTTAACAGACAGCCAGTTGCTCAGCCAACCGATGATGATGATGGTTTCATCATCCAGGTGGGTGCTACACATTGGCGTTTGATGAAGTGGTTCTCCTTTGTCTATGTAAAGCACTTTGAGTAGTGAGAAAATATATAATGCAATATGAATGTAATTAATGAATTATCTATTTATTTAATGGATCAGTGAATTCTAGTTGAAATGTTCATTTTCCTCTGCCTCCTTAATTAAGGGCTGCACTGTTGGCATTTTTTGTAAATATATTGTGTGTTTTCAGTTAAATTCAAGCTATTCCCAAGTATTAAAAGTGTCTAACTTCTTCAACATGTTCTCCATTGAGGACCAGTGGCTGCACTGGTTCAACATTCTTCCTAAAATCAATGAGCCGCTCTTTTGTCTTCCTCACATTTAATTGGAAGGCTTTGCTCCATGCCCCACTCCTGCTTCCTCTTGGCCTCTTCCTCAAATGTGCCACATTGTTAGAGGTGTCATTCAATGCTTTATTGTCTGCAATCTTGACAGCTAAATAATTGCTATCAGATCCCATTAAGCTATAAGTATAAATAGAAAAGATTATAGGGACAATCACAGTGCCTTTGGGGTTCCTATTGATGTATAATGGACTGTAGACATATAATTATCAACCTTAACAAGCTGATCCCTGTTAAGGAGAAAATCCATAATCCGTAGGGTAAGACAGGAGTCCACCTGTAACTCCTGAGGTTTGCTATAACAGGCTTCATGCAGTTAAAGGCTGAAATAAAGTCAATAAACAGTGTTCTCCAAATGTGTGTAACTGGTATGAAGAATAGCCATGTTTGATGTACCTGTTTTGTGTGTGCACAGTCCATATACTATATAAATAGAGTTAGTGAAGGCCTGCTTCAAGATGCATCTGTGAAAGGAAAAAATAAAAAAATAATAAGAAAGGAGTTTAGAGTCACAACATTATAGCTACATAGCCTTTTAATGTGTGTGACTGAAAAGAAAAATAGGTTACAAATATAGGAGGGAACAGTAGATGGTGGAGATCATATGAGTGAAGGATGAATGGGTGCGAAAAGCAGCCACTGGAGAATGTGATGAATGACATTAAAAGGGTTCTTGGCCATCTTCTGCTGGACGTCCTGTTGGATCGATCTAGCATTAAATGACAGACTAACCCTTTGATCTCTTGCTGTTTTTTGTACTTCCTCTTGTCTTTTGCCTCATTTCTTTCAGTCTTCTTTGTCACAGCACTCTCTATACATTTTGCGATCAGCTGCAAAATAAGACAGCAGGTTTTAAAATTTGTGTGTAGACAACGTGGCCAATATATAGTGTGACTAGCGGCCGGGTCCCATGCCCAGCCGGATGCCCCTTCTACACATGTTCCAGGGGAGGAATCATGGACTGCTCAATACCTCCCCCGGGACGCTTGGTGGCACCCTCCCCGGCTGAGGATGGTGCCTCAGTTTCCTGCAGGGCTCCATGGGAGATGGAGTTCTCCACAGCCCTGTAGGGATCTGGGGTGGCCACCAAGGGGTGCTGCATGGGTCCTTGAGCCTCCCTGGACAACTCTACAGCCCCACCCGGAAGTGCAATCAGAAGCAGGTGATCAAGCACCTGGAGCACTTCCGGGTCGGCTATAAAAAGGGCCGGCAACCACCACTCATAGCCAGAATCGGGAGGAAGAGAACGAGGTTGCCAGGGAGGAGTGGTGGTGGCAAACTGGAGTGTAGTTGTGGTTTTGATATATGCTTTTGAGACTGTGTTGTAGCTGGAGGGACTACGAGGAAGACGTGCCCTCCAGTTGAAGAAAAATAGAAGTCTTGTGTCATTTTACACGTGCCTCTGTGTGAGTCTGTGCCGGGTCGGGCGCTATATAGCGCTACTTTCACAATAGTCATAATCATCAGCATGGGCTCTGCTTCTATGTTTGAATTTCTACATTCCTGCCCTTTATTCTCTTCCCTTTAGGCTTCATCACACATAATATTCACACTACAGCTGAATAACTACCTTTAGTTGAAAGTTAGATGGGCTTTTTGTATTTAAGCATTCGAAAAGGACTCCAGTACCAGCTGGCAGTTTACTCCAACAGGGTGTACACTTATGGTTATTGCTTAATATTCTGACTTCACTCTTGTTTTCAATATGCACCATTGCAAGCCCTTCACTTTGAAGGCACACGGTCAACACACAAATACCAATAGACCTAAGCAGCAAGCCTCTGAATTGTGGGAGGGATAGCCAAGCATGTTCAAACTCTAAGCTGACAATGATCAGGTGCTACATTTGAACCCAGGACATGGATTTTGTGCGCACACCATACCAACAGCCTGCTGTATCAAATATTTAATCAATATTGTGTCTTTCCCATAAGCTTTGCACATACTGTAGGATACACCATTATTGTGTACGAAAACAATAAGCTTACAAAGTATACTTTCAAGACAACACATTATGCATATGAGGATTCAGCATCTTGTGTGCAACATATGAATTATTACCAGCATGGTGCCTCATAACTTGGAATTATATTGCAAAAAATAATTAAAGGCTAACTATGCTGATCACAGTTTGAAAAGCATTGCGATGTCTGCATGATTCATAGAGGACCAATAATAACAAATGAGTACAAATGAATGCGTTCTGTTCATGAAGCTTACCGGTGTCTTTCGAGGGTGGTATTTTTAGTTGGAGGCTGCACTGTAGTTTGTGGATAGTAAATCAAAATAATAATAGCCAAAATGTTATTTGAAAAGTATTAATAATACAGCTGAGTAGCAGCCCTACAGCATCACTAATTTGAAGGTCACTGTTCCCCCAACAGTCTCATTTGCTCTGGAGGTCTTTTATAGAAACACGTCCTTATTGGGGTTTTTCACTTGTCTTCCACCATAACAAAAACTTGCAGATTCCTTTAATTAATGTCTCTTGATTTTGTGTACTATGATAAACTGGCACCCCTTCCACGGTTGCTTTTTAATTTCTACCTCTTGCATCCAACACAAGCCTTAGCTCCCTCCTGACTCTAAAAATTGGATTATGTTGGTTTATAAAATGGATGGACATACTTACGTCTCGCTTGTAATTAAGTGGCCAAAGTCAATGACTGCTGGACACCTATTAACTTATTTTTTCCCTTTTATTTATGTAATTTTAACAAAAGTTTACCTCTTCTTGACGAATTACATTTTTGATGATATAGCTTCATGTTTCATTTCAAAGTAAATATTATATGCCCAAATTTCAGATGCATTTCAGACTATATTTTTTTTTCCTGTCTACTTATGTTAATTAATATGACATTTATTCCAAAGTAACTCCTTTTCATCTGTCACACATGCGTATCTCAAGCAGGTATTACCACCCTAAGCCGAGAGGGGGCACTCACATTGACCTTCTCCTGTTCTTTTTCCTCTGCTGCACCAAGAAGTTACTCAGTAAGGGTAATTGACTCTGCCCCTTCTTGTCTCCTGCCTTTAAAGCCCAGAACAATAACCATAAACAAAAGGCAAAAAATGGCCTTAAAGTAGCATGAAGTAAATAAAATATAGATCATTGCACTGACAGAGTTCCAATCTTGGGGCACACGTTGGGCAAGTCACGAATTGGTGGCGTGAGACTGACTCGTTCCATCGTTTGAAGATGGTACTCTGGGGGCAGCTGGAGCGTCTTTTTGTTTCTCATGTATCTGTGAAGATGCTTCATACTTTTTTCTTTCATACAGAAGAAAGAAATGCCTTGTAAATAGTTATAAATCTTTCATTATTATTATTATATAAAAGGGTCTCATTCTGACATGAAATGCTGTGGTGCTGCGCTGCCAATGCACAGGGATCATGCTATATATCCAGTAGCAGTAGTCATTCTGCTGTGTGTACTCAAAAGAAAATACTGCTAGTGTTTTATTTATTTATTTAAAAACCAACAGAGATGAAAAATCTGACTGGACTACTGATCAGGTTGTGACATCACACATGCATAAAGCACTTTAGCAACAATTTCACAGTAGTCACGTGTGAAAATTCTAGGTATAACGGCTATAGTTCTGTTATTTCATGCTGGACTCGCCAAACATCATGGGGTGCTTGGAAAAAAAATGTTTTCCTAAGCTGGCCACAAGGCAACTTTCTAGGAAAATAGCCATCAAACAAGGTCACTGGAGTACACAGCTTATCCACTGTAAAAATGCTTTGGTAAATCACTACACTTCACTGTAAAAGTAAATGCATACTGCAGAAATCCTGGGGTGTATGTTCTACTAACATTCCTGTTTGGTTCAGGTTTTTGGAATTAATCTTGTGAAGTTGATAGAAAATTGGAAGAGTTTGTAGTAGATGATGCTACAGGGCATTTGGGAAAACTTGTCTACATTAGCTGGATTTCTTATTGAAGAGTGCGATGTATAACAGGTGGTCATCTGCTCGTAACTGGACTTAACGTCAGTCATTTCAGTTCTGCAGTATGCAGGAGCAAAATGTCCCTTTGACTGGGTGTAGGTACTGAAATCTGTAATCAGTAACGGCCTAAAAGATTTAACTTAAGCTGACAAACCATCTAGGACATGCAGCAATCCATTTAGATCATGACCTACAGGTTGAGAAACACTGTTTTATAAATATATATATATTTAGAGAGAGAGAGACAGTATGCAATGTCAATGTTTAAAATTACTGCATACTCGATAGCCATCAGAGCACAGTATGATATGCCTAATAGTAAAAACAAAGAGAATCTGATCCTACAGCTGTATATTTTGAGAGAGACAGAGAGGGAGAGAAAATATTTAACAGCATTATTCTGGCTCCACATCATCTTCACAATACCAGCTCTTAAACTAAACTAAGAAAAATGAAATTCTATCTATCCTGTGCTCACAAGATCTTTTTGTATACACTCATGGCAGTTTTTCTAGGATGCATGTATGAGCATGTGAAATTTTCTTGTACGGATGAGAAATTAGATTTTTTTTTGCTCATGTCTCTTAAGGGGCTCCGTACCTGGCGTTGCCGGGATAAATAAATGGTGAAAAATGTTGATTTAGAAATTCAACCTGGCTAAAGACAACAAACGATGAGACAAAAAGGTTTACTCTTATATGTTCCAGTATGACAATGCAACTGTGGTCCAGGCTAGTTGAAAATGGAGAAGAAAGCGTCGTGTACACCTGTCGTCTTTGAAGTCATGCTTTGGCCGATAGAAAACTTTACGTATGCTAATGGCAATATCCTCAACTAGCTGTAGTGCATGCCTGATGGGAATTGCAGTCTACCAATGGCAAGACACACTTTAAATGTCGTGGAAATCAACTCAGTCGTTTTTGCATGATTAGTGAACCAACAAAAAAAACAGACACAGACATCCAAATGGTTTACTGTTTTATTTATATAGATTATTTTGCTCATTTTTTTCTTTGTATCTCTTTGGTTACATTACTGATACTGTTTTCTTTTGTGTTGACATACGTTGAAACTATTTTGATCACAGTTCCCAAATGCTAAATTAAAATTGTCCTTTATTAGTCCAAATTCCAAACCTACCCTTCAAGGTATTTATTTATTTTTATTTTGAAACAGGAAACCAGTCCATCAATGGGTGAGCCCACACACATCCTTACTAGGCTAACTTATAATAGCTATCCATCAAAACCTGTACATCTTTAGTCATTGGACAGGGCCAGA